>NC_134094.1:119857379-120169879 GCF_000715075.1 Nicotiana tabacum | reverse complement strand
TTCTTCGAGAAATGTAATATCCCATGATTTTAAACAAGGATATATTAGTCATTTAGAAATTAATTATGTCAAAAAAAAAAAGATGCACAAAAAGAAAGGAAAATCAAACAAATCTAGCAAAAAGAACTAAACAAAACAAAAAAAAGAGTATGTAAATGGGTTTAAACCATCACCAACGTGAGGGCATTAGGAGAAAAAGAAAAAAAAGGCTAAAGGGATTTTGGGGGAAAAGGAACGCATTGAAACAAAAGCTTAAGAAAATTTGGAGAAGGCTCATACGGGTAAAAGGCAAAGAAAGCAAAGTAGAGATTTTGTGGAAATCTTATAGTCAACAAGACATAAGAATTTGAAAGGGACGTTGGTGCAGTCTTTGCGCCGCAAAACTCATACCCTACTGGAAAAGTAAATTTATATCCTTGAGTCTCAGCGATAAGCTCCATGTAATTGCATATATTTTTTCTCCTCTCGAATGGTAATTTTATATACATGATTCCTCACTAGACTAAGTATAATATTAGAATTTGATTCTGAGTTAAAAAGAGAAGGTTAGGGAGCTGAGAGAAATCCATAAGACTTTTCATGAATTAAGCGGGACATTATATGAATAGGCCAAAACGTTTTAGATTATGGACTAGTTGAACTACTCATGGTATGGGTAAATATAATTCGGTAAATTGATGGTCAAACATGAACCTCTGCGGATTTACATATTCTAAATTAGTTATGGATTAGCCTAAATAAGAGAATTAACATGAGATCGGTATTGATGTGGTTATAGATTGATTGAAGAAAGTCGTACAGATCGTTCAAGGTGACAAGTTTGGTATTTCGCACGAGTAATGTGAGTAGTAATCTTACTGCAATTTGTGTTTTTGTAACTTGCATGATTTACACATGATTTTTAATATGAATATGTTACCGATTATTTTGAGTTGCATGTGGGATAAGTCTTTTACTCGATATGATACCGAAATAGTTATTTGAGATGATTACCATTATTTTAAATATTTCCGTTGTTACTAGATATGTTTTACCGCAACTTGAATTTACTGTTATCGAAATGAAATTACATGATTTGATAAGAACCGAAATATTCTATATTATTTTAAAATATTCTCTTACGAGTATATACAGATTATAGAGACAAGTATATACGGATTACATAGACAAGTATAAATGGGAGTAGACTTTGAAGGATTCCGTAGCTAACAGTGGGTTCGTTAGACCTGGTGCACCTTGTAATTATCGATTACCGTTACAACGCTCGCTAGTGGGAAGGTAGAACTAGCATACTGTTACTGATTTCCCTCGAGTAGGGACTACCGTTATATTTGACTTCTTGCGAAGAAGTCCACAGTTATACCGATTGCATGATCCATTCATTGAAACCTCCCAAACATGAATATTGATATTACACAATGTTTACCGAGCATATTATCGAATTATCAATTGAATTATATTACATGAAAATACATGACGAGACTGATTATTGTTTATTATTTCTGAAAGGGCATTCTTATGATATTTTTTGTTTAATATACTAGTATGTTTTCTGACTTGTCTACAATAAAAATGATTGTGGTTAAGTGTTATTACTCACTGAGCTAGCGACTCACTCTCCGCTATTTATTTTACAGAGACAACAGTTGATGCATGCGAGGATTTCGTTAATTAGAATGCACATGTTAATAGTTCTTGGTGAGCCTTGCACTTGTTCGCGCGAGCGGATATTTTATTTATTATTATGGTCTTTTCTTGGCATAATACATCGACATCCCCTTAAAGTTGTCCTCACTTTTCACTTAGATACTTCATCTTAAGTTCATTCCATTTGAACACTCCAACCACAAGTCAAATATGTCATTTAAACATAATTTGGTGATGTGGCATAGTGTGTGTTGCCCACCTCTTTAGAGAGTGTGAGATGCTATTGTTATGGGTCCCAAAGAATAAATGTCAATAGAGAAAAAATAAAAAAATAAAGTAACTTTATTTCTCTCACCTCTCCATCTTCTCATTCCACCATATCCTGTCAATTAACACCATGTGAGCTTTACCAAGCTTCACTGTAACACCTAAAACAACCATGTACAACAACCCTTTTAAGTCGAGCAGCCCCAACACCACCAAATAACTCGCACACAGAAGCACAAAAACATCATGTAAGTTGCACTCATCGCTATCTCCTCAGCCCAAAAATAACAAAAATCTTGCAAGTTGTCCAAAAGTAGCAAGAACAAGAAAGAAAAACTTTGTTACCTCCATCTTCTCTTGAACATTATTTGGATCTTTTAATAGTAAAAAATTAACATTACGAAGAAGAAAATTTTGAATAATAACATTTTCGGCGAAACTTTATTTTTTTCGGCGAAGTTTCATTTTTCTCAACATTAACAAAATTAAACTTTGTGACTTGAATCTGAAAAAAAACCAGATTTACATCTCAAAAAGAGCGAAGCTTTGTTTTTCCCAGCGAATTTTCGTGAATCTAAAGAAGGAGAAAATCAGATTTAGATCATGCAAAAAATAATTTGGCCAAAGCTCCAATGTGAAGAAAAAGAAGAAAACAAACAAACAAAAAAAGAAAGAAAGAAAGAAAGAAAGAAAGAAATGACCAATTTTCTGGAGAAGAGTTGGAAACAAATGGCTGAAAATTGATTTTGCCGGCAAGGAATGGTCATTGGGGAAGATGACGACGGGTGGGTGGGGCTTTTATTTTTATATTTAATTATTTTCTATTTTTATATTTGTTTGAGTTAAATCCACGTATCCTTGTCTTATTCGTCAATTTGGCATGTGAATTTCACGTACCTTTTGTGTTTGGCTGCCTACAAATTTTGTGTCTAAATGACACATTCGAGTTGTGGTTGGAGTGTTCAAATGGAACGAACTTAAGATGGAGTGTCAAAGTGAAAAGTGAGGACATCTTTAAGGGGTTGTCGATGTATTCTGCCTCTTTTCTTTGAACTCTTAGAGTCGCTCCATAGTCATTCTTTTAGTGTCATGGGTATTCTTTCGTTATTATTGACTTATGATGAGTATTGCACTTTCTTATCGAATTTGGAGATAAATTATTATTTCTGGTTATTATCGGATTGATTATTACCCGTATCACCCAACGGGTAACAAGCAGGCAGAATCTTCCAACAATTCCATATTAAGCATCATGAAGAAAAAGCTTGTATGCGCCAAGGGAACAGAGATCCACGGGAAGGCAAACTGGGAACAAACTGGGACGGCCCATACAAAATTATAGCCAAAGCAAACAAGGGTTCATTCCAACTAGAGACAATGGAAGGAAAACAATTACCAAATAATTGGAACATCAGCCACATCAAATACGTCAACTTCTAAAAGGAAGAAACGCCCCCAAGTCGTACTCTTTTTCCCTCACTTGAGTTTTATCCCATTAGGGTTTTCTCTAGGAGGTTCTTAATGAGGCGACGAAAAGGACACTTCGATTTGAAGTATGCGAAGAAAGGACTGGGTTCTCTTTCATTGCTCAACTCCTCAATACGCTCCAAGTCGGACAATGAAGGAACTAGATAGACCGGGACTTGGACCTGGATGGCAGCCAAAGCCCAAAGTTTGTAACTTTCTCCAATTATGTAATCAGAGCAACAACGTAAAAGTAATAGAAACTTGCGTTTATCAAAACCGCCTTAACAAAAGGTTAAGTTCAACCAAGTTCGAACAACACCTATCGGCCCTCAGTCACGATTTAATAAGAGGTTAAGTTTGACCAAGTTTGAACAATTCCTACCTGCCCTCGACCACGATTTAACAAAAGTTAAATTCGACCAAGTTCGAACAACACCTATCGGCTCTCGGCCATGATTTAAATAAAGGTTAAATTCGACCAAGTTCGAACACACCTACCGGCCCTCGGCCGCAATTTAATGAAAGGTTAACTTCGATTAAGTTCGAACAACACCTATTGGCCCTCGACCATGACTCATCAAAAGTTGTAGATTCGACCAAGCTCGAATAACACCTATCGTCCTCGGCCGCGATTCAACAAAAGGTTAAGTTCGACCAAGCTCGAACAACACCTATCGGCCCTCGGCCACGTCTCGATAGAAGGTTAAATCCAACCGAACGAGAGGCTAAGTCCGACCAAGTTCAAACTAAACCTATCTATCCTCAACTAAGGAGACATACTCTATCTATATAGACAAAGGGATGATTCATCCTATGGCTATTCAGCCCAAAGACTACGATCAGTTAGAGAAAGACAACAAAAATATGAAGGAGCAAAACATACAAGTACAGAAACAATTCATGGCAAATACGAAAGGCACAAATGAAAGCAAAAATTAACTTTGATATTCATAGACAAAAGTTTTTTACAAAGGCTCTTGAAGACACCATCAAAAGTACACAAAATGATTTTAAAAAAAAACTACTAGCCATCGCCATCATGACCCAGAGCGTCCTCACTGGTTCGACCCTCAGCAACGTCGCCTCCCTGATCGTCGACACCATCACTGTACCAACCTCCAGCGTCCTCTCCATCCTCGCCCTAAGGGTAAATAGAATTGTACCAGGCCTCCTCCTCAAGATGATTCATAGCATCCTCCCCGTTCTCATCTTCTTTGTCAGGGCGAGGTGTAGCAGGGTCGTAGCCACAAGCAATCCGAGCCTCGCGAGCCATGACCCTAGCGTCCTCAAAGGCCGCCCTAGAAACGGAGTTTGTCGCATGCGACTCACAAAGCACATCCAGTCGGGCCTCAGCATGAATCCATTCTTCATACTGCTCACATGGGATGTTGGGAAATCCAGAAGCAATGGTAGAAGAAGGCCGTGCAAGAAGTTGGGCCTTCTCGACCTCCAGAGCAGCAACTCGATCATAAAGATCGGAGGGTTTTTTTCAACTTCCTAATCCTCTCATCAAGCCATTCCTCCTTAGCCCTCGCCGTTGACAGGTCATTTTCTCGCTCAGAACGAAGGGTTCGGTTCGCCAACTCAAGGAATTCCACCCCTCCTCCGAGCCTCCGACCGAGCAGACTTTGCCTTATCAAGCTCCTCCTGCTTCTAGGCGACCTCGCCACTGAGAGCTTCTGCCTTGAACTGGCACTCTTCAAGTTCGCCTCGCAATCGAACCACTTGGGATTGGAGATCGCTGCATTGGGCCTCTACGCCCCTAATAAGCTCGAGCTACTCCTCTTTGCTCCTCAATGACCTTTCAAGGATGCTACATTTCTCCACGGCCTACATGAGCTCTTCGTCCCTCTTCTTCAAGTCCTCCCTTATGACCTGCACATCATCGCCTTCGCGAAACCGACACTGGAGCTCCTGGTATTTTCTAAGGCATGTTGTATAGTCTCCTCTCTCGCCGAGCACTCTCTATCTCTAGAATAACCGTCTACAAAATGAAGAAAAGATGTTAGAACTTGCAAAGAAACCAAGGCATAACGAAAGAAACAGACGATAGTCGTATTTACCCCTAGAGCGAGACCAACAATGTTATTCGACAGAGTACCATCATTTAATGTCTCGAGGGTCGTACCCTCAATCTCAGAACAAAGAGGACCAAGGGCAGGGACTACCTCCTCAGTATTTACAAGCATATTACGATCTGTTGGGATCGTAATAGTCTTGGAGCCCCCTTCCAACCTCACCTCAAGTTGGGTAAGCCCCTCATCAATCATCCTCAACTCGTCCAAATCCGTATCAGAGTCATCAACCCTCTCACTTACATGGGTGGAATCTACAGTATCGGGTATGGGTTCTCGAGAACTCATTAAATTTTACCCGAATCTTATATTTGCAAAGAGAAATCTATTAAATATATAAGTATTTTTAGTTTGGAACCCATAAGCAAAATTAGATGTTGGTCCAATGGCAAACGGGGGAACCAGCTTAAGCTAAGTTTCTGAATACTTGCGAGGGTTTGAATCTCATTGTACACTTCTTAATGTCACTTTTGTTTTTTTCACCGGATAGTACCCATAGACACTTTTTGTTTCTCTTTTTCTTTTAAAAACTGACTCAACTAACATAAAAAACTTTCTTTACTTGCTAAAAGTGTCACTTTTGCTCAAATGTTAGGAGTCCATGAATTTCAAATCTTAGATCCGCCTCCGCTCACTCACTCCTCACCCACTGCCCCTATACCATCCTTTTGGCCGAAAATGATTTTTTTTTTTAGAAAAACATTGTCTAATAAATTATTTTTCGTTGAACATAGTTTTCTTCAAACACACCCTTAAACTTAACTTGTTTTGCAGCTTGAACACCTAAACTATGCTGGGCCATAAATAAATTACAATTCTCAGTGTTAACGTGGCACAACATTAAAAAATTAAGTAATTTAATTTTCTTTTTTAATACATGCATTACTGGGACACCATTTTGGTCAGCGAGGACTCTACAATTAAACAAGTATCATTTTATTTTAAATTCAACATTTTTTATGTTCAAAATTCACGCATTTTTCTAATCTATTTTCCCTAACCAGATCTGCAATGAGCTTGACAAGAAATTCATTTTTATTGGCGTAGCTAAAGTACTAAAGTTTAAACAAGCAGCATTTTATTTTTAATTAAATAATTCTTTTAATTCACTTTTGTGGAATCCATTTTTTTTTTCAGCCAATGAAAGATTTAGGTGCATTGAAGCTTTCAAACTTTGTTAGGTAAACAAACGTCAACCTTAATCTAATTCGCGCTGAGTCGTGCAAACTTGTTAACTTGACATTGCACTGCTCGAATATATTTAATCATTATCTCCGTGTGACCTACAAGGCACACGTTTGAGTCGTGGAATCAACCATTGATACTTACGTCAAGGTAGACCGCCTAAATTACATCCCTTGGAATGCGGCTCTTCCCAGGACCCTGCATGATTGCGAGATATTTTGTGCATCGGGCTGCCCTTTTTGCATTCTTATACAGGAATCTCACGCATAAAGGGAACTTAGTGCACCGGATTGCCTTTTTTTATTCTTAGCGTAGAGGAATGGTGACCTTGGTCACATAGTCGAATCCAAAATTTAAGCTCTATGGTTTCAACCTTAAGATTCTTAGTATGAACTCATTATCTAATAAGCATTGATATTAATCATTCAGAAGAAAATTAATCAGCCCTCTTCTTTTTTATTAACCCATGGAGGGAAGGAATATCGCGTATTTATCAGCCGACCCCAACTAATTTTGGATTGAGGCGCTGTTGTTGTGGTTATAGTTGTATTGGATCGGCAGTTTTTCAACAAATAGATACAAAAAATCCAAAACTACTGTTTAGAGCTATAGCTTAACAATATCTGACAGCTACCCAAATGAAATATATCAAACAAATTTGTTAGTAGAAACTTTAGCCTTAGTATTTTGCAAGTGCAAAAGGGGTCATATGAACTCAGTGTAGAAGAACTAGAATTAATAGACTAAGATCCTTGAAAAGCACTAGCCCAAAAAAAGAACTCAGATTTAGAGCAAATTAATCATGTGTCGTTAAAACAAAAATGTAAGCTACAGTATGATGTTGGTTAAAATTAAAAGAAAGTATCTTATAATCGCCTTGAGGCAAATCAGTTAAGAGAACAAAAATAATGTGATATCTTGACTTTTTTGTCCCACAATCTTTTAGTCTATCAAAAATAGCTCGAATATTCTTTTTTTCTTTTCTTTTATCTTAACAAACAGCTTTTGTATCTAATGTGTTTGGTACTAAGGTATTTTCATGTTGAAGCTGTTCAACATGTTTGCTGCACAATGAAAGGGTAAACTAAACTATTAACATGATCTATGCATCGCAATATGTAATTGCGACTTATAAATCATATTCACTGAGTGTGACTTATAAATCGCATTTGAGTATTGCGATTTATAAAGTGTATTAACCTAGATTTGTACGTCTATTTTGTTAAACATTGTAGCTATTCAAATATAGCTTTCAAAAAATGAAGTAATAATAACTGGTCAATTATCAATTTTTTACTTTTTGACAGACAGACATATATCAGGTTTTCATCTTGCTAAATACTAGAACATATTCAAGACTATAGCGTTTTTAAACATTTCGGACCCATGTGTTTCTCAATAGCAAGATGAAGATAATACTTCAGTATTCACATCAAATAAAAATCAGGCCATGTCATCATTTATTTTCAGACAAGGCCGGCTCTAAAAAGTCAGTAAAGCCACTGCTTTAGGCCCCCAAATTTTGAGGCCTCATTTTTAGCAAAAATAAATTATAGTCTTATAGTTTTGTATTCTCTAAATATTGAAAAGATGAATTTAAGAAAGGCATAAATATAAAGAATTCTACATGTATAGAACCTTTAGACCTTAATTTTATCATTAATAGTGTAGGATGGGGAGTGCAGATACCATCACAAGTAAATTAAGTTCCTTTCTCATTTTTCATGCCTTTGTTTTTTATGTCAGTTGAACAACATTAATTAATTTGAAGGTTCTTATTACTCATTACATTGCTCAACAAAAAAATAAAATAAAATTTTCACCACTGAAACATAGAAATCGGATTTTATAATAATGGTATAATTTATAGAAAGAAAAAAATTGATGAGAATGTTGATAATCTCAAAGTCTCTTGAGGAATTTTTTTAAGAGTTGATTGCTTCTTATATATAGTAGACCAAGCTAAGTTCACTTCAGAATAGATTTAACCCATTCAAAGCATATGTTCTTCAATATAAACATAATGGTCACTCTAATATTGACGATTTGGATTTATTTTTTGGATTAAAAGTGTTAAATAGTTTAGACTTACTTAAGAGCAATAATGTCTCAAGAAATATTAAACGAATTACCTATATTATCAACTGAAAAAGAAAAATTAGAAAAAATCGATTATAACAAAAAATAAGCTTGCATCTCACAAAGCTAAAAAAAAAAAAAATAGACTTCAAATAAATTAACATTTTTTTTAAGTTTAAGGCCTCCATTAAATTTTGGCTTTAGACCCACTTGACATTTTTTTCCATGTGAGACCTTATTCCATATTTTTAATTAATAGGACTTAAAGAAGGAAAAGGAAAAATTAACAAGACAAATGTTTAAAAAGAAAAAATATATAAATATTAAGGAACGTTTTTGATACTAAGAAGACAGATTGTTTCCTTTTTCTCCAGTTTGTTTTATATAAGGAGAAGCAAAAGTTTTTCTAGTTATATATTTTCCTAATTATATGGTAGAATAAGGTTTCCCAAACACTAAAAAGGCATGGACACAACTTGTGCCGCCTTTTACACCGTGAAGAAGATGGACAATGCCACAAAAACATGGTCAATTCCTCATGAAATAATCTTTGAAATATTTTCGAATCTTCCATTAAAGTCTTTAATGTGTTTCAAAATCTTGTAATTTTCTTATTGTATCAAATTCAGTTTTTCATGATATCCATCAATGTCGCTCTATAACTCGTCTCAGTTGCTATTTGCAATCCCAGCACAAGAGAAGTAAGATTTCTTCCTAAGCTGAAAGATCAGACTGTTGATTTAGATGACCTTTTCCCTATATACTTCGTTTCATTAGGTTTTGACCCAGAAGAAAACATGTATAAGCTTTTGATGACAGTTACTACTAGATTTGTGTCCACAAGAAATTGGATTTTCACTTTAGGCATAGATGAATCATGGAAAAAGACTAAAAGTTGTGTGAATTTTTATCTGAAAATTTCAGGATTATACAGTCGTCGATATTACCTTTAGATTACAGCCTACATTTTTATAACCTGATAGAAGTGGAAGGCAAATTAACATTCATAAATTATCGGCAGAATTTTGATCGTGACATAAATTTGTGGATTTTAGAAAAGATGCAAGAAGGATGGGAGAGAATTAGCTGAAGAGAGATTTTTTTTTTCGTACGTGCGCATTGTGAAGGGGGGATTTTGTTTGCTGCTAAGATTGAGAAAACGAATGAATTCTCCTATTTATGTTACGATGTCACGAGAAAAAGTTGGAGAGAATTTGAGATCCCAAACAGGGTCGAATAGAAGGTATTTACACTTATGTGGAAAGCCTCTTACCATTGGAAAACTTTTCCAATTATCATCACCAAGTTTAAACTGCTAAGGTGTTTGGCTAAGTTTTCCTTATATTTAATAATTTGGCATCTGAAATATCCACTGTCTCGGCTAATTCAGATTTGCATTCCTACTTGAAATTTTTCCATTTTTGGTGCTTGATTTCGAAACATCTAATTAAGGGTGAAAGGATCTCATTCATCTCACTACACCGCTTGCTTGTTTTTGGCGGAATTATGCTCCTTCGTTTTTTTGTTTTTTTTATTTATTTTTAATTGTAGACAGTTTCTTTAATGGTATCCAGTTGTTTAATTTTCTAACTCATTCTACATGGATTTTCTTGAATATTCCAGCAATCTTATACTACCATTCTTTAGCTATCAACAAATCATTGATTGTCAGCATCTCTTTCTCTCAATTAGTTTTCTGATTAACCAGAACAGCTTCTAACATTAAAACTAATAACATTAAAACTAAAGTTACTGTATATAGCAAAAGATACTGCTAAATACCATTTAGTAGAAATTAATAACTACTAATGCAATCATTTCCATGCTATTTCATCTTCAACTTCAAAATAGAGGCAATGTACAAAGCTGGCGTCTTAATTTATAATCCCAAATAGCTGCTACATAGAGTTGAAAGCTTATGCTACTGCACGAATTGATAGTACTTGACAAACTCTGCTAAAGAAGAAATCGCAAAATCAACATTTGGCTCAAGGCTACAATCAGCTATGAAAATAAGATATGACTTGAACTAAAATAAAAAAATGGTAATTTATCTCAAAAAGAATAGTATTGGTGGCAATTAAAGTCTCTATAAAGTTAAGGCTATTATGACTAAGAGAGTTACTTTATATAGGATATATTGTTTTTGTGGCTGCCCAAGTTGCCACTAAAGTTAAATAATGTCGCCACCAAAAGTTGGCTTTCTAATGGCGACCTACTATAGTCGCCACAAAAATATTTTATCCTTTTAAAAGCAACTCTCTAGGCCACATTTGTCTTAACTTTATGCCGACTCTAGTCGCATAAGTGATGATATTTTCTAGCAACTATAGTCACAATAAAGGTCGAATAGGTTACCATTAATGTAATTATTTATTGGCGATCTACCCAAAATATATTTTTTCCCTGCATAACTATTTATATTTTGTATTAACTTTAGTCGCCATCAGGGGCGGATCTACAGTGATAGGTACGGTTCTCGGGAACTCAGTAGCTTTTGCCTAGACCCTCTATTTATATTAAGAAATCTATTAAATGTATAACAATATTTATATGAGAACCCAGTTATAAAATGTTTTGCTGGTTCAATGGTAAGGTGTGGATCCCAAATTATTTTTCCCGTAACCCACAATGCAAGATCGGATCCCATTAGCATACTTTACTTTTTCCCATATTTTTTGGCACAAAGTTTTATGCACTTTCCCTTGTTTAGCCTTTAACTTAACTCTATTTGTTTAATTAAAATAATAATAACAAATACTTGACTCAAACTAAAAAGGACACAAATGGCTTGGGATATTGGTTGATGGGTCTAAGGATGTCTTTCATAAAGAACAAATGACACTTGTTTTGCGTTATGTCAACAAAAAGGGTAAAGTTATAGCAACGGTCTTCCCTCTATCACCAGCAGACGAGAGGACATCTACTGCAACCCTAGAGGACGAAGGCTTCTCGTAACTCGAAAGTGCGAGGCCATCGTCAGGCATCCCTCATTCGATTGTCTCCCCCGCAAGACGCACCGGTGCATTTATATTCATCTCCTCCAAGTGCAGGCACTCGGAGTCTATCCCAGTGCTCTCTCCAACATGTACTACAGTCGTCTCTCGAAGAGTGAAGTCGCCCTCCTCTAAGTCGACGGCTATTGGACTTTCTTCTCCCGCGTATATGGTTCTCCTCTTAAGGGGCATTAGACCATCATATTCAAGGGAGATATCGGCATCCTCATCAACCAGTGAAAAGTGTTGAGGAGCAGAAGCATCGGACGGAATGGAGGCATGCTCTTGTAATGCGATAGTCAAGGTAGGGGCTGGTACGGAAGGTGCAGTAGTCGCAACAGGGGAAGAAGCCGAAGGTGCAACAGTCTTCCTCCAAAAAGAGGGCATCGGTGCCTGGCTCCTCTGAGAAGACCATTTGTCTGAAAAAGAGACAACCATTGAAGTTAATAGAATGAATCGACATACAACGGAAAGTGAAACGGCCACGGCCAAAAAGAAGAAGTTACTTGTCGAAGGAAGAGCCGGTTTGAACTTCTTGAAGAAGCTCGTCTAGTCGCGGATTCCTACGACATGGGGGAGGATTTCCAATCGGAAATGAGCGTGACTAATGGGAGGCTGGTTGTTGGCTGCAAGGAAAGGAAAATCCTTCAACTAATTCCGAGAAAGTAAAAGAATGCAAATAAAAACTGGGCACTTACGTGTGTAGTTCCAAGCCTCAGGAAAGACATCGACGTTAACAACAACGTCCTCAGTCCTGACATAGAAGAAATTGAGCCAGAGTTGATGACTAGCCTTATCGTCCGTCTTCACCATCAAGAATTTTCCTCCACGGTGGAGAAGGTTCAGCATCGTTCCCCTATAGAAGCTAGGGGCAAATAGACGCACCAAATTCTGCAGCGTCAGTTCGACCCCGACCAGCTCGATAAATTTGGTCAGCATTCTAATAATCTTGTAGACGTATGGAACAAGCTGAGAAGGGCAGATGTCGTAGTGATGATAAAATTCTTCCACCAACGGAAGAAGGGAAAAGCATAACCGATAAAGAAAAGGTAGGCGTATAGAGCACAGTATCCAAGGTTATGAACCTGCACCACTCTCCTTCTGTCGGGATAAATTCGACGTGATTTGGAAGATTGAACTTGGCCTTGAATTCCGCCAATTCTTTGGACGTAATCGTCGATAGAAAAATACCGGGTGCAGCGTCTGGTGATTGGGTGGGATCGATCTGATGTTGGGAAGAGATAAGCATTAAATGATGTGTAATAGTAAAAGTATCTGAAGCTACTACTTCCTCATTACCCCACCCCTCATCTGACACCCCAATTTCAGTGATCCTCTTCTTGTTATTTGAACAAAAAGATAAATTTTGCTTTAAGATTTTACGATTGTTTATTAGTGAAACAAATATTACTTCTGTATAATGCAAGAGACAAGAAAAATAAGGAGAGAAGTGAAGGATGGATAGCGCATATAATTGATGCGCAGTCAATTATCGTAACCGTAAATATGAGTATAGCGCATATATTACATGCGCTATACCTTAACAGACTATTATTTACTGCACTATATATAAATGATAGTCAGTTATTATTATTTTTTTTACCTATTTTCATCGTTTGAGTCCAAAAAGATCACACTTTGGTTCTGAACTCTATCTGAAGGACTTACCTAGAGCGTAACATATGGCGACTTACTCCAAAATACAATTTGCAGTTTTAATATACACTAGCAAAAAAGATTTTCCAAAGTTATATAAATATATAATAAAATGTTTAGTAAAAGGGTTAAAAATTGCTTTAATCTTTAGGTCACCAGGGTGGCCCGTCTATAAAGCAAGTAAAGCAATTGCTTTAGGCTTCACATTTGTGGGGTCCCCATTTTTTGTTACACCTAGTAGGCTATAAGTTTAAAAAAAGGTTTGTAGAAGTGAAAAAGTTTGATTTTCAATTCTTTCTATAACGAGTATAGAGAAGAAGGATTTACAACTGCTATGATTTCTGCCACGAAATTTGCACTTGAAATGAATATCGAATCCGATTTTCGTAAGAAACGTAAGATATATAGGAAATAATAATTTGATGACAATGTTAATAACAAAATCTCAAAATCTTTCGAAAAGTCCTTTGGAGTTGATTACTTTGTACATAGAAGACAAGGCTATTTTTCACTTAAAAATAGATTTGAATAATTCGAAGCATATGAAAATATTTTTGGTTTTCTATTTATCGGTAAAAACTAAGATCACTAGATGATGAAAATTTTAAAAAATATTGCCTTAATCTTGAATGTTCCTTAAAGCATAATAATCAATTTGATATTGATGGTTTAAATTTATTTTCGAAATTAAAAATATTAAGAAAAATAGTACAATTAGAAGATAACAGTTTAATTGATACACCCGGTCAAATAAAAAGATTTGATTCTTTTTCAATGCCTATATTACTTATGGAATAATGTTAATAACTTTTGTTACCGTCGCTTCAGCGAAAAAAAAATTTCAAAATTAAAATTGATAAAATCTTACCTAAGATGAACAATGTCGCTAAAAAGGTTAAATGGATTAGCTATATTGTCAATTAAGAAAGACTTATTAGGAGTTATCGATTATAAGAAAATTATTAATAATTTTGTATCTAAGGAACGCTAGAAAAATAGATAATAAATAAATAAACTTTAAAAAAAAATTAAGATCTTTCGTAAAGTTTGACTTTAGGCCACATAACTTGTTTGTCCGCTCTTGTAGGTCACATGTTCAAATTCTAAGAGTAATGTTATAGTAATATATTTTTTACATCCCCTTGAAAGTACTCCGGCGCTCCACCACTAACTCAAGGTTTACTATGTGAAGCAAATGTATCGTTTATCTTATTAGTATCAAAGATCGTTTACATATTCAAATTAATCTTATTCAGTTTTGTGTTGTTTAGATGAGTTTTTAATGAGATTGTTTTCCTTCTGATATAATCAAGTGAAAAATAGAGTTTTACAGTATAGGAAATATAAGTATTTGAGAACAATTTGGTCATTCAGGACTGCATAGCGCAGTGGATTAGCGCGTTTGACTTCGGATCAAAAGGTCGTGGATTCGACTCCCACTGTGGTTGGATTATTAGAAGTTTCTTCTTTTATTTTGTCCTCTCTTTTTTTTACATCTTTTACCAGTTAATTGAAAAACTAAAAACAAATTTTGTAAAATAAAAAAAACCCAACCATAATAATGCCAAGAGCACGTGTTGTCTTACCTCTGCCATAACAGTTAAACACCCCACTTTGGACCCCAACCAAAGGCAGGTGAGATGCAGCCGGGAAAAAAGTTCACGCTCGGCGCACTTTAGCTACTTTGGTTGTTCCACTCCCAGCTGATATTTGTGTCCTCAGATCAGATGGGGATAAACTTTCTCTACTTTTTCATATTTACTGCCACAAAATATGAACCCTAGAAATCTTGAAAATTACTCAATAAGTACTTTTCAATTTTGATACAACCTTTGAATCCTTTTACAGCCTCAGATTTCTCCAAGATTCTTAAAATTTTGTCTGATTTTCTTGTATCTTGTTGGTGCTAGGTGTTTGATTTTGCTCAAAGTTTCAAACTAAGGCAATTCTAGCACAAAATTCCCTTTTTTGAGGTAAGTGAGTTAAAGGGTATGTTTTATTGGAACTTAATAAGCTGAAAATGAGATGTTCTTGTTTTTTTTAGATTGATTTTGGTTGTTATTAAGGTGATTGATTTTGCTCAAAGTTCCCAACTCTAAGGCCTTTTTGAAGTAAATGAGTTAAAGGCTATTTCTTAATTGAAACTTAATCCGCTGAAAATGAGTTGTTCTTGTTTTTTCAATGGATATTGGGATTTTAAGGGTTTTGATTAAGTTTCCAGCTTTAAGGCAATTCAAGCACAAAGTTCCCCTTTTTGAGGTGAAGGGATTAAAGGGTTTTCCTTTTTATTGTATTTAATCCCTTGAAAGTAGAAGTTCTTGTATTGATTTTGGGTTGTTGTAGGCATATTTTCATGATTTTGAGTAATTTGTTTTGCCTGTATTTGAGATTATTTTTTCGAATGAGGTTTTTGTGATGTGATGTGGGATTAACTTATCATCTAGTTGTTAGGAATGAAATGTTGATTTGGAGTTAAAATGGGTTAATTTTGATAAAGGAAACATTGTGCTTAGAATTTGGAATTTTATGTTGGACTCTCTCTAATAAGAGGGTGGATATTAGTGTGCGATATTAGTAGTCGCTTGGTTTTTCGAGCTTGAATGGATGACAATGAGGATAATGGGAGATATCCTCCCAGCCCTTATGGCATGAATCAGGGTTATGGGTCATCCAATCGCCAGAAGCTTCCTGTCCGCGACACGTCTTATTCAAGGCATGTCGATGATCAGTATGTTGAGGAGGCGGATAATGATGAAGATGTTGATGACGAAGAAGAAGAAGATGATGATGACGACGAAAATGGTGTTCAGCGGATAGGGAAAGATGTGTTTGAGGATGATGATGACGATGATTATGGTGATTCACAAAGGCATCAAAAGAAGAGGAAGTTAAAGAGCTTGTTATCAAGTTACGAGTTTGCACCTCGAGTACCACCACCATCTACTGCAGCTCCAACCGCTCCGAAACCTTCATTTGGTGGGAGGAATCCTCTTTCTGATTGGTCTGAACACGAGACGTTTATTTTGCTGGAAGCGTGGGGGGATAGGTTTGTTCGACATGGGAGGAAGAGTCTTCGATCAGATGAATGGCAAGAAGTTGCAGAAAAAGTGTCACAGGGGTCAAAACTTGAGAGGACAGACACCCAATGTCGTAACCGTTTGGATACTCTAAAAAAGAAATACAAAAAGGAGAAGATGAAGTTTGCGGAGAATGGATGTAACACCAGTAAGTGGGTGTACTTCAAAAAGATGGACATGTTACTAACGTCAACTCCACAGCTAGCGGGTGTTTCATGTGGAGTGGACTCCGGTGAGTATGTTTTCATGAGCTCCAAAGTTTCTTTGAATCGTGCCAATGGTTTGGATGAGATGAGGGACAGTCCTAATAACTCGGGATCTGCTGATGGTGACGATGATGATTCTGAGGATCTTCCACCAAAAAGATCAAGAAATGGACAATCAAGAGGGAATGGAGCTTCTTTCAAACTAATAGCAGATTCCATCCATAAATTTAGTGAGATATATGTGAAGATTGAGAATAGCAAGAGACAGCAAATGCTGGAACTGGAGAAAATGAGGATGGACTTTCACAGAGACTTGGAAATGCAAAAGAGGCAGATTGTGGAGCGAGCACACGCAGAAATTGCAAGAATACGCCAAGGAAGAGATGAAGAGAATGACATTTCTGCTGAAAATGTTAGTGGATGATTTAGCCGGATTATCTCTATTCATCGCTTGTTGGCTATTTTCCATTGTTGTATTATATCTTGCCTGTTATTCTCTCGCCGTCCTGCAGAATATGCAAGACAATAAGCTTAATGTAGTGTAAGAATGTATTTGGATGTAGTTTCAGCAGCTACAATAATTTTATATAGATCACAACTTCCGTACTATGAAAATCTTCTTTTATTACTATGGAAATTGTCTGTAAACCTAAACAACTCTTACCGAATATATAGCTGCTTTGTGGTTTAGCACTTACTAGAGTTCAATCAGGGGATTATTAGAGTTTTCTCAAGATATGGTAATCAAATACAGTCTAATCTCTCTTTAACCTCTTTATATAACAGTCATTCACCATAAAAGTCAAGTTTTTTTCGGAACCGATTTTTATGTTATGTTATAATATATATCCTCTATAACGACATTTCACTATAGCAGCCAAAAAATATCTAAACAAATTAGGTTGTTATAGATAGGTTTAACTGTATTGTGTTACAACGGGAAAGTCAGTGGGTGTTACTTTTATGGGCAGTGATGAATCCAAGATTTAGAGTCAATGGGTTCTAGTCTTTTATATAAGAGTCAAGTTTTATCCCTGCCTCCCCCCCCCCCCCCCCAAAAAAAAATACATAGTTGGAGCTAAACGCAGTGGGTTCTGTTGAATATGCTGCTTCTTTTAGTCTAGATCCACCACTGTTCGCCAGGAATGTTCATAGGAAAACAAAAGAAAAAGTAAAGGAGCAATTCATGATGGCTATGAAGATTTTTTTTGGTGTTCGGGCAGCTTTGCAACTAGAAAGACACTCAAGATTAGAAGGAAGGTGGAGGGGAGGGATCTGGGTTCATTCTCATTGAGGTATTATAGCACCATAAATGCATAACTCATAGAAGGTAGCATGAATGATGCAATAGCTTGACCGAGAATTGTCTACTGTTTTAGCCCAGTTCAGTCTATCGGAAACAACCTCTCTACCTTCACAAGATAAGGATAAGATATGCGTACACATTACGCTCCTCAGACCCCGCCTGTGGGATTACATTTTTAGTCCCGTTCACTTCTTAGCCTCATTCCTTACTGTGCCTACTACTACAAGTAACTTTAGGTTTTAAGCAAAATAAAGTAACGTTTGTCCATTACTTTCTTCCTCACATTATTGTTAATGAAATTCAAGAATTATTTCAGCCCCTTCAAAAATCGGTGGAACTTGGATCCTCATCCATACTTATTTTACTGTGTTGCTATTTTCATCCAAAGGCATTTGACGCTATAACAGTAGCTGTAATTGGAGAGAAATCTCACCGTAACCATACACATACCAAAAAAACAGCTAGAACATTGCTGTAATATCCCAAGTAAGAGGTTTTATATACAATTGTTCCATTCAAAAGTCCCCTCAGCATTCAGCATACCTAACCTGAATTACATGTATTTTCACTTTTTCAGGATCAAAATATTGCCTTCAGTATTCTCTCGCATTTCTATCAAGACTGACTTCCATTGTAAACATAATTTAAGAGGTTCCCAAAATTTTTACATTTAAGCATTCCGTGGTGATACCCACACAACATATGATAACTCTCGTTGACAAAGCCTATGTCCAAGAGATTTATGGCAACTGGTCAGCTCATTATACGTTAAGCCCTGCCACGCGACATTATCTGTATTAACAGTTGAACCTCAAGACGGATAAGCTCAGCTTCTTCCTCCTGCAGCAATAGTTCTAAACACTAGGAATAACTTTGGCTTTTAACTGGTTGCTGTCCCCTAGATATATATGAATTTCAGGATTGCAATGCCTAAGTGCTGCATGGCTTCAAGGGACTGATATGCACTGCATAATGCACAGCTTTTGCAGTTAGCAAATTGATGAGAGAATTTTAGACCAGATGAGCCAACAACTAGGGCAGCCAGACAGCGGGATATCCTGCAAAGAGTACATAATATTATTTTCTTGATCTGACAACAAAACCATTAATGTGGTGCCTATGCTTTCCTGAGCAGAGGGTCTATTGGAAACAGCCTCTATCCTCACAAGGTAGGGGTAAGGTCTGCGTACATACTACCCTCCCAGACCCCACAGTGTGGGATAATACTGGGTAGGTTGTTGTTGTTGACAACAAAACCAATGGCATTTCCTTTTCAGTATTTTGCCAATTTCACACAAAGGCACTATCTCGCCAGCATAGATTAGAGAGAACCACAACAAGAAGTCTAGGTTCAGTATCAGAAGTATGAACTAGGAAACTAAAACTAATTTGACGAAATTAGATGGACGGACCTTCCTTCAGGTTGAAAATGACACACCTCCACGACTAAACAGTAGAAGTGGAACAGAATAACATTGTCATTTTGAAATCTTTACTACTTTACCCGTCATTCATCTTTATATCTTTCGAAAGAAATAGATTCTGATTCTATTCTTTGCTCAATGTCAAACAGAACTTGAGCAATTCTTGAGTTTTTCCATTCCTGTCAATAAGCATCTAGCAATTCTTGAGTTTGCAATCTTTCTCTGGGAGACCATTGTTCTTTTCCCAAAGAAGCTCAGTTTATTTTTTTATCATGAAGGGATAAGGGAATTTAGTTTTATCATGGACTCTGCTATTGTTGGAATTTGATTCCTTTTTGTGTGTACTTTTAATTTCTCTCTTTGAGTCATTTACTAGCTGAGAAAAAAAAAGAGAAAAAGGGAAGTCCATCAAATCAAAAATACCTCACAGGTGGTTGGCAGTATCTCAACAAATATTGTTGACATCACGCACCCTAAACCAAGTAATACTAGAGTTTAACTAGTAATAACTCCTTAAATTAAAGCAAAGGTATTTCTCAGTTTCTCAAATGTGACAGGTGTTTGTTATTTTTTTAACCTAGAGAAGGTATTTTCAGACCATCCTGAAATTTACCCAAGATGATAGTACAAACACCTATATGAAATAAAGAGAATGATTGAGAAAAACAATGCCTTTCAGGTAAAGAAATAATTGCTAGGTTCTTAACAATAAACTTAGCTTATCTGCTATTACATGTTTGTTTTACAGACCGGATATAGTAGGACAACATATCCCCGAGCAAGTCATCTTCAAACAAAGCTTCATCCTATATTGGTTAGTGTAGGATAAAGAGTTGGCTCAGCTCATTATCCAGTTAATAATCCTCCTATCAACAGTCCTGCCATATGTTCCATTTTCCTGATAAATAATCAATGTTTCACCAAAATGCACATAAATAACACTCCCTAGATCCCATTTTAATTCACCAAAAGGCACACAAATAGCACTCATTACATCCCATTTTATGTGAAAGTGTTTGACCAGAGTTGGAGTTTAAGAAATTAAAGAAACTTTTGACATGTAGACTAAATATATGCAAAGTACCAAAATCGCCCTTTTAAATGAGTGGTTGTGAGATTTCACATGTATTTTCATAGTGTCTCACATATTACATTTTAAGTGACTTGCCAAAGATGAGATGAGGAGGACTCCTTTAAATTTGGTCGGTGTTAGCTTGCCACAAAAGCGACTTATATAAAGCATAAATAAAGGCCTATAGATAGCTATCAAAATTACCCCGATCTGGTCGACCAAGTCTGGACAATTACAAAGCTGCCTGGTGTTGACTCTAAAGCTGGGCATCTGAGTTTTGTCGAGCCCCAAGAGCACCCTTTACTTCCAGTAGCAAGCCCTCTATGGTTAGGAAGATCTCAGCTATTAAGATAGGCGGCTACTCCCCTCCAAATTTAGCCATGGCATCAGCAACAATATTCCCTTCCCTGTAGCAATGTTGTACTGTGATCTGGTGCTGCTGTATGATTTTTCTCATCTTCAAAATATCCTCCTCAAGCTCCCAGGAAGGTGATGAAACTCCAGTTAGCATGTTCACAAATAGGGGAGAGTCCATCTCAAGAATGACATGGCAAACTCCCTGTGCATTGAGCACCAGAAAAGACCGAAAAAAGCAGCTTCATATTCTGCAGAATTTTTTGATGAAGTAATGAGTTTTATAGAAAAGGGCATCAAGAAGATGCAAGAAGTACAAGAGAGGGGGAAAGAGTCAGCTTTGATACAAAAAAGAAAATAAATACTAGGCTAAAGCAAAAGAGCTGACAAAATCCAAAAAGTTAATATGTCAATCTACAGGGGCTAAATACTGCCAACTAAATAACCAAAGGAGACATCTAGCTTTAAGTGTGTGTGTTGGAATTGATATCCCATCAAAACATCTGCGATTCCTTTCTGTCCAGACACACGAAAAGATACAAGCAGGGATCATCTGCCAGACTTTCCTGATGACTTTATCAACTTTCCAACCAGACCAGCATTCATAGACTTCTCTGATGCTTTGTGGCATGACCCAACTGAGACCAAAGATAGAAAGAAACATGCACCATATGTCTGAGGCAACTTAGCAATGTAGCAAAAGGTGTCTGTTGGAGTCTAAATGTTGCCGGCACATAAAACATCTGTTAACAATTGGCATACCTCTTCTGTTAAGGTTGTCCTGTGTTAAACAAGATTCATTAAGGGCTATCCATCTGAAGTAAATGATCTTTGGGGGAAGACTTGTCTTCCAGATGTACTTCCAAGGCTATCTATCAATGATTTCATTAGTTGGGCATAAATGAAAGTACCCTGCTTTCACTGAGTAGAGGTCATCCATCCACTTAATATTGTCAGCAATGTTGTGGTTGACTGAGTATCCCTCTAATTTAGCCAGGAGAGTAGAGTCAACAACTGTGGAATTTCCCAGTCTTGGAAGTCCCTTCTGAATTGGACTTGCCAGCAATTGTCTTGCCAATTCCGAGAGATAGAGGAATCTTGATCATTAGCTATCTGGTAGAGGTCTGAGAATTCATTCATTAGGACAGTCCCTTGTAACCATATATCCTTCCAAAACCTGATGTTGATGCCATTTCCCAACTTGAAAGAGGTATTCATAGAGAATTCATTCCAAAGTTTCCTGATAAATTTCCAAGGCCCAACTCCATATGGTTTTCTTGACAGATTGGTGCACCAGTGGCTTTGAGATCCATGATTTGCAGTTACCACCTGTTTCCATAACGTATTCCCTTCTTGACAATATCTCCATAGCCACTTCATAAGCATGCACTTGTTATGTTGAGGTCCCTGATACCTAGTCCATCAAGTTGTTGTGGCATGGTAACTTTTGACCATTTGACTAAGTGAAGTTTGTGACCCTTGCTGCCTCCTTCCCAGAGGAAGGTTCTTCAAATTTTATCCAACTGCTTGACTGCCTTGTTCAGAATTGGAATCATTGGAATCAGAGACATGAGATAAGTAGGAATACTATTCAATACACTATTAATGAGTGTCAATCTTCCCCCCATAGAAAGATATTGTCTCTGCCAAGAGGCTAACTTTGTTTATTAGTGCAGAACTGGAGTGATTTAGCAAATGCCATGCTCAAATCCCCATTTTTGCCCTAACACTCCCTCCAACACCTTCAGTTTTCAAAAATGAGGATGTTGAGATGGATGTGTGGGCATACTAGGAGAGACAAGAGCAGGAATGAGGTTATTCGGGACAATGTGGGGGTGGACCCGTGAAAGATAAGCTGCGGGAAGTGAGACTGAGATGGTATGGGCATGTGATAAGGAGATGCCCAATAGGATGGCAGAAACATAGTAGCGGGAGGTTGACAGTAGGATCATCTTATAAAAATCTGAATCGGATAGGATCTCATTATCTCAACTCAGCCTATGGCCTTGGAAGCATATCTAGAAAGTCAAAATACCATATAAAGTGGCATGCTTTACTTGGTTGGTGGCTAAAGAAGTAGTACTCACTCAAGAAAACCTCATGAAAAGAGGGTTATCAATTTGTTCTAGATGTTATTTGTGTGGCCAAGATGCAAAGACAATTAGCCGTTTGTTTCTACATTGTAGAGTGACAAGACAGTTGTGGGAATTGTTCATTAACATCAGGGGTATCCGATGGACAATGCCAGGAAGAACCTATGAACTTTTGTCTAGCTGCAACACGAGGGGAGCTCTACATCTAACAAAGATAGATGAAAAATTGTCCCAGCAACCATTTGGTAGACAATTTGGAAGGAGAGGAATACAAGGTGTTTTGAAGATATAAGTAGCCCCGTACATAAAATCAAAATGAATTGCATTCGGTTTTTTAGTTTTGGGTGTAAAACAGAATATATAGATGACCAGGATTCAATCATAGAAGTCTTAGGCTCGTTGTAAGAAGAACAAGGAAGTTTAATTTTTGTTTTTGTCCTATCTCTTCTTGATGTAATCTTGGTTCCAGTACAAAATTTGTGCTGATGATTTATTAATATATTGGGTCTGTTACCATCTCAAAAAAAAAAAATAGAGAGAGAGAGAGAGATGCCCAGAGGCCCCAGTAAGGAGGTGTGAAAAGTTGAACATGCGGGGTTTAGGAGAGGGGTAGAGGGAGGCCTAAGAAATATTGGGAAGGGGTGATTAAACATGATATGACGCTTCTGCAGCTTGCTGGAGACATGACCCTTGATAGGAAGTTGTGGAGGTCAAAGATTAGGGTAGAAGGTTAGTAGGTAGTACAACGTACTTCCCTCCCTTGCTGGTAGATTTAAC
Organism: Nicotiana tabacum; assembly: GCF_000715075.1. Taxonomy (NCBI): domain Eukaryota; kingdom Viridiplantae; phylum Streptophyta; class Magnoliopsida; order Solanales; family Solanaceae; genus Nicotiana; species Nicotiana tabacum. Next base: position 120,146,198 of record NC_134094.1, on the reverse strand, counting down.
ATTACGCTAATTGTGGCTTATTCTTTGCATATCAATACCGATTATTGCTTCTGGTTCGTTATGTTTTAGACAAAAGTGGGTTACTCTAGTGGTAAGCATCCTCCACTTCCAACCAAGAGGTTGTAAGTTCGAGTCACCCCAAGAGCAAGGTGGGGAGTTCTTGGAGGGAGGGAGCCGAGGGTCTATCGGAAACAGCCTCTCTACCCCAGGGTAGGGGTAAGGTCTGCGTACACACTACCCTCCCCAGACCCCACTAGTGGGATTATACAGGGTGGTTGTTGTTGGTTCGTTTTGTTTTACTCTCACTATTGCTTATGTTTCCTTTCCAAAACTTTTTCATTTTTATATATTGCATTTCTTTACTATTGATTATTGTGCTTACCCGAGCCGAGGGTCTCTCATAAACAACCTCTCTACCTGCACAAGGTAGGGGTAAAGTCTGCGTGCAAACTACCCTCCCCAGACCCCACTTGTGGGAATATACTGGGTATGTTTTTTTTTTTTATGAAGTAATGTATTGTATTAAAGGCATCAAGAAGATGCAAAAGGTTACAATAGAAAACTTGGTTAACTCCTTAGGACAAAAAAACTATTCCAGAGCCTTGAGTTAACCAAGAGCAAAAAAGCAATGGTTACTAGACCATTGAGAGAGAACTAATGAAGTCTAAGAGGGGAATAATATCATTTACAGGGGAAAGGTTACTCCAACTAAAAAGACTCATTAGATATTTAGACTTCAGATGACCATTGGAAGTTGAAATGCAATCAAAACATCTACGATTCCTCTCTGTCCATAAACACCAAAAAATACATGCTAGGATCATTTGCCAGATCTTCTTGATGGATCTATCAACTTCCCATAGGCTCCAACTAAGTACTGCATCCCTTATGTTCTGTGGAACTGTCCAGCTGATACCAAAGAGTGCAAGGAACATGTTCCAAAGATCTGATGCCACTGTACAGTGTAGTAACAGGTGGTTAACCGACTCAGAGTTGAGCTTGCACATGTGGCACCTATTTGCCAACTGAAAATTCCTTCTACAAAGGTTATCCTGGGTCAGAATAGCTTCATAGAGAGTTGTCCAGGAGAAGCACTTGACTTTTGTGGGCAGTTTTGTCTTCCATATTAGCTTCCATGGCCAAAGCTCGATCATATCATTGGATGCACTTAGATTGCTATATCCTGCCTTCACAGTGTAGATACTTTTTTCAGAGTTGCCCCACCTTAAGCTGTCTGAGACTTGAGGATTCCCTATGGCATCTTCAAGAGTTCTGTATAGGTCAAATAACTGATTTAGTTCCCAATCTTGCATATTTCTTCTGAAGTGAAGATCCCATGTGTTTCCTGCTCTATTTTGGGCTATAGAAGAGTTAGGGTCAGAAGCAATCTGGTAGAGGCCAGGATGAGAATCTTTCAGGGGTTGATTGTTGAGCCATCTGTCCTTCCAGAATTTAATGTTGTTGTCATTCCCAACCTTGTAGGATACTTCTTGAAAGAATGCATCTTTCAGATTGTTGATATGCTTCCACGGGCCAACTCCATGTGGGGCTCTGTTTTGCTTGGTGCACCACCTGTCTTGCACCCCATATTTGGCATTAACTACCTCTTTCCATATGCTTGTTGTTTCTTGAGCATACCTCCACCACCATTTCATGAGCAGACTCTTGTTGTGCTTGATCAAATCTCTGCTTCCCAGACCTCCTTGGTTTTTTGGCATGATCACTTTTGGCCACTTCACTAGATGGAATTTATGGCCTTCACTGTTTCCTTCCCATAGGAATGTACTCCTAATTTTGTCCGGTTGTTTCTGCACCTTACTTGGCATAGGGAAGAGGGACATAATGTAGGTAGGGATACTGTCTATAACACGGCTGATTAGAGTCAGTCTACCACCCATAGACAGATACTGCATTTTCCATGTTGCCAATTTTTTCTCCACTCTCTCTATTACACCATTCCAGATCTTTGTTGCCTTGTGCTTTGCTCCTAGAGGGAGGCCTAAGTAAGTTGTAGGAAGGGAGCCTATATTACAGCCCATTAAGTTAGCCAGCTCCTCCAAATTAGGAACTTCATTCACTGGGTAGATCATGCTCTTCAAAATATTAATGTGCAGCCCTGAGATTGCTTCGAATAGAAGTAGTGTCAAGTTTAAGAACTGCACCTGAGATCTCTCTGCCCCACAAAAGATTAAGGTATCATTTGCGTAGAGTAAGTGAGTAACTGTGACTAAGGTATCTGTATTGTTTCCCACCATGAACCCTTCAATCCACTGCATTTGTTTTGCCTTATCTAGCATTTTACTCAGACCCTCCATGGCTAGGATGAATAAGAAGGGTAACAGAGGGTCACCTTGTCTTATTCCTTTGAGGGGACAAAAAGCCCACTGGAGATCTATTCACTAGAACTGAATACTTAACTGTAGTGAGGTTGTATTTTATCCATCTGACCCATCTTTCCCCAAGCCCCATAGCTTTCAACATTGAAAATAGGTATGACCAGTTAACTTTGTCAAAAGCCTTCTCAACATCTAGCTTGCAAAGAATTCCAGGAATCCCTCTTTTCAGTCTATCATCCAGCATTTCATTGGCTACAAGTGAGGCATCTGTGATCTGCCTATTCTTCAGGAATGCACTTTGCTCTCCAGAAACCAGCTTCCAAATTACTGTCTTCAGTCTCTCAACTAGAGTTTTGGCAACAATTTTGTAGATACTTCCAATGAGACTGATACGTCTAAAATCTCTGAGTTCTATTGCTCCTTTCTTTTTGGGGATAAGAGCAATGAAAGAGGCATTGCATGACCTAACCATGAAGCAGTGTTGATGGAAGTGTGAGAGAGCCCCCATAATATCAGATTTGATAAATGACCAGGTTTTTTGGTAGAAAACCATGGTGAATCCATCAGGACCTGGGCTTTTATCCGGTGCACAAGAATTTATTGCTGCCAGCACTTCTTCCTCCTCAAAGGGTCTTTCAAGCCATACTTTTTCAGTTGGTGATATGCTGTCCAAGCCTTCAAAGGTTACAGAAGGCCTCCATTGCTCATTCTCAGTGTACAAGTCTTGATAGAATCTTAAGATTTCATCTTTAATTTCATCACTGTCTTCAGTTAATTCAGCCCCAATCAATAACTTGTCAATACAATTGTTTCTCCTATGAGAGTTGGCCATTTTTTGAAAAATTTTTGTGTTCCTGTCTCCTTCTTTGAGCCACAAGCACCTAGATTTTTGTCTCCATGATACCTCTTCCACCTTTGCCAGCTTTTTCAACTCGAGCTTTAAATGCATTGATAGTTCCTTTTCAGTCTGAATCAAGAGTCTATTTTCTGTTGTTTGTTCCAGCATAGTTAGCTCTTCTAGAAGCTTGGTTCTTTGAGCTTCCAACTGACCAAGGTTGTTCTGTTCCAATCTGTGATATCTTTTTTCAGTCTCCTCAGTTTTTGCACCAGTATGAAGTCTGGACTGCCCCTAATTGAGTAACTGTTCCACCATTCCTCAATTTTGTTTATGAAACCTTCAACTTGAAACCACATGTTTTCAAATTTGAAGTAGGAAGGATTTGCTTGCCAATCACCACATTCCAATAGGAGAGGCCTATGGTCTGATTCAACTCTTGGAAGGGCCAACTACTTGATTGCTTTAAAGTTGTCATTCCATTCTGGTGAAATTAAAAACCCATCAATTCTGGATGCTTGCAGGGAGTCCTCCCCCCTAAACCAAGTGTAATTGGCTCCTTGAAGGGGCAGATCTATGATGCCTAGGTCTTGAATGATGTCCGAGAAAGATTTCATTGCCCTGGACCTTCTGACGCAGTTGTATCTTTCGCTTTCATATCTGCAAACATTGAAGTCTCCCCCAATGACCCATTGATCCTCCCAAATGCCTCTGATAGCTGCAAGTTCATGCCAGAAGTTCTCCCTCTCTATGTTGTTATGAGGACCATAAACCCCTGTGAGACACCACTTGAAATCATCTTGTAAGCTTTCAAGCATACATGAAATTGTGTTGTTGATTACAACTACCATCAGTGTTTAACTTAAGCCTACCACTTGTCGCTAATTCCCACTGCACTTCAGTAATCAACAATCCAGGTCTGAAGCCTTCAACACTGGTGCAAATCTCGGTCCATGTGTATGTCCATTCATGGCTTTTGAAATGGCATTTCAACTGCATAACAGCTAAGGAATGAATCTGGAAAATCATTCAAGGAACAATGCACTCCACTATACTTGGCAGCACATCTTTGTTTCTAAAGTTCACAGCATATAATAGATGGAAGGCATTGTAATATAAAGGCATGAACTTCATTCTTGAGCTTAACTAACCATCATGACATCAGAGTTTGCCTCAAGTCAGCAGCTTCTCTAATTCCCCGAACATTTCCAAAATGTCGCCATACTCTCCTTGCCTGCTAGCTAGAAAAGAAAAGGTAAGATATGAAATCTTCCTGAGGTTTTCTGCAGCAGAAGCATCTGCTTGTCCCAGTTATCCCAAATCTCCTAATAACATTATCTGTAGATAATTTCTGTTTCAGCAACTCAACATGGAAAATGACACTTTGAATGGAAGTTTTTTGTGCCATATCTTTGTGTGAAGAAAAGGATTTTCAAGACTTGTTAAGCTGATCTACATGAGAAAATTCCATTTTGTAGCAGGTTTCCAGATGGCCTGATCCGTGCTATCAAGCTGTCCCAACTTTAGTTGCTACCACTTGTTTCAAAATGTGTGTAGGCAGTCTCTTTCAGCTCATAGACTTGCCACCTATCATCCTCCATGAGGTTATTGAATTCAATTCTACCAGATTTTGGCCCAGGTAACAGAAACTTCGCAATAGCCCCAAGACCAGACCAATTATCCCATCAAAACAATGTAGTTTCAGTAGTAGGTTTCCATAGAATGAACTCCTGCACCTTTGGTTTGATTTCCATCGATCTTCTCCAAATATGATTGTCCATAATCCCAAACTTTAGCCATTCTGTGCTCTCTTACAGTACTTGGCTTCAGTAAACTCGCTCCATAGTCCATACTCCATAGTGATTTCTGAGTCCTGAATCTCCAATTTTTAGCAGCAAAGATCAGACTCAAGCTGGCTCGGACACCACCATTATTAGAAAAAGAAAAGAGGATTATTCTATTGAATCTTGAGGAATACCAAGCCCGTATATAAAAATACCTTTTGGCACACTCTAAGGAGATAGAAAAAGCAGCTGTTAAATATCCTGGAGCGCAAAGTAATTGAATTCTCTAGTGAAAAACTACCCAATGCAGAGGACAAGTGAAACCTGCCTTCTCTCCATCCCTCCCTTCCAGAAGAAGATTAATAAGGAATTCTTAATTTAAATCCAAACCGCAGTTCTTAAAGCAAGTTCTCAGAATAAAGAAGCTACCAACAGGTAGAATAAACATAGCCTAAACGGAAATCTATAACTAGTTTCAAATATTCACAGAGAGAATTAGAGAAATATAACACAGAGAGAATCACGAAACAAAATGAACTAATCAGGTCCCACCTGCCAAAAGATCACCATCCCTGTCCTTTTTACAGGATGTTGCCAAACCTAATTCCGCCCAGCGATTTGAGAAAACAGGTGAAAGATTCTGCATGCATGCTAATATTGTACTGAACATACCCCAGTTCAAACCTTTACCATAAAAGCCAATTACATATCTACATAAGTCAACACCAGCAGGAAGAGTAACAAAAGTGCTGCAATTATTACTGTAAAACCCTACACAAAGCAAGTCTATATTGCCAGGCCGAGATGATTCAAAAGGTACCCAAGTATTAAATAGCGTAAATAAAGAAAAGCACCAAAAGAGAGTCTAACATACCAATGCTCTTTTAGGAAGTTTGATATGTACCATCCCCGTTAATATGACCAACTGCTTCAAGTATTGATGAGTATGTAATAAGATCATATTCAAAACCATTGGCACGCATCTCTTTCATCAGCCTTGCAGCTTCCTCAAACATGCCAGCACGACTAAGACAACCAAGAATGGTGTTGTAAGAGACAGCATCGGGTTTAATTGTTGAATGTTTCATCTTTGTAAACATCTCGATTGCCCGTTGTGGATCACTAGTCTTGGCCAAACCATTTAGTATTATGTTAAATGAGTTTAAGTCGGGAGCACAACCATTTTCCTCCATAGCATGAAGCATGGAAAAAGCGTCATCTAGCATACCTGCTCTCACCAGCCCGGACATGACTGCGTTGTACGCATAGACATCAGGAGAGCATCCCAGTTGTTGCATCTCGTTGAAAAGATCGACAGCCTCAGTCAAACGCCCACATTTCCCAAAGTGCTTTATCATTACAGCATATACCCGAGAACTACTAGATCCACAACTCTCTTTTAGTTCTTGAAACAACTCATTTGCAGCTTCATAGCGTTTTGCTTTTCCAAGACTATTGATTAAGCTGCAATAGGCAGCTGGACAAGGAGGAAAACACTTCTCGTCCATCTCCTCAAGCAAGGCTAAAGCATTTTCAACTCTATTTTTCTTGCAATACCCATCAATAAGTATTGAATAAGTAAAAGAGCTTGGAGCAACACCATTTGCTTTCATTTTTTCAAACCAAGATGATAACCTCGGATACTGGAGCTCTGGATTCAAACAGGGATTTTATAATAGTATTATATGTCACAACATTCGGTTTACAGTTTAATGATTCCATTTCATCAAACAGTTTAAGAGCATCACCTATACGTCCTCCCCTTCCTAGAAGGTTTATCACATTGTTTATCAACACAACATCCGGCTTACATCCCTCTTTTAGCATGGACAGAAATACAGAATATGCCTCCTCAAGTCTACCAGCTTTACCAAGCCCTCTTATCAATTCAGTGTAAGTATACACAGTTGGAGCACAACCTTTCTCTTTCATCTCATTGACTAATGCTAAAGCCGTTTCCACCCTACCCAATTTGAAGTAAACCGCCAACAAGGTAGTATATATCTTTGCAGTGGGATATAAACCATTGTCCTTCATTTCATCGAACAACCTAATAGCAGAATCATCACGACCTAGTTTTGCATAGGATGATATAAGAGCACTATATGTAACTGTATCAGGGAAACAATTGCCCTCATTACACATTTCGGTATAGAGCTCATGTACTTTTTCATGTTGACCTTCTTGCATCAGCATCAAAATAATGGAATTGTAAGTGGTTGCCGTTGGCTTGCACTTGCGGCCTTTAATCTGGTAAAATACTGATAGTGCTTTGTTTACCATTTTTGCCCTGCCTAAAATTCTTAGAGTCTCAGAGAGATCGGCAGGAGTTATGACACATGTACTCCGAGCCATTTCTTGCACCGTCTTCCACATTTCACCTGTTAGCCCAGCTTCTTCAAGACATCGAATCAAAGCCAGGTAGGTAGTAGAGTCATGTTCAAAGTTCCTCCTTTTACCAGCCCACTTGAAAAACTGAAGTTTCACACTGATCTCCATGTCTATTTTAAGAACCTCTCGAACCAATTCATTATCTACTTTCAGCTTTAGCACCTCCAGGGCCTTTTCAGCATCAGGACCCCACTTAAATATCTTCAGAATCCTGATGAACCTCTCATCTAATATCCTTACGGAGCCCCTTCTTAAGGGTGCTTGCTTCTCTTGGAACCCTTCTGTTTCGGCCTTAGGCCTTGACATTTCAAACATCTTAACAATTTCACTTTCTGCAACATCAAAGAAATAAAGGCTATTACTATCATCATCTTAGTGCCTAATGGGGAAAAAATCAAGTTTTTGCAAAGTTCTACCTTTCATGAAAAATCCTACTATCTGCATTTGGCACACATAGTAGCGCCTCAAGTTTCCCGCTATTTGAGGGCAAGAAAAAACTATAATATAGATTGGATCTAGCAGTACATCTATCTATTGTACATTATACAACAATAATAACAACTACCATGCATCGGTCATAAACAAGTTGGGGTCGGCTATAGTAATACTCACCGAATATCTTACTCCATATAAACTCATCTCAGGCCAATATTGTACAAAAATAAAATAAAAATAAAAAGTACTAAAATTCTTTATATGTTCTACTTACCTAAACAACTCCTAGAAAAAAAAAATCTATTTTTACCTTATGAAGAAAAAAATCTACTTTTGGGTATCACTAGTATACCCATAACTAATACACAACACTTCTTGAACCAACAAACAAATTGATTGAAAAGAGCATTCCCAATAATGATATGAGATTATGAATAATATAGTTCACGGGAAGAAACACGCACCTGTCTGCTTAATTCTCTGACATAAACTAGAAAATGTAGATATACTTCTCCTTGAACAAGCTGTTCCTCTCATCATTATAGCTTCAACTTCAAAAAGCAAACAAATATGCTGCCAACAGTCGGCCCCAACTTGTTTTAGACTCAGGCCTAGTTGTTGTTGTTGTAGTAGTAGTAGTAGTATTCAGTACCTAAAACTATTACAAAAATTCTATATAAAATTAGGCTTAGACTCAGGCCTAGTTGTTGCTTTAGACTCAAGCCTCGGATACTGGGCGCTGCTTGGTGGTGTTGTGGTGGTGATGGCGGCAACGCTGCCGCTGATTGGGCTTGGTCGTATTGGGTCGAATGACAGGCCGGGTCACTGGCAGTTTTGGGAACTTTTTTTCTAATAGCCTACTTTGACAACTTATAGCGTGTCTGACTCTGACCAAAGCTTCTGGGAGCCAAAATTGCTATTTTGTCTCCGGAAGAAATATTTGTTTTTGAGATTTGAGGTGTTTGATCAAAAAAAAAAAAAAGTAGTACTTTTAAGCAATAGCAGGAATAGCTTTATGTTATGCGGGAGATAATTATTTATCTCAAGATAAAAATATTTTTATCAAAAATCTATATTTATCAAACCGTCATTCATCAATTTCATCAATACTATCTCCATAAACGTGCTTTGCACGTTAATAATGGTATATGATGGTTTAAGTATTTATTTATGTGAAGGAACAATACAATTTACTTAATAAGAGAAATTTTATATATAATAATACAACAATCATCTAAATGCCAAAAACTATTGTTACATTAGCATAATACGTGAATTAAAAATGAAAGGATTGTGAGCACGTAATTTTTTTCCTACGAAAATACTCCTACAAAATTCACAAAAATAAATTTTCTAATTGTTTTTAGTTTTTAGAGAATTTCTAGAAATTTCTTTTTAATTGTTTGTTTGCATTTAGTTGCATTTTTATGCATATTTAATATCTTAAAATCATAGAAAATATCATAAAAAATTTCAAATCTTCATTCCATATCATTTTAGGTTTTAATTGCATTTTTAGGAATTAATTATTTGTTAATTATAGAATTAATACATGAAAACCACCACAAAAATACATTTAGTAACTTTACATGCATTATTAGTTAATTGTTAGAAAATAGGTAAGTTTAATTTTGCAAATTAGATTTGAATTAGGATTTAATTTAGGATTTTTATTAACTTGGCTAGGTTTTAAAATCAAAGTAAGAAAGAAGTAGGTTTGTTTGGGTCTTTTAAAATGCATATGGGCCAGTTCATGTTGAGGCCCAAACCCCACAAAAAAAAATCTCACCCGGTCCAGCTCATTCCCGACCCAGTCTGTTTCTCCCTCTTTAATCAGACGACTCCGTTTTGCCCTCCCAAGATCCCAGCCGTTGATCTTCTTGCATCCGACGGCTCAGAACTCATCACATAACCCCTTTATATCTGTCTGACCCCCCTCCCCCCAAACCCTAAAAGACCTCCTCATTCTCCCATCTCTCCCAAATCTCTCTAACCCTGAGCCGCCTAATACCCACAACTCCATTTTGACCGGCGGGCAAGCTCCAAACAACCACAAATATTCACCTGCAATCCTCATCTTACCCTTAACCCTAATCTACCATTGTTTTCCCCAAAAACCCCACCAAATCTTTTGAATTTCAAATTCAAAAACCCCTAGAAACCCTAGGTTCTTTCTTTTTTATTCTCCAAGATTTCAAGATTCGATTCAATATGAAATTTACATTAATCGATTGTTCTCAATGGGAGCAATCGATTGATGTTGATTTTAGTTCGTGTCGAAGGCACCGGAGTCCGGCCAATTTGTTCTCGACCAGTCAAAGTTCCAAATTTTTCACACTCTTCAAGGTAATCATTTTCTTTCTCGTTTAGTTTAATTAATTGTTAGTCTTGCACTTAATAGTAATTACTATTTTAAATGTTCATTATTTAGGTTATTAGTTAATTGCATGTGTTAGATAGTTTAATTACCTGAATCGTTAGGATAATTTTTAGTAGTTCAATTGCATGTTAAGTATTTTAATTGTATGAGTTTGTTAGGATAATTCATTTTGGATTAATTTAAGCAATTGAAGCAAGTTGTTTGTTGAGTTGTTTGGTAGGATAATCGGCATATTTCTCTGTTTTACCTATCCATCTGATCTTTCTAGCTTGTTTGTAAATACTAGAAGTTTGAGGGAGTAATTTGAAATAGGAAACTTAGGAGAGTCTTTGAGATGTTTCTAGAAGGAAAAAGAGATGCTAAAAAATAAAAAGAAAAAAAAGGACAATTGTTAGGAAAAAGATGCTAAAATAGGACAGTTGTCCAAATCTGTTAAGAAAAGATGCTATTTTCCTTATTTTTAGGGACTGCACACTCCTCAGATTATTCCCTCTTCTTTTTTCTATACAAGACCTCACATTCCCTCACTCACACACACTAAATTCCATGCAGAAATTACTGATACATTCCCTTTTCCTCACTGATTTTTTCAAAAAGAAGACACCCTGAAAACTCAGTTTAAATATAGAAGAAAAAAAGGAATTCCAAACTTTTCTTTGTTTTTGTTTTTTTGCTTCATTTCTTTCGATTTTACAAGTTTGATTGACTGCTGGAACCTTGGTTCTACTCCTAAAGTTATTGTTGAGTTTCTAATTTGGATCAGATTCGACTCTTCTTTGGATTATCTTTTAATGTTTTCCTGTTCAACTAGGTTAGTGCCAAATTTTCTATGTATTATATTTTTATCGAATGACCAGAAATGTTGCTATTCTTGTTTGATTTATGAGCATTTGTTTGTTGTTATCTTATGTGAAGTTTAAATGCGCATTTCACTTCAATCTGGGTTGGAAACAATGAAGTAGATCAATTATATGGGTCAATTTGATATCTATGGTCATTTAAGCATGTGGCATCAATTGCTAAACCCTTTTAGTTTTGAATAAGGTTGAAGTTTTTGTTTAAATCATGCAGATTTGGCAGTAGTTCAAACAGAAGCTCTACTATAGTGTTCTGTGTATGAAATATGTGAATTTTTGTTAATTTGAGGATGTAAAGAGCTGTTGCTACTGATCATAGGGCTGTAGTTTGCAGATCTGACCACTAGTTGGTGAGATTAGTAAACTCTAAAGTTAAGGAGTGGACTTGAAGTCACTGTTGGAAAGAAGTTTAAACTAAAGATTAATCATATCCTGTTTTGGTTTAGCTATTATTGTAAATGACTTCCATATACATTAGAAAGCATTCATGTCCATTACCATTATCGAAAATTGTGATTAAAGTGGATGTCACTGTAATGCCCAGAGATGATTACCATTGTAACGGGTTATACATGTAAAGATAAAATCAATGGGTATTGATTTTGTAAGTTATTCAAAAATTAATATCATTTTTATTTCTCATGATTAAAATTGATCTCATTTTATTTTCTCATGATTATGTAAGTCATTTGTTTATGAATCGATTAAGTTTGTAATTCATTGTTATGAATCAATTAGAGTGTGAACAAGCTACCATAGCAGGGCCAATGGTATCGCGATTCGAACCCTTATTAAGGCCCATTGCTTTAGCTCCCTCAAAATACCACCTATAGTGATCATCTAAAGAGCCTTAATGACTTGGTAAAATCAGATTGATTCCAAATATAGACCCCTTCCCTGCATTGGCTTAGTCTTAACATTTGGAGTCACATAAGTTCAAGCCCATAATGATGTAGTCGTACATCAATCCAACAAAGGTTTAAGTAATTAGATTACACATTCCATGCCCAAACGTTTCCATACGCCAAAACCTTACAACAAATCTCAAAGGTAGTTTAGGAAAATAATTCATAAATATCGTAGTTTTCTTTAGACGCGTAAATAAATCATCACAACTATGGGTACGGTTCCTGTGGCATAGTCGTGATACATAATTCTTCAATTTGGGTGTGCATTTTATGCGACTCGACTATAACTTCAGTAATAGTAATAATAATAATAATAATAATAATAATAATAATAATAATAATAATAATAATAATAATAATAATAATAATAATAATAATAATAAACATGTTGTGAATCGCGGGTGCGTTTCACGTGGCGCGGTTTGCAATGTGTACCCAAACGACAAGTGTACAACATCGTAACTTGTTCAATAAATAACTCCATAAATACTAAAATGTGGTTTAAATACATAATTAAAAGCGATCAAAGGTAAAATGCACAATAAGTTTAAAACAGGTAATAAATCAGATAATTAGGCCAAGTATTAATTGTTAAGCGACTGTACTAAAATCACAGAACTCAGGAGTGCCTCACACATTCTCCCGGGTTAATAAAATTCTTTACCCAGTCTTTTGTGCTCGCAGACCATAAATAGAGTCAATTTCCTCGATTTGGGATTTTAAAATAAACTGGTGTCTTGGGACTCCATAATAATTATTCCAAGTGGCGACTCTAATTAAATAAATAATTTTATTTCGAATAGTGTCACTTTAATTGAAAAAACTTCCCTATCCTTTCCAAAAAAAGGAAGGTGTGACAGCTCTAGCGACTCTGCTGGGGACAAGAACCCAAAACTTCTGGTTTAGGATTCAGAATTCGAGCTTATAATAAATGTTATGCTTGGCTTTCTTGTGATTGTCTGATATTACATGTTTGGGCCTAATGTGCTAATTGCCACTCATTTACCGCTTGGATATTCTGTGAACTGTATATAAAACTGTTATGACACCCTTATTCTCTATAAGTCTACTAAATCTTCTCGGAAGCGTGTGCTTCGCGTGGTTTCTTTTTTGTTAGAGTCATACCCCTAATTTTAGAATGAGGATCGGACAAGTTGCAAAGTCGGTGAAGCTTTTGTATTCCAGGTATGTTGCCCCCCTCCCCTGGCTCGGGTTGTCCGCTCGGATAAGCCAGGTCTAGAACAACACATCCCAAAATTTAAACCTAGATGAACAAAGCCTCATGTCGGATCCCTAGTAGGTACGCTTGTTTGCATCACGTGCATTTGACTTTGGGGACTCAACACAGAGGTTGGGTCCGTCTAGGACATGTGTACCCAATATAAAAAGACCATCCTAATGCATTTTATGTGCTACTTGTGTATATTTTTGTTTCGGCTTGCATGTTGACCGACTTCTAGAATAGGGAAAGAAAATCAAGAAAAAGCAAGGGTGAGGGCGAATAGAGAAAATTTACCCGGTTTCTGAAAAATTGAGGTATTTGAAAACCCCGAAACTCTGGCAAAAAAAAAAAGAAAAAGAAAAGGTTTCAAAGGCACCGCCAACAATGTTCTCTGCAGCACCAGTCTGCACCACAACACAACCAACTATACTACAGTCGTATGTTGAGCCTCCAACGTTCACCTTTCAGGGTCCACAGTTTCAACCAGAAATAACATATGTGATCCCATACTCATTTACTCAACCTCCGCAATATGACTTCTCGGTTGAGCAAGAAAAGGTTGTCAAGAATCCCGAGCAAGAGGAAGTGGCTCGAAATATGAAGAGCCTGGAACAAAGCTTGAAAAACATGAAAGGCCCAAGCGGCCAAAAGAGTGTCTCCTACTCTAACCTGTGCATGTTTCCTCATGTGCACTTGCTAGCTGGCTTTAAGATGCCGAAATTTGAAAAATACGACGGGCACGGAGACCCGATATAATGAAACCCCGATTCTTCTCTCTTCAGACATTATGACAAAATGCAAAATAATTTAACTAAGAAATAGTTCAGAAGACCTGAAAATATTTATGAATGGATTTTTACAAAATCCTTAACCTCCTTAAATAAGGCAAAAATCAGTTTAGGGGTATAATTATTTGAGGTATAGCACCTTAAATATGTGTGCTATACCCAGTTGAATTATTGTTATGTCAGTTAAGCCCAGAAGAATTATTGGTAGGCCCACATAATATATATATATAGCGCCTTTTAAAAGGGCTTTATATATATAGCGCCTTTTAAAAGGGCGCTATACTTAACTGGGTAAACGACCGTTAAGGTATAGCGCCCTTTAAAAGAGTGTAATATATATTATGGCCACTGGTCATTTTTTCCACACATTTTGATTCTTTTAGTCCAAAAGAACCACATTTTGGTTCCGAACTCGAAAAAGGTTCACACTCGGCATACTTTAGCTACTTTGGTTGTTCCACTCCCAGCTGATTTTTGTGTCCTCAGATCATATGGGGATAAACTTTCTCTACTTTTTCATATTTACTGCCCCAAAATATAAACCCTAGAAATCTTGAAAATTACTCAATAAGTACTTTTCAATTTTGATACAACCTTTGAATCCTTTTACAACCTCAGATTTCTCCAAGATTCTTAAGATTTTGTTTGATTTTCTTGTATTTTGTTGGTGCTAGATGTTTGATTTTGCTCAAAGTTTCAAACTTAAAGGCAATTCAAGCACAAAATTCTCTTTTTTGAGGTAAATGAGTTAAAGGGTATGTTTTATTGGAACTTAATAATCTGAAAATGAGATATTCTTGTTTTTTAGATTGATTTTGGTTGTTATTAAGGTGATTGATTTTGCTCAAAGTTCCCAACTTTAAGTCCTTTTTGAGGTAAACGGGTTAAAGGCTATTTCTTAATTGAAACTTAATCCGATGAAAATGAGTTGTTCTTGTTTTTTCAATGGATATTGGGGTTTTAAGGGTTTAGATTAAGTTTCAAACTTTAAGGCAATTCAAGCACAAAGTTCCCCTTTTTGAGGTGAAGGGATTAAAGGGTTTTGCTTTTTAGTGTATCTAATTCCTTGAAAATATAAGTTCTTGTATTGATTTTGGGTTGTTGTAGGCATATTTTCATGATTTGAATAATTTGTTTTGCTTGTATTTGAGATTAGTTTTTTGAATGAGGTTTTTGTGATGTAATGTGGGAGAAATTTATCATCTAGTTGTTAGGAATGAAATGTTAATTTGGAGTTAAAATGGGTTGGTTTTGATAAAGGAAACATTGTGCTTAGAATTTGGAATTTTATATTGGACTCTCTCTAATAAGAGGGTAGATAGTAGTATGCGGTATTAGTAGTCACTTGGTTTCTTGTGCTTAGATGGATGACAATGAGGATAATGGGATATATCCTCCCAGCCCGTATGGCATGAATCGGGGTTATGGGTCATCCAATCGCCAGAAGCTTCTTGTTTGCGATACGTCTTATTCAAGGCATGTCGATGATCAGTATGGTGAGGAGGCGGATAATGATGAAGATGTTGATGACGAAGAAGAAGATGATGATGATGACGAAAAGTTGACGAAGAAGATGATGATGATGGCTTACCCGAGAGGAATCAGACAAGTTGCAAAGCCGATGAAGCTTTTGTATTCCCGATACGTTGCCCCCCTTCCTCGGCTCGGGTAAGCCAGGTCTAGAACAACACACCCTAAGATTTAAACCTAGAAGAACAAAGCCTTATGCCGGATCCCTAGTAGGTACGCTTGTTTGCATCACGTGCATTTGACTTTGGGGACTCAACACAAGGTATAATGACTCGGCCGGGCGTTTTGAGTATTACAACCCCGTTCCCCCATTCCTGCTCTATTTGTACTTTATAGCGGTATTATAACCTATCAAATTAGCTAGTTCGGGTCCGGAGAGATTTTTAAGTGAAATGAGATATTTAGTCTCGTAATTTTAAACTTAAGTTGGAAAAGTCGACCGGATGTTGACTTATGTGTAAACCATCTCAGATTTGAATTCTGATAATTTCAATAGCTCTGTATGGTGATTTTGGACTTAGGAACGTGCCCAGAAAATTTTTTAGAAGTCCGTAGTGGAATTAGGCTTGAAATGGCGAAAGTCGAATTTTTGGGAAGTTTGACCGGGGAGTTGACTTTTTGATATCGAGGTCAAAATTCGATTCTGGAAATGTGCAAAATTTGAAATGTGCAAAATTTGAAGTCATTCTGGGTTGATTTGTTGTGTTTCGGCATAAGATATGGAATTTCGGATTTTGTGAAAAATTTATTATTTTGATATGGAATTAATTCCTATAATTTGTGTTGACTGAACCAAATTAATTATAGCTAGATTAGAGCCATTCGGAAGTTGATATGCGCAGAATGGGACTTCTGGAGCATTGTTTAGCTTTCTCGACTTTGGATTCATCGTGTTCGAGGTAAGTAACTCTTCTAATCTTGGAGCTGAGAGTATCAACCCTGAATATACGTATTATGCGAATTGTTTGGAGGTGATACACATGCTAGGTGACGGGCGTGTGGGCGTGCACTATAAAAATTGCGACGTAATTGGTTCCGTGAAATTTTGTAGTCAAATAAACTTGGCATTCTCTGTGTAGTTTTATGTGTTAAAGAAATTGAGCTGAGAATCATATTAAAAATCATGCTAGGCTATGTTCCAGTATTATTGAGACCCACAAGGGTCATATTGTTGTTGAATTATTTGTTTTAAATGAAATTTTATACTCAGTCATGTTCATTCATTTTATATCATTTCTCAGTCTCTATTGCTACTTATTGATTCATCGTATCATCATTTTGGGCTAGTTGCACGACACTGTGAGCCCGAAAGACTGAAAAGATTGATGACTGAGTGAGGCCGAGGGTCTGATTGTGAGGATAATTATGGGATCGGGTTGCATGCCACAGCAGACCATATTGGCTTTATATACTTTATTATTATGTGGATCAGGGTTGCCCGCCTACAACAGGCCTTATAGGCTTTATTATAGCACGTGAGTTGTCCGTACGGATACAGATATTGATACTATAGCATGTGGGTTGTCCGTGCAACACGTGAATTATCCGTGCTGATACAGATATTGATACTATAGCACGTGAGTTGTCTGTGTAGATTATAGCGCTTGGGCTGAAGGAGCCCATTCGGAGTTTGTACACACCCCTAGTGAGCGCAAGTACCTACTGAGTGTGAGTGCCGAGTGATTGGGAGGACTGCGTAACTGTGAGGACTGATGATTGGGAGGACTGAGTGAATTGATACTCTGAGAGGATGCATATGGTCTTTATCACTGATTTGCATCGCATTGACATGCACACATGACATACATACATAGAGATGTATTTTTCTCATATTGTACGCCATCACGTTATTCATGACTTCTCATACATATTGGCCTATGGGCATAATGATGCATTTTCACTAGCTATCTGGAAAGAAAATGAAACATCTTATTTATTGTGGAAAGGATTTTTATTTTGGGAAAATTTCTGTTTTCAACTTACTCATATTTTTGGCAACTTCGGTAAAAGATTTGGGGTTTTCACTGGTGTACTTGAAAGGCAGGGCTATTTTCAGAAATCATGATTTAGCTGAGTGTTTTATATCTGGGCTACTCGTTTATTACTTGCTTTATATTGTTATGAATTGTTGTTGCTTATGGGAGTTGGACCTGACCTTGGTACAAGCTCGTCACTACTTTTAACCTCAGGATAGGTTTGTTACTTATTGAGTACATGGGGCCGGTTGTACTCATACTATACTTCTGCACCTTGCGTGCAGATGTTGGCTGCTGATGTTGTTGTGTTCGTTGGGAGCTGGATCTGAAGATGTACCTGCTTTCCGATTGTAGCTGCCTCTTGTTTATGGTAGCCTTAGATTCATAAAACTCTGTTATGTACTTTTCAAACATATGATGTATTACTTCATACCAGCTTTGTATACTCTATTCTTAAAAGCTCATGATTTGTACTACCGGTTCTTGGGGAATGTATAAGATTAAGATTTTTTCTTACTTAAATTTCTTTAATAATTGTTATTGGAATTGGATAGTTGATAATTGGCTTACCTAGCGGGTTGGGTTAGGTGCCATTACAACTAGTTAGATTTTGGGTCGTGACACAGGGGTTGGGTCCGTCTAGGACATGTGTACCCAATATAAAAAGACCATCATAATGCATTTTACGTGCTACTTGTGTATATGTTTGTTTCGGCTTGCATATTGACCGGCTTCTAGAATAGGGAAAGCAAACCAAGAAAATGCAAGAGTGAGGGCGAAGAGAGAAAATTTACCCGGTTTCTGAAAAATTTAGGTATTTGAAAACTCCGAAACTATGTCGAAAAAAAAATGAAAAAGAAAAGGTTTCAAAGGCACCGCCATCAATGTTCTCTACAACATCAGTCTGCACCACAACAAAACCAACTATACTACGGTCGTATGTTGAGCATCCAACGTTCACCTTTCAGGGTCCACAGTTTCAACCAGAAATAACATATATGACCCCATACCCATTTACTCAACCTCTGCAATATGACTTCTCGGTTGAACAAGAAAAGGTTGTCAAGAATCTCGAGCAAGAGGAAATGGATCAAAAGATGAAGAGCCTGGAACAAAGCTTGAAAAACATACAAGGCCCAAGCGGCCAAAAGAGTTGTGCATGTTTCCTCATACGCACTTGACAGTTAGCTTCAAGATGCTGAAATTTGAATATTTCGATGGGCACGGAGACCCGATCGCTCACCTAAAAAGATACAGTAACCAATTAAGGGGCGTTGGTGGGAAAAATGAGCTGTTAATGGCCTATTTTGGAGAAAGTCTCACCAAAATTGCTTCTGAATGGTACATGGATCAAGAAATTGCCCATTGTCATGTGTGGGACGATCTGGCCTGAGATTTTGTCTGTCGGTTCCAGTATAATATGGACATCACTCCCGACAGAAACTCTTTGCCATTTTGAAAAAAATAATTATGGAAAGTTTCCATGAATATGCTGTCAAATGGCGCGTGCAATCCGCTAGGGTAAAGCATCCAATAGACGAAGCTGAAATGGTTACAGTCTTTCTATAGGCCCAAGAGGCGGACTACTTCCATAACATGATGTCCGCTCTGGGTAAACCGTCCCCTGAGGCTATCAAAATTGGGGAGATGGTCGAAAATATTTGAAAACGGGCCGAATTTTGAGTCATGTTGCCTTTAAGGCCACATCACATGCCGTTCAAAATGGTTCAGGGGGTTTGGTAAACAGAACTGGATATAAGAGGGAGTCATGATGGCTTCGAGCTTGAAGGGGGCCCGCATGGCATTCAGCCAATCATATATGCTTCATATGATCCTACAACATTATTATTCCCATCAAGATGTTGCATATGCCGTGGAATCGCCTCCATATGCGGTGATGAACGTGCAACCTTACACACGGCCATAACATTATACATTAAACCGAGCTCCACCTCCTAGAAATGCCCATTTTTAGCAAGCTCCATATAATCCCCAACAATATGTTCCCCAATACAATCCTCACCCAAGATAGCCTCCCGGAAGGAACCAGTTCACCCCTATTGGTGAATCATACTCGAGTTTGTTCCAAAAGATAATCAGGCTAGGTCTGCTGCAGCGAGTGGCCCCGAACCGGCCAAACTCCGAGTCCCTCACGCACCGAGCTGATGTTAGTTGTGAATACCACTCGGGAGCAGTGGGACATGATACTAAAGATTATTGGACTCTCAAAAGAGTAGTGGAGGACCTCAATAAGGTCAAGTCGATAATTCTCAGGGATGAAAAAGCTGCTAGTGTGATGAACAATCCGGTGCCTACTCACAACACTAGGCCACTCGTTGGAATGATCTGTGATGATGGGGAATTTGATCCGGCACTGAAATCCATAGTATCCATTGTCGCGGCAGAAGACAAACAAAAAATGGTCGCCAAACCTGAAAGTTTCCTATCATACGGGAGTCTCGGTAGCCGGTTTTGCTATCCTTTCTACATCCGGATTATTTCAGGGTGTAATCCAGATGTTTACTTTTATTGTCTTACTTTCTGATGTAAACCCTTTTATCTTTAAAATTTTTAAAAACCCATCAAAATCAAATGAAATTAATATTTCATTGTCCAGGAATGTCTACTTTCTTAATCTTGCCACTTTATTTATTCTCTTTTCAGTTAAGTTAATATAGATTTTAATAACATGACATGCTTGCGGACTTCACACCCAGATCCTAAGACGCTGTCAGACCCCGAAATAATGAATCAAGAAACAGAATATTTTGAAGACAAGGCTTGTATGAAAATAAATAAAAAATTGGAATGATGTTGAGATTCCCTCTCTTCGGATCATTGTTGAAGTCGGGATTGAGGATAAAGATTGGGTCCATAACCGATTGTAATAATTGACACTGATTGATGAAAAATAATTGGTCGCAATTTGACACGCGCAGTTGTACCAACAAAGAATGGCCCGTGTCTACAACAAGAAAGTGAGGCCCAGGAAATTTGAAATAGGGCAGCTAATTCTGAGACGTATCATCCCACATCATGAAGAAGCTAAATGAGAATTGGCTCCAAATTGGAAAGGTCCACACATGACCCCCTATGTAGCACTAATGCTCTCTGATTGGGATGACGAATGCTTTCATTCTCGATATCCAAACATCATTAACCTTTTTGCTAACCCTTTTGAGTCGGTTACCTTTCTTTGATTACCCTCTTTGGAACCTGAAGATGCTATTAAAAAAAAGAAACAAGAAAGAAAAAAGAGAAGAAAAATAAAACAAAGAAGACAAAAAAAAGATGAAAAAGAAAACAAAACAAAAATCCAAACAAGTTCATGTTAATTGAACTACGTTTGACTTGATTCCGAAAGGATACGTAGGAAGCCTCTCTCAGGGGTTGAGTCACACCAAAACAAAAATCCACATTCCCCCAAAAGTTAAAACTGGGGCAGATGTTATAATAGTTCAGTGATGGTTTCGCCTGAATGGTTCCAAAGTTGTAATTCAATCAATTCTTTTTACCTAAATCATTTTCAAGTCCTTCCAATCAATCAACGAGAATGTTCAAGAATTGAAGGATACAATCACTTGGATCTGATACAATCAAATGAGAGAGTCTTGTTGGTGAAAACCCTCACAGCTACCGTACGATGATGGTAAGTAGAGAAATTAAAAATGAGAGAGTATTGATAGTGAAAATTCGCAAAGAGCACTATAAGGTGATGGTGAGAAGAGAAATGAGAGAGGTCAGTTGGTGAAAACCCGCAAAGGGCACCACTAGTCGAAAAAGAGGATCCTCACAACCATTGGCACTGACACAGTCCCGGACAAGGTTTCTTATTTTCGAGGCAAAAGTTATGATGAATTTCTGAGAGCCGGACGGTTTACACAGATCAGGCATCCAATCCAAAGGGCATGTCATGTTCATTGAAGTCTGCATGTCATGTTCATTGAAGTCTGCATGTAATCCGGATAAGTCCTTCTTTCCTTTCCCCGAAAGAGATACCTCTTGTTTAAACTCATTCTCTATTCCATTGTTTGTTTTTCTTTGAATCTCTTTCGGTCTAACCTTGTTCCAAAAACTAAGGCAAAGAAGGGAGGGCAAGATTGATTTACTGGGCTCTCGTTTAATACAAGATAATATGCAAAAAAGGCACCTAGCCTCGGCAGGGGCATTAAGTCGACCCTGATTAGCCATTGTGGCCGATGTTTCGAGATCGAAAACTCTAGAGAGAAAGAAATCAAAATCTAAGTGCTTACAAGGTCAAAATGAAGTTGAAAATCCAAAGGTTTCCCAATGCTCTAAAGTAAAACTAAAGTTGAAAAAGATTAAGTCCCACGCGACCAATCTCCATGGCAAAGTTTTGAAAAGCCAAGGGTTTTTCGAGGCCAGGAGTGCAATTGGTATTCTAGAAACAACCTGTTGCAGGTGAAATTATCATCAAAGAAGCCGACCAAGATTAAGTGACTGAAACACTCAAGGATACAAAACCAACCACCACTTCAAACTAACAATTGTTCTTTGTTTGAACAACAGGAAACAGGTTCAATCCAAAAGAAACCTTGCAAGAAGTAGGTGCAACCAAAATAGACTGTGTCGGGGCTAAAAACAGCTTTGTAGCAACAACAACACCCAAAAGGGAAGTCTTCTACAAATTCTTTCCCACATTTTACTCATTCTCTTAATAAAATAAATAAAATAAAAAAAGAGTTCAAAATCATAGTAGTATAGGGTACACCAATCCCTAGCTGAGTTTTCCAACATAGGGTTGCCACTCCCTAGTTGACGTTATTTTAGACATAGGGTCTCCACTCCCTAGTCTCATTTTCCAACATAGGGTCTTCACTCCCTAGTTGATTTTATTTCAGACATAGGGTATCCACTCCCTGGTCTCCTTTTCCAACATAGGGTCTCCACTCCCTAGTTGATTTTATTTTAGACATAGGGTCTTCATTCCCTAGTCTCCTTTTCCAACATAGGGTCTCCACTCCCTAGTTGATTTTTATTTTTTAGACATAGGATCTCCACTCCCTAGTCTCTTTTCCAACATAGGGTCTCCACTCCCTAGTTGATTTTTATTTTTTAGACATAGGGTCTTCACTCCCTAATTTTGTTTCCAACATAGGGTTTTCACTCCCTAGTTGAAGTTATGTTAGACATAAGGTCTCCACTCCCTAGTTTCTTTTCCAACATAGGGTCTCCAAAATAAGAAGTCTCAATCCAAAATAAAGCAAAGAAAACGAAGTGAATCCAAAATGCAGAAGCGAGTGAAAGGATGCGACTGCTTAAGACATGACTGAAGTCATTAGCATTGCATTTCTGTAACGACCCGGCCGGTTATTTTGAGGAAATTAGCCCAAAACCCCTAATTACTGTTCCCTCTAATTTATTTTTAGGTTTTGTGAATTTTCGGGAGGATTTGTTATGGATTCAGAGTGAAATGGGACACAGTCCCTAAAATGGAGGCTTAAGTCATAGGAATTGACTGTAGTTCGAACTGTGTGAAGACAACCCCGGAATGGAGTTTTGATGATTCCCATAGTTTTGTAGGGTGATTTTGTTCTTAGGAGTGTGTTCGGATGTTGAATTTGAGGTCCGCATGTCATTTTAGCGCTAATTGGCAAAAGTTGGAAAAAGGATGATTTTTGAGAAGTTTGATCAGGAGTGGACTTTTTGATATCGAGGCCGGTTTTAGATTCTGAATGTTGGATTAGGTCCGTAATGTAAATTATGACTTGTGTGCAAAATTAGAGGTCAATTGGACTTGATTTGATAGGTTTCAGCGTCAGATGTAGAAGTTTGAAACCTTGAAGTTTATTAGGCTTGAATCGATGTGTAATTTGTGTTTTTAGCGTTGTTTGATGTGATTTAAAGGAATTACTAAGTTCATGTGATATTTTAGGACTAGTTAGTATATTTGGTTGAGATCCCGGGGGTCTCGGGTGAGTTTCAGATGGTTAACGGATAAGTTTTGGACTTAGAAGATTTTCTAGTACTGGGCTGGTTCTGGTGTAATCGCACCTGCGCAAGGTTGACAGCAGATGCGAACCCGCAAGTGAGAGCAATGGGGTGCATGTGTGGAGCTGGGGGAATTGGACAGTGGTAGCATGTGCAGTGTGAGGGCCGCAGAAGCGGAGTCTCTTCTGTGGGGATCGATAACAGAAGCGGGTGAGTGCTTGGGGAGGCTTTTGAAGAAGCGGACGAGGGGCCGCAGAAGCGCATCCGTAGATGCGGAGATTTGTGTGCAAGTGCAAAACCTGGGGATTTAAGTGAACTCCGCAGATGCGGAGACTTCACATCAAAAGAGGTACCGCAGAAGCAGAATTTGGTCCGCAAAAGCGTAAATTCTGGGTTGATTCTATAAATTCAAGGGATCGGGATTTTTATCATTTGTTGGACATTTGAGCTCGGGTTTGGCGATTTTTGAGAGAATGTTCGAGGGATTCCTTGAGGTAAGTCCCTTGTGCTTATGTTTTATCAATAATCTTGTTTTCGTGTTGACTTGCCCACCTAGATTATGTGTGTTTAAGGTGAAATGTGGGAGTTTGAGGCTAGGGATTTGGTAATTTTGGTATGGGTAAACTCGTGGTTGAATGGGTGTTCGTATTTTGTGACTTTTACCTGTTTTCGAGATTTGGGCCCGGGTCGACTTTTTGGGGCGATTTTTTGATTCCTTGATAAAGTCATAGATTTATGATTTAAATTAGTTTCTTGTAAATGTATTCATGTTATGAAATTGATTTTGGCTAGATTTGGGCCATTCGGAGTCGGAAAATTGAGGGAAATGCATTCTTACCAATTGATTGAGCGACATTTGAGGTAAGTGACTTGTCTAATCTTGTTATGGGGAAATCCCCTTAGGATTTGGTACTGTTGTAACAATTTGTGATATGTGAGCGTCGTGTATGCTAGATGACGAGTGCGTACACGGGTTGATTATGGAAAATTTGGTTCTTGCTGATGTGTCATCTTTTAAAATATATTAACTGAGATGTCTTCTTTTAAAATACATTAACTGAGTTGTCTTCTTTTAAAATACATTAACTGAGTTGCCTTAGCATATGTAGTGATCATGTTTAGTCTAGCATCGCATGTCTACGTGCCTTAACTCTTACTTGCAATTTGTGCAACATGCTTAGTTTAATTACTTGCTTTTCTTGATTTGAATTAAATCTTTAATTGTAAGATTCTTGCTGAAAATTTGTGTTTTCCTTCGATTACCTGCTGCATATTTACTTTGGGACTACAAGGTGGTTCCTCGAGAGATTCTCCTGTACTGCATATTTACTTTGGGACTACGAGGCATTTACTCGGGAGATCCCTCTATACTACATATTTACTTTGGGACTACGAGGCGGTTCCTCGGGAGATCCCCATGTACTGCATCTTTACATTTGGGACTACGGGGCGGTACCTCGAGAGTGCCCCTGCTGTCTACCTCTATTTATTATGCTGATGTTTTCTAAAACTTCTTATTGTTTATTTTCTCAGTCATTTCAAAATATTATTATATTTTCTGCCTTACTTTTCTTTTAAACCAGTAGGGCCCTGACCTGACCTCGTCACTACTCTATCGAGGTTAGGCTTGGCTCTTACTGGGTACCGTTGTGGCGTACTCATACTACACTCTGTGCATCTTTTTGTGCATATCTAAGTTATTCCCAAAATACTAGATACCAGTGAGCTGGACCACACGTGGAGACTTCAAGGTATATCTGCCAGCGTCCGCAGACCTCAGAGTCCCTCTCTATCCTTATTATGTTATTTCCCTCATTATCCTTAGACTTGATGTATAGAGAAACTTATATTTCTATTAGAGTCTTGTGACTTGTTTCCACCGGGTTTTGGGAGTTGTAATAATTGAATGGCAATTTTATATTTATATATCATGAGTTGAGATTGGAGTTCAGTTCATTATTCATTGATTCCGCAAATTTGTAGGCTTACCTAGTCTTAGAGACTAACTGACATCACGACATCCTACGGAGGGAAAAATGAGGTTATGACTAGTTGGTATCAGAGCACTAGGTTCATAGATATTATGAGTCACAAGAAGGTTTAGTAGAGTCTCACAGATATATACGGAGATGTCTGTATTTATCTTCGGGAGGCTATGGAACTATTAGGAAAAGTTTCACTTTCTTTGATTCCTTATCGTGCGAGATTTTGACATCATACTCTAAACTTTTGTCTTTCTATTCACTCACACATGGTGATGACACGTACAACTGGATCGGACGATTAGACACTCGTGCGCCCTACTAGAGCCGTGAGAGGCCGGGGCCGGGGTAGAGGCCGAAGACATCCACATGGTGCAGCCAGAGCAATTGCACGAGCTACTACAGAGGAGCCACCAATAGCTCCAGTTAGAGGGCAGGCACCCGAGATGCCTGTTACTGCACCAGCTCTCCAGGAGACTCTAGCCCAGTTTCTGAGCATGTTCAGCACCTTCGCTCAGGCATGATTGATACCTCTTTTTCCTGCCATATCTCACGCTGGGGGAGGAGCACAGACTCCCGTCGCCGGTACCCCAGAGCAGCGGGGTCAGGTAGACCAGGATCCAGAGATCATACCGATACAGCCAGTAGCTTCAATTCAGACCGAGGTCAGGGCAGCAGCTTCTGAGGTAGAGTAGCTCAGGCTCGAGAGGTAAAAGAAGTACCACACACCTACTTTCAGTGGCTTGGCGTCATAGGATGCCTAGGGTTTTCTTTTGGAGTGCCACCATATCCTCCGTACTATGGGTGTTGCGGATACTAGCGGGTATTTTTTCACTACATTCCAGCTTTGAGGAGCGGCCTACTAGTGGTGGCGCACATTCGAGTTGGATAGTCCGGCTGAGGTAGCTTCACTCACCTGGACTCAGTTCTCAGATATGTTCCTGAGGAAGTATGTTCCCCAAAGTCTCAGGGATGCTTGGCACGTGGAGTTTAAGCATTTGCGCCAAGGTGCTATGACTGTGTCAGAGTATGCGGTCTGATTCAGTGATTTGTCCAGGCATGCACCAACCATGGTCGCTACTGTTCAAGAGCGGATTCGTCGATTCATTGAGGGGCTCAACCCCAGTATCATATTGAGCATGGACCGCGAGTTGGAGATAGATATTACGTACCAACAAGTAGTGGGGATTGCTAGGAGGTTGGAGGGTATGCTTCGGGATAGAGAGGAGGGAGAGGCCAAGAGGCCTCGAGATTCTGGCACTTACAGTAATACTCGTGCCCCATCTACAGCTCGTCAGGGTAGGGGTTATATGGGTCACCTTGTTCATTCAGCACTTCCAGCCGCCAGCGGTGCTCCGGCCACTACTAGGCCCCAGGATCCTTATTATGCACCGCTAGTGTCTAGTGTGCCTCCTGTACGAGGTGCTTCCAGTAGTTAGTCCAGTCAATAAGGCCCGAGCCAGTTGCAGCAGCCACGTCCTCCGAGAGCTTGTTTTGAGTGTGGCTACACTCGTCATTTGGTGAGGGATTGCCCCAAATTCAGGAGGGGTGTACCTCCATAGATTTCTCAAGCACCGAGTGCTCCACCGGGTCCTCAGGTTATGATTATAGCATCAGCTACCACCCCACCTGCACAACCAGCTAGAAGTGGAGGTCGGACAGGTAGAGGTTTCCTTAGAGGGGGAGGCTAGGCCAGATATTACGCCCTTCCTGCTAGGGCAAAGGCAGTTACATCAGATTCTGTTATCACATGTACTGTTCTGGTCTATCATAGGGATGCATCAGTCTTATTTTATCCAAGCTCCACTTATTCCTATGTGTCATCTTATTTTGCTTCATATTTGGGTGTATCCCATGATTCTCTGAGTTCACCTGTTTATGTATCTACACATGTGGGTGATTCCATTATTGTTGACCGTGTTTAGCATTCGTGTTTGATTATTCTTAGTGATTTTGAGACAAGAGCTGATTTATTATTGCTCAGTATGGTGGATTTCGATGTTATTTTTGGGCATGGTCTGGTTGTCACCCTATCACGCCATCCTTGATTGTCATTTCAAGACAGTGACGTTGGCTATACCAGGTCTATCACGACTAGAGTGGAGATGTACCTCGGATTATGTTTCTAGTAGGGTTGTTTCATTTCTTAAAGCACAGTGAATGGCTGAGAAGGGGTATGATGCATATTTGGCCTATGTGAGAGATATTAGTGTTGATACTCCTACTATCGAGTCAGTTTCGATAGTGAGGGATTTTGCAGACGTATTTCTAGAAGATCTTCCAGGCACGCCAACCAATGGAAATATTGACTTTTTCATTGATTTGTTACTGGGCACTCAGCCCATTTCTATTTCACCTTATCGTATGTCCCCAGTAGAGTTGAAGGAGTTAAAGGAAAAGTTGAAGGAGTTTCTCGATAAGGGCTTCATTCGGCCCAGTGTGTCACCATGGGGTGCTCATATCTTGTTTGTGAAGAAGAAGGATGGTTCTATGCGAATGTGTGTTGATTATCGCCATTTGAACAAGGTTACAATGAAGAACAGGTATCCCTTGCAACGTATTGATGATCTACTTGATCAACTTCAAGGTGCCAGAGTGTTCTCTAAGATCGACTTGCGTTCAGGCTATCATCATTTGAAGATTCGGGAGCTAGATATTCCGAAGACTACTTTTAGGACTCGGTATGGTCATTATGAGTTCCTTATGATGTATTTTGGGTTGACCAATGCCACAACAACATTCATGCACTTGATGAACAATGTATTGCAGCCCTATCTTGACTCCTTCATCATTGTATTTATTGATGATATTCTGGTGTAATCCTGGAGTCGAGAGGATGATGAGCAGCACCTGAGGACTGCGCTTCAATCCTTGAGGGAGAAGAAGTTGTATGCAAAATTTTTGAAGTGTGAGTTTTGGCTTGATTCAGTGGCACTTTTGGGTCATGTAGTATCGAAAGAGGATCAAGGTAGACCCGAAAAATATTGAAGTAGTGCAGAGTTAGCCCAGACCATCCTCATCTACGGAGATCCGGAGTTTTCTTGGCTTGGTGGAGTATTACCGTCGATTTGTAGAGGGTTTCTCTTCTACTGCATCACCTATGAC
The DNA here is from genome assembly GCF_000715075.1 of Nicotiana tabacum. NCBI lineage: Eukaryota > Viridiplantae > Streptophyta > Magnoliopsida > Solanales > Solanaceae > Nicotiana > Nicotiana tabacum. The sequence continues at coordinate 120,117,717 of NC_134094.1, read as the reverse complement.
CAGATTTACCCAGAATGGTGCTCCGTTCAGGTGGACCGAGGAGTGTGAGGAGAGCTTTCAAAAGCTTAATACTGCTTTGACTACAACCCCAGTATTAGTGTTGCCTACCGGATCGGGGTCCTACACGGTGTATTGTAATGCATCGCACATTGGTCTCAGTGCGGTGTTGATGAAGAACGGTAGGGTGATCTCCTACGCGTCTAGACAGTTGAAGGTGCAAGAGAATAATTATCCTATCCACGACCTCGAGTTAGCATCTATTGTTCATGCCTTGAAGATCTGGTGGCACTATTTGTATAGTATTCCTTGTGAGGTTTTCACCGATCACCGGAGTCTACAACATCTGTTTAAACAGAAGGATCTTAACATGTAGCAGCGGAGATGGTTGGAGTTTCTTAAGGATTATGACATCACCATTATCTATCATCCCGGGAAGGCCAATGTGGTGGCTGATGCCTTGAGTCGCAAGGCGAAGAGTATGGGCAATTTAGCATATCTACCAGTAGCGGAGAGGCCTTTAGCCTTGGATGTTTAGGCCTTGGCCAACCAGTTTGTCAGATTGGATGTTTCAGAGCCAAGAAAAGTTTTGTCTTGTATGGTTTCTCAGTCTTCTCTTCATGATCGCATCAGGGAGCGTTAGTATGATGACCCCCATATGCTTGTCCTTAAGAACATGGTTCAGCACGGTGATGCCAAAGAAGTCACTATCGGAGATGACGGTGTATTACGGATGCAGGGCAGGCTATGTATGCCTAATGTAGATGGTTTGCATGAGTTGATCCTCCAGGAGGCTCACAGTTTTCGGTACTCCATTCATCCAGGTGCCGCGAAGATGTATCAGGATTTGAGGAAACACTATTGATGGAGGCGGATGAAGAATGACATAGTGGAATATGTAGCTCGTTGCCTAAATTGTCAGCAGGTGAAGTATGTGCATCAGCGACCGGATAAATTACTTCAAAATATAAAGTTCAATGCGGTTTGGGTGATAGTGGATATATTGACCAAGTCAACTCATTTCATTCTTGTGGTTACTACTTACTCTTCGGAGCAGCTGGCTCAGGTTTACATCCGCGAGATTGTCAGGCTTCATGGCTTACCGGTATCTATCATCTCTGACCAGGGTATGCAGTTTATATCACGGTTCTGGAGAGACGTATAACGTGAGTTGGGTATTTACCTGGAGTTGAGTACAACATTTCAACCTCTGACGGACGGACAGTCCTAGAGCACTATTCATATATTCAAGGATATGTTTCGTGTATGTGTGATTGATTTTGGGGGTGCTTGGGATAAGTTCTTGCCACTTGCGTAGTGTGCCTACAACAACAGCTATCAGTTGAGCATTCAGTTGCTAGTGTTCCATGTTTCCATGCTTCGGAAGTATCACGGCGATCTGTCACATGTGTTAGACTTCAACTCAGTCCAGTTGGAAAATGATCAATCTTATGTTGAAGAGCCATTGGCCATTTTGGACAGGCAGGTCCGAAAGTTAAGGTCAAAGAACATTGCTTCAGTGAAAGTTTAGTGGAGGGATCATCCGGTCGAGGAGGCGACTTGGGAGACCGAGCATGATATGCGCAACAGTTATCCTCATCTTTTCACCACTTCAGGTATGTCTCTATACTTGTTCGAGGACGAACGTATATTTTAAGAGGGGGAGGATGTAACGACCCGACCGGTTGTTTTGAGGAAATTAGACCTGAACCCCTATTTACTATTCCCTTTAATTTAGTTTTGGATTTTTTGACTTGCCGGGAGGATTTGTCGTGCTTTTGGAGTGAAAGGAGACACATAGTCCCTAAAATAGAGGTTTAAGTCATAGGAATTGACTATAGTTCGAACTGTGTGAAGACGACTCCGAAATGGAGTTTTGACGGTTCATATAGCTCTATAGGGTGATTTTTGTCTTAGGAGCATGTTCGTATGTTGAATTGGAGGTCCATAGGTCATTTTAGCGCTAATTGGCAAAAGTTGGATGATTTTTGAGAAGTTTGACCAGGAGTGGACTTTTTGATATCGCGGTCGGATTTCGATTCCGAAAGTTGGAGTAGGTCCGTAATGTCAATTATGACTTGTGCACAAAATTTGAGATCAATCAGACTTGATTTGATAGGTTTCGGCGTCAGATGTAGAACTTTGAAACCTTGAAGTTCATTAGGCTTGAATCAATGTGTAATTCATGTTTTAATTGTTGTTTGATGTGATTTAAAGGCACTACTAAGTTCGTGTGATGTTTTAGGACTTTTGGTATATTTGGTTGAGGTCCTCGGGGCCTCGGGTGAGTTTCGAATGGTTAACGGATCATTTTTGGACTTAGGAAATTTTATGTTGATGGGCTGGTTCTTGTGTAATCGCACCTGCGCAAGATTGACCGCAGGTGCGAGAAATAAGGTGCAAGTGTAGAGATAGGAGAATTGGCCAGTGCTCGCAGGTGCGGCGTGAGGGCCGCAGAAGCGAAGTCGCTTTTGCTGGGATCAATCGCAGAAGCGGGTGAGTGCTTGGGGAGGCTTCTGCAGAAACGACCGAGGGACCGCAGAAGCGAATCCGCAGATGCGGAGATTTGCGTGCAGGTGCCAAACCTGGGGATTTAAGTGAACTCCGTAGATGCGGAGACTTCACCGCAGAAGCAGTACCGCAGAAGCGGAAAGCCTGGGCAGATTCTATAAATTTAAGGGCTCGGGATTTTTATCATTTGTTGGACATTTGAGCTAGGGTTTGGCGATTTTTGAGAGAATGTTCGAGGGATTTCTTGAGGTAAGTCCCTTGCGCTTATTTTTTATCATTAATCTTATTTCCCCGTTGATTTTCTCACCTAGATTATGTGTGTTTAAGGTGGAATGTGGGAGTTTGAGGCTAGTGATTTGGAGAGGATAATTTGGGGATTTGAGTGGCGACTTGGTGTTGGATTTTGGTAATTTTGGTATGGGTGAACTCGTGGTTGAATGGGTGTTCGTATTTTGTGACTTGTACCCGATTCTGAGACGTGGTCCTGGGTTGACTTTTTGGGGTGATTTTACGATTCCTTGCTAAAATCGTAGATTTACGATTTAAATCAGTTTCTTGTAATTGTATTCATGTTATAAAATTACTTTTGGCTAGATTTGGGCCATTCAGAGTCAGAAAATCGAGGGCAAGACATTCTTACCGATTGATTAAGCGACATTTGAGGTAAGTGACTTGTCTAACCTTGTGGGTGGAATCCCCGGGAGTAATCCCATTAAAATTTGGTACTGTTGTAACAATTTGTGATATGTGAGTGTCGTATACGCGAGGTGACGAGTGCGTACACGGGTTGATTATGAAAAATTTGGTTCTTGCTGATTTGTCATCTTTTAAAATACATTAACTGAGTTGCCTAGCATTTGTAGTGATCATGTTTAGTCTAGCATTGCATGTCTACGTGCCTTAACTCTTACTTGCAATTTGTGCAACATGCTTAGTTGAATTACCTGATTTCCTTGATTTGAATTAAATCTTTAAATGTAAGATTCTTGCTGAAAATTTGTGTTTTCCTTCGATTACCTGCTGCATATTTACTTTGGGACTACGAGGTAGTTCCTCGAGAGATCCCCCTGTACTGCATATTTACTTTGGGACTATGAGGCATTTACTCGGGAGATCCCCCTGTCGGGAGATACCCCTGTTGGGAGATACCCCTGTCGGGAGATCCCCATATACTGCATATTTACTTTGGGACTACGAGGCGGTTCCTCGGGAGATCTCCTTGTACTGCATCTTTACATTTGGGACTACGAGGCGGTACCTCGAGAGTGCCCCTGCTGTCTACCTCTATTTATTATGCTGATGTTTTCTAAAACTTCTTATTGTTTAATTTTTCAGTCATTTCAAAATATTATTATATTTTCTGCCTTACTTTTCTTTTAAACCAGTAGGGCCCTGACCTGGCCTCATCACTACTCTATCGAGGTTAGGCTTGGCTCTTACTGGGTACCGTTATGGCGTATTCATACTACACTCTGCACATCATTTTGTGCAGATCCAGGTTATTCCCAAAATACTAGATACCAGTGAGCTGGACCACACGTGGAGACTTCAAGGTATATCTGCCAGGGTCCGCAGACCTCAGAGTCCCTCTCTATCCTTATTATGTTATTTCCCTCATTCTCCTTAGACTTGATGTATAGAGACGCTTAGTATTTCTATTAGAAGCTTGTGATTTATTTTCACCGGGTTTTTGGAGTTGTAATAATTGAATGGCAGTTTTATATTTATATATCATGAGTTGAGATTGGAGTTCAGTTCATTATTCATTGATTCCGCAAATTTGTAAGCTCTTAGAGACTAGGTGCCATCACGACGTCATACAAAAGGAAAAATGGGGTCGTGACAATTTCCCGTGTTGATCAGAAGAAGCCTTAAAAAAATGAACTAATACCTACAGCTAGCAAGCATCAAGGTTCAGATCAGAGTATGAGTGAAGAACCAGTCAAGACTCAAGATCAAGTTTTAGAAAACCTATAAATAGGATTCTTGTAACTCGTAGTTGATAGGATTCTTTAGTTCCTTTTGCATTTTTGGTTTTGGTGTAATAAGGATTTCAGCAAGCAGTAACATCAGCAACATCAGTGAAATCACAGCTTTTCCGGTAGTCCCAGCTACCAAAATTTCCAGAACTACACTGACCTGATTCCTTTATAGTCAAAGATATGTAGGCAACCTCCGAAGCAAGGTTCGGTCATACTTTTCAAAATGCTTCCCATGGAGTGTCAAGCGAGCAAAAATTGCTCATAATTTCTCACTTTATCTTTACCCAAAAACTCTTTATGTTTCCGAGCAAAGATGGGCAGTTGTGAGTACGTAATTTTTGACCTACGAAAATACTCCTACAAAATCCACAAAAATAAATTTTCTAATTGTTTTTTAGTTTTAGAGAATTTCTAGGAATTTCTCTTTAATTATTTGTTTGCATTTAGTTGCATTTTTTGTGCATATTTTGCATATCTTAAAATCATAGAAAACACCATAAACATTTTCAATTCTTCATTTATATCATTTTAGGTTTTAATTGCATTTTTAGGAATTAATTACTTTGTAGAATTAATACATGAAAACCACCACAAAAATACATTTAGTAACTTTACATGCATTATTAGTTAATTGTTAGAAAATATGTAGGTAGGTTTAATTTGCAAAATAGATTTGAATTAGAATTTAATTTAGGATTTTTATTAACTTGGCTAGGTTTTAAAATCAAAGTAAGAAAGAAGTACGTTTGTTTGGGTCTTTTAAAATGCATATTGGCAAGTTCATGTTGAGACCCATACCCCATTAAAAAAAACTCTCACCCGGTCCAACTTATTCCCGACCCAGTTTATTTCCCCATCTTTAACCAAACGACCCCGTTTGCCCTCCCAAGATCCCAGCTATTGATCTTCTTGCATCTGACGGTTCAGAACTCATCTAATAACCCCCTTATATTTGTACGAAAGTCCCCCCCCCCAAACCGTAATAGACCTCCTCATTCTCCCATCTCTCCTAAATCTCTCTAATCCTAAGTCGCCTAATACTCTCAAAACCATTTTGATCGGCGGCCAAGCTCCAAACAACCACAAAAATTCACCCTGCAATCCTCATCTTCCCCTCAACCCTAATCTACCATTGTTTTCCCCAAAACCCCTACCAAAGCTTTTGAATTTCGGATCCCAAAAACCCTAGAACCGTAGGTTCTTTCTTTTTGATTCTCTAAAATTTCAAGATTTGATTCAATCTGAAATTTACATTAATCGATTGTTCTCAATGGGAACAATCGATTGATGTTGATTTTGGTTCGTGTCGAAGGCATCGGAGTCCGGCCAATTTTTTCTCGACCAGTCAAAATTCCAAAATTTTCACTCTTCAGGGTAATCATTTTTTTTCTTGTTTAGTTTAATTAACTGCTAGTCTTGCACTAAATAGTAGTTACTGTTTTAAATATTCATTGTTTAGGTTTTTAGTTAATTGCATGTGTTAAACAGTTTAATTACCTGAATCGTTTGGATAATTTTTAGTAGTTCAGTTACATGTTAAGTAGTTTAATTGTATGAGTTTGTTAGGATAATTCATTTTGGATTAATTTAAGCAATTGAAGCAGGTTGTTTGTTGAGTTGTTTGGTAGGATAATCGACATATTTGTTTGTTTTACCCATCCATCTGATTTTTCTAGCTTGTTTGTATATACTAAAAGTTTGAGGGAGTAATTTGAAATAGGAAACTTAGGAGAGTCATTGAGATGTTTCTAGAAAGAAAAAGAGATGCTGAAAAAAATAGAAAAAAAGGACAATTGTCAGAAAAACGTTGCTAAAATAAGACATCGGTAATGACCCGACCGATCGTTTTGAGTATTATAACCCCGTTCTCCCATTTACTTCTCAATTTATGCTTTACAGTTATTTTATAACTTATCGGATTATTTGGTTCGGGTCCGGAAGAAATTTGGAATAAAACGAGACACTTAGTCTCATAATTGAAAATCTAAGTTAAAAACGTTGGCCGGATGTGGACTTATATGTAAACGACCTCGGATTCAAATTCTGATAATTCCAATAGCTCCATACGATGATTTTGGACTTAGGAGCGTGTCTGGAAAATTATTTGGAGGTCCGTAGTGGAATTAGGCTTAAAATGGCGAAAGTCAATTTTTTGGAAAGTTTGACCGGGCGGTTGACTTCCGATATCGGGGTCAAAATCTGATTCTGAAAATTTGAATACTTCCAGTATGCCATTTATGACTTGTGTGCAAAATTTGAGGTCAATCGGACGTGATTTGATAGGTTTTGGCGTCGTTTGTAGAAACTTGAAATTTCAAAGTTCATTAGGCTTGAATTGGGGCATGATGCATGGTTTTAGCACTGTTTGAGGTGATTTAAAGGTTCGACTAAGTTCGTATGATGTTTTAGGACTTGTTGGTATATTTGGTTTAGGTCCCGGGGGCCTCGGGTAAGTTTCATATGGTTAACGGATCAAATTCAGACTTAAGACCACTGCTGGAAATATTGCTTCTGGTATTTTCGCACCTCAAAGGTCTGCTTGCAGGTGCAAAGCCGCATGCGCACACCAACCATCGCAGAAGCGACCAGACGGGAAGGGGGCAATAGTCGCAGGTGCGAAGAAATTTCCGCACCTACGGGGTCGCAGGTGCGAAAAGGAATGCGCAGAAGCGGAGGGAGCATTTTTGGCGATAGCAGATGCAGACATTTTGTCGCATCTGCGAGACTGCAAGTGCGGCTAATCTGGTCGCAGGTACGACAAGCCCTGGACAGAATAAAATTGGAGGAGCTATGAGCTTTTTCCATTTTTGGGCATTTCAAGCTCGGGTTAGGCGATTCTTGAGCGAGAAATCTTGGGAAAACTTGAGGTAAGTCACTTGTGATCATTTCAACTCCATAATATTGAATTATCATCGAATAATTTGACTAGATTACATGTTTTTGAGGTATAAATCGGGGGTTTGAACTTAGGAATTTGCAAATAAGATTTGAAGATTTGGGGGTCGAGTTGAGGTCGGATTTTGGTAAAATTAGTATGGTTAGACTCATGGATGAATGGGCATCCGGATTTTGTAATTTTTGTCGGGTTCCGAGACATGGGTCCCACGGGCGATTTTTGGGCTAAATTTCGGATTTTTATGGAAAATTAACATTTTCCTATGGAATTAATTCCAATAAATTTTATTGACTGAATCAAATTATTTGTGACTAGATTCGAGGTGGCTTAGCGAAATAAGAATTTTACGGTTTGACGTATGTAACAGTTATAAATTTGGTCCCGAGGGTATGAAACCCCGACATTTGGTATCATGTGATTACTTTGGAGGTGACGCACATGCTAAGTGACAGGCGTGTGGGCGTGCACCAAGGGGATTGTGACTTGGTCCGTCCCGTGAAACTGTAAAGTTGAATAACTTATTGTTAGCTATATTCTCTCTATGTGTTGTGGAAATTTGACTATAAGTCATGTTAGAAACCATGTTTAGGCTATATTTTGGTACTGTTGGGACCCACAAAGGTCGTGTACATGTTGAATTGTCTACTAAATTATTGTTTTGTACTCAGTCACGGTTTACTTATTTATTTTATCTCAGTCTCTATTGTTCATTGTTGATGCATCACATTATTTTTATTTTTGTTGAGTATCATGACTATTGAGAGCCCGTGAGACTGGAGAGATCTATGATTGAGCGGGGCCGAGGGACTGATTGTGAGATATTATTGCAGCACGTGAGTTATCCGTGCGGCTCCAGATATTATTATACTATAACACGTGAGTTGTCCGTGTAGCACGTGAGTTATCCGTGAAGATCCAGATATTGATATTATAGTACGTGATTTGTCCGTGAGGATTATAGCGCTTGGGTTGTAGGAGCCCTTCCGGAGTCTGTACACCCCCAGTGAGCACGGATACCCATTGAGTGTGAGTGTTGAGGTTTGGGAGCCCAATGAGTGATTGTTGTCCTGAGAGGTTGTACTTGCTTTTCTTTTGTTGTTGCACTTAGTTGCTATCTGTCATTGTTGTGAAGTTCTCTGAAAGATTTTATATCCGGATTACATGAACTTGAATTGTATCAAACTAATTTGACTTAAAATGCTAGATTTGAAAGCATGTCTATTCTTTGCTGGAATTACTAAAAATGAACTATAACTGTGTAGCTCATCAATATCTTGAGTTCCTTATTTACTATTGTTACTTGCTGAGTTGGTTGTACTCATACTACACCCTGCACTTCGTCTACAGATCTAGTTATTCCCGGACATAAGCGAGTGTTGATTCTTTCACGCAGTTGATTTCCCAAGATTCTGAGGTAGCTGTCGTGTTTCGCAGACCTTGCCTCTCCTTCCTTATCTCCTTGTTTAATGTATTTGGTCTTAGACTATTATTGACCTTAATTTTTCAGACTTGTATTCATACTAAATGCTCATGTACTCAGTGACACCAGGTTTTGTGAGTATTTATAATTGTACTTGTGAGATTTCTTCCGCTAAATTTAATCATTTTGTTTTCAAATTTAAAAGATATGTGGTTTATTGAGATTGTTGACTTGCCTAGTATTGAGATAGGCGCCATCACGACGGGTGAGATTTTGGGTCGTGACAAGTTAGTATCAAAGCCCTAGGTTACATAGGTCTCACAAGTCATGAGCAGGTTTAGTAGAGTCTTACGGATCGATACGGAGACGTCTGTACTTATCCGCGAGAGGTTGCAGAACCCTTAAGAAAACTTCACTTTCTTGTATTCTGTCGTGCGAATTTGTTGATTCTAGAAACTAAATCTTTGTTATTCTATTTGCTCACAGATGGTAAGGACACGTACTACTGGATCAGACGGTCAGCCACCAGTGCCACCCGTTAGGGCCGTGAGAAGTCGAGGCCGTGGTAGAGGCTAAGGCCGAAGTAGAGGTCGAGGTGTAGCTCGTACCACAGTTGGAACAGCACCTGTAGTACCACCAGTTGCTCTAGCTCAGGAGTAAATTCCAGATATAGCTAAGCCGACATGACCAGCTCAGGCACCAGCTGTGCCCATTGAGATTCCAGGCCTTCAGGAGACTTTGGCCCAGATATTGACAGTTTGCACTGGTCTTGCTCAGGTGGTTTCGGCTCAGGCCGCACCTGCCATTTCTCAGGCCGGGAAAAGTACTCATACCCCTGTTGCCCGTACTCCAGAGCAGGTAGTACAGGGACTTCATATACCGGGGGCACTACCAGCCCAGCCGGTTGTAGCTGCTCAGGCCCCGGTAGTTCCTGTTATGGCAGATGATAAGCAGAGGAGACTTGAGAGATTTGAGAGGCTTCGACCTCCACAATTTATCGGTACTGAGTCAGAAGATGCTCAAGGTTTTCTGGATTAGTGTCAACGGATGCTTCAGATAGCAGGTATTCTGTAGACCAGTGGGGTCTTGTACACTACTTTTCAATTTTCTGGGGCTGCCTTCAGATGGTGGGAGGCTTATGAGAAGCGCAGGCCAATTGGTGCAGTACCACTTACATGGAAGGAGTTCTCTGTTCTCTTTTTGGAGAAGTTCGTGCCTCAGTCCAGCAGAGAGGAGCTGCACAGATAGTTTGAGCAGCTACGTCAAGATGATATGTTTGTGATGCAATACGAGATGAGATTTTCTTAGTTGGCTTGTCACGCAGTCTGGTTGGTTCCCACTGATAGAGAGAGGATTAAGATGTTCATTCATGGCCTCACATATCAGCTACAGTTATTATGACTAGGGAGAGGGTATGTGGTGCTACTTTTGATGAGGTAGTTGACATTGCTCGAGATATAGAGATGGTCCATAGCCAGGAACGTGGAAAGAGGGAGGCTAAGAGGCCTCGTGATTCAGGTGATTTCAGCAATGTTCCTTCAAGGGGTCAGTTTTACCGTGGTAGGGGTCATTCTTTCAGACACGCTCAGGCGACTCATCCATCTCATCATGGTGCATTATCTAGACACGGTTCTTACAGTGCTCACTCAAGCCAGTCTTCATTCAGTGCATTGCCAGCACAGAGTTTTCATCATGCCTCGTCCGCTCAGGCTTCTACAGGTAATTCCTCGGGTTATCAGGAGCAACAGTTCCATCAGAGGAGGGGTTGTTTCGAGTGCAGAGAATTTGGTCATTTCAAGAGAGATTGTCCTAGGCTGTTAAATGGGGCTCCACATCAGAGTACTCGACTGACGGCACCAGCACCAGTAGTTCCACCACCCGCCCAGCCAGCTCGGGGTGGGGGTCATAGCTAGGGGTCGCCCAAGAGGGGGAGGCCAATCAGGTGGTGGTCAGGCCCGATTCTATGTTTTTTCTGCTAGGCCAAATGTTGTTGCTTCAGATGCAGTGATCACAAGTATTGTTTCAGTGTGCCAAAAGCTTCTATATTATTTGACCATGGTTCCACGTATTCATATGTATCATCGTATTTTGCTCATTATCTGTATATGTCCCGTGAGTCCTTATTTTTACTTGTTTGTGTATCTACTCCGGTGGGTGATATTATTATTGTGGACCGTGTGTATCGGTCGTGTGTGATAACTATTGGGGGACTGGAGACTATAGTTGATCTCTTATTACTTGGTATGGTTGATTTTGATATAATCCTGGTTATTGATTGGTTGTCTCCATGTCATGCTATTCTGGACTGTCACGCAAAAACCGTGATGTTGACGATGTCGGGGTTGCCAAAGGTTGAATGGAGAGGTTCTTTAGATTTTGTTCCTAGCAGGGTAATTTCTTATTTGAAGGCCCAACGTATGGTTGGAGAGGGATGTTTGTCATATTTGGACTTTGTGAGAGATGTTGATGTAGATACTCTTATTATTGATTTAGTACCGGTCGTGCGAGACTTTTCGGATGTATTTCCTGCAGACCTACCGGATATGCCACCCGACAGGGATATTAATTTCGGTATTGACTTGGTGCAAGGCACTCAGCCCATTTCTATTCCTCTGATATGGAACCAGCTGAGTTAAAAGAATTAAAAGAGTAACTTCAGGAACTCCTTGAAAAACGGTTTACTAGGCCTAGTGTATCACCTTGGGGTGCACCTTTTTAGTTTGTGAAAAAGAAAGATGGTACTATGCGAATGTGCATCGATTATAGGCAGTTGAACAAAGTTACATCAAGAATAAATATCCCTTGCCGCATATTAAAGACTTATTTGACCAACTTCAGGGAGCGAGGGTGTTCTCCAAAATTGATTTGAGATCTGGGTATCACTGGTTGAAAATTCAGGATTCGGATATTCTAAAGGCAGCGTTCAGAACTTGTTATGGCCACTATGAATTTTTTGTGATGTCTTTTGGGCTAACCAATGCCCCAGCAGCATTTATGCACTTGATGAATAGTGTATTCCATCCATATCTTGATTCATTTGTCATATTATTTATTGATGATATCCTGGTGTACTCACGTAGCTAGGAGGAGCATCCACAACACTTGGGTATTGTATTAAAAAGATTGAGAGAGGAGAGACTTAATGCCAAATTCTCTTAGTGTGAGTTCTGGCTTAATTCGGTGGCATTCTTGGGACATATAGTGTCCAGTGAAGGAATTAAGGTGGATCCAAAGAAAATAGAGACAATTTAGAGTTTGCCAGGCCATCTTCAGTTACTGAGATTCAGAGTTTTCTCGACTTGGCCGGTTATTATCGTCGCTTCGTGGAGGGTTTCTCGCCTATTGCATCGCCTATGACTAAATTGACCCAGAAAGGTGCTCCGTTTAGGTGGTCGGATGAGTGTGAAGAGAGCTTTCAGAAACTCAAGACAACTTTGACTACAACTCTAGTATTGGTGTTGCCTACAGGTTCAGAGTCTTATACTATGTATTGTGACGCGTCGCGTAATTGTATCGACGCAGTGCTTATGCAAGACGGTAGGGTGATTGCCTATGTGTCCAGACAGTTAAAGGTACATGAGAAAATGTACCCGGACCACGATCTTGAGTTAGCAGCTATTGTTCATCCCTTGAAATTTTGGCGGCATTACTTGTACGGTGTCCAGTGTGAGGTATATACCGTTCATCGGAGTCTACAACCTTTGTTTAAACATAAGGATCTTAATTTGCGACAGGGAAGGTGGTTGGAGTTGCTAAAGGATTATGACATTACCATTCTCTATCATCCCGGCAAGGCCAATGTAGTGGCCGATGCCTTGAGTCGTAAGGCGGAGAGTTTGGGCAGCTTAGCATACTTATCGGTAGCAGAGAGGCCTTTAGCCTTGAATGTTCAGGGCTTGGCTAACCAGTTTGTTAGATTGGATGTTTCGGAGCCGAATCAAGATTTGGCTTGTGTGGTTTCTCGATCTTCTTTATATGATCGCATCAGAGAGCGCCAGTATGATGATCCACATCTGCTTGTCCTTAAGGAAACGGTTCAATACGGTGATGCCAAGGAAGTCACTATTGGAGATGACAGTGTATTACAGATGCAAGGCATGCTATGTGTACCTAATGTAGATGGTTTGCATGAGTTGATTCTCCAGGAAGCTCACAGTTCGCGGTACTCCATTCATCCAGGTGCCGCAAAGATGTATCAGGATTTGAGGTAGCACTATTGGTGGAGGCGAATGAAGAAAGATATAGTTGGGTTTGTAGCTCGGTGTTTAAATTATCAATAGGTAAAGTACGAGCATCATAGACCAGGAGGATTACTTCAGAGACTTGAAATTACGGAGTGAAAATGGGAGCGTATTACCATGGACTTCGTAGTTGGGCTTCCACGGACTTTGAGGAAGTTCGATGCGGTTTGAGTGATTATATATCGGTTGACTAAGTCCGCGTATTTTATTCCAGTTGGTACCAATTATTCTTTGGAGTGGTTGGCTGAGATTTATATCCATGAGATTGTTCGCCTACATGGTATGCGAGTGTCCATCATTTCAGATCGGGGCACGCAGTTTACATCACAGTTTTGGAGAGCAGTGCAGCAAGAATTGGGCACACAGGTTCAGTTGAGTACAACATTTCACCCTTAGACGGACGGACAGTCCGAGCGCACTATTCAAATATTGGAGGATATGCTACGTGCTTATGTCATTGATTTGGGAGGTTCTTGGGATAAATTTCAGCCACTCGCAGAGTTTGCTTACAATAACAGCTACTATTCGAGTATTCAGATGGCTCCGTATAAGGCATTATATGGGAGACGGTGTCGGTCTCCGGTTGGTTGGTTTGAGCTGGATGAGGCTAGGCTATTGGGTACTGACTTGGTTCAGGATGCTTTGGAGAAGGTTAAAGTAATTCAAGAGTGGCTTCGCACGGCATAATCTAGACAGAAGAGTTATGCCGATAGGAAGGTCCGTGATGTTGCTTACATGGTTGGGGAGAAGGTTCTGCTCAAGATTTCACCAATGAAGGGTGTGTTGAGATTTGGGAAGAAGGGCAAGTTGAGCCCTCGGTATATTGGGCCATTTGAGATACTTAAGAAAATTGGAGAGGTGGCTTATGAACTTGCTTTGCCACCATGTATATCAGGTGTTCATCCAGTGTTCCATGTATCCATGCTCCGAAAGTATGTCGGGGATCCGTCTCATATTATGGATTTCAGTACAGTGCAACTGGACGGTAATTTGACTTATGTTGTGGAGCCGGAGACTATTTTAGACCGACAGGTTCGAAAGCTTAGGTCAAAGAACATAACATCAGTGAAGGTGTAGTGGAGAGGCCATCCAGTCGGAGAAGCTACTTGGGAAATTGAGCAGGAGATGCGGAGCAAATATCCACACCTATTTAAGGCTCCTGGGACATGATTTTAAACTTGTTTGAGGACGAACGTTTGTTTAAGTGAGGGAGAATGTAATGACCTGGCCGGTCGTTTTGAGTATTATAACCCCGTTCTCCCATTTATTTCCCAATTTATGCTTTACAGTTGTTTTATGACTTATCGGGTTAGTTGATTCGGGTGTGGAAGGAATTCAGAATAAAACGAGACACTTAATCTCATAATTGAAAATATAAGTTAGAAAAGTTGGCAGGATGTGGACTTATGTGTAAATGACCTCGGATTCAAATTCTGATAATTTCAATAGCTCTGTATAGTGATTTTGGACATAGGAGCGTGTCCGGAAAATTATTTGGAGATCCGTACTGGAATTAGGCTAAAAATAGCGAAAGTTAAATTTTTGGGAAGTTTCACCGAGGGTTGACTTTTGATATCGGGGTCAAAATTTGATTCTAAAAATTTGAATACCTCCATTATGTCATTTATGACTTGTGTGCAAAATTTGAGGTCAATCGGACGTGATTTGATAGGTTCTGACATCGTTTGTAGAAACGTAAAATTTCTAAATTCATTAGGCTTGAATTGGGGTATGATGCATGGTTTTGGCGTTGTTTGAGGTGATTTGAAGGTTCTACTAAGTTCATATGATGATTTAGGACTTGTTGGTATATTTGGTTGAGGTCCCGGGGGCCTCGAATGAGTTACAGATGGTTAACTGATCAAATTCAGACTTAAGACTACTATTGGAAATTTTGCTTCTGGTATTTTCGCACCTGCGATGGTCTGATCGCAGGTGCGAATCCGCATGCGTGCACCAACCATCGAATAAGCGACCAGATGTGAATGGGCAGTAGTCGCTGGTGCGAAGAAATTTCCGCATTTGCGAGGTCGCAGGTGCGAAAAGGAATGCGCAGAATCGGAGGGAGCATTTTTGGCGATCTCTGATGCAGACATTTTGTCGCACCTGCGAGACTGTAGATGTGGCTAATCTGGTCGCAGGTGCGACAGGCCCTGGATAGAATAAGATTGGACAAGCTCCGATCTTTTGCCATTTTTGGGCATTTCAAGCTCGGGTTAGGCGATTCTTGAGCGAGAAATCACGGGAAAACTTGAGGTAAGTCACTTGTGATCATTTCTACTCTATAATATTGAATTATCATCAAATAAACCGACTAGATTACATGTTTTTGAGGTATAAATCGGAGGTTTGAACTTAGGGATTTGAAAATAAGATTTGAAGATTTGGAGGTCGAGTTGAGGTCGGACTTTGGTAAAATTAGTATGATTAGACTCGTGGTTCAATGGGCTTCCGGATTTTGTAACTTTTGTCGGGTTCTGAGACGTGGGCCCCAAGGGTGATTTTATAGCTAAATTTTGGATTTTTATGGAAAATTAGCATTTTCTTATGGAATTAATTTCAATAAATTTTATTGACTGAATCGAATTATTTGTAACTAGATTCGAGGCATTTGGAGGAAACTTTACGAGGCAAAGGCTTAGCAGAATAAGAATTTCATGGTTTGAGGTAAGTGACAGTTATAAATCTGGTCCTGAGGGTATGAAACCCCGGAATTTGGTATCATGTGATTACTTTGGAGGTGACGCACATGCTAAGTGACGGGCATGTGGGCGTGCACCGAGGGGATTGTGACTTGATCCGTCTCGTGAAACTGTAATGTTAAATAACTTGTTGTTAACTATATGCTCTCTATGTATTGTAGAAATTTGACTGTAAGTCATGTTAGAAACCATGTTTAGGCTATATGTTGGTACTGTTGGGACCCACAGAGGTCGTGTACATGTTGAATTATCTACTAAATTGTTGTTTTGTACTCAGTCATAGTTTATTTGTTTATAAATCTCAGTCTCTATTGTTCATTGTTGATGCATCACATTATTGTTATTTGGGTTGAGTATCATGACTATTGAGAGCCCGAGAAACTGGAGAGGTTTATGGCCGAGCGGGGCCGAGGGACTCATTGTGAGATATTATTGCAGCACATGAGTTATCCATGCGGATCCAGATATTATTATACTATAGCACGTGCATTGTCCGTGTAGAACGTGAGTTGTCTGTGTGGATCCAGATATTGATATTATAGCACGTGAGTTGTCCGTGCGGATTATAGCGCTTGGGTTGTAGGAGCCCCTCCGGAGTCTGTACACCCCCAGTGAGTGCGAGTACCCGTTGAGTGTGAGTGTTGAGGGTTGGGAGCCCAGCGAGTGATTGTTGTCCTAAGATGATGTACTTGCTTTTCTTTTGTTGTTGCACTTAGTTGCTATCTATCATTGTTGTGAAATTCTCTGAAAGGTTTTATATCCGGATTACATGAACTTGAACTGTATAAAACTAATTTGACTTAAAATGCTAGATTTGAAAGCATGTCTATTCTTTGCTGGAATTACTGAAAGTGAACAATAACTGTGTAGCTCATCACTATCTTGAGTTCCTTATTTATTATTGTTACTTGCTGAGTTGGCTGTACTCATACTACACTCTGCACTTCATGTGCAAATCCAGGTGTTCCCGGACATAACAGGTGTTGATTCTTTCGTGCAGTTGATTTCCAGAGATTCGGAGGTAGCTGCCATGTTTCGCAGAACTTGCCTCTTCTTCCCTATCTCCTTGTTTAATGTATTTGGTCTTAGACTATTATAGACGGTAATTTTTTCAGGCTTGTATTCATACTAGATGCTCATGTACCTAGTGACACCATGTTTTAGGAGTATTTATAATTGTATTTGTGAGATTTCTTCCGCTAAATTTAATCATTTTGTTTTCGAATTTAAAAGATAAATGGTTTATTGAGATTGTTTTCTTGCCTAGTATTGAGATAGGCGCCATCACGACGGGTAGGATTTTGGGTCGTGACAACAACTATCCAAATCTCTTAAGAAAAGATGTCATTTTCATTATTTTTAGGGACTGCACACTCCTCAGATTATTCCCTCATCATTTTCTATATAAGACCTCACATTCTCTCACTGACACACACTGAATTCTCTGCAGAAATTGCTGATACATTCCCTCTTCCTCACTGACTTTTTCAAAAAGAAGACACTCTGAAAACTCAATTTAAATACAGAAAAAACCAAAAAGAATTACAAAAGGAATTCCAAACCTTTCTCTGCTTTTGTTCTTCTGCTTCACTTCTTTCGATTTTACAAGTTTGATTGACTACTGAAACCTTGGTTATACTGCTGAAGTTACTACTGAAGTTGCTGCTGAAGTTGTTGCTGAGTTTCTAGTTTGGATCATATTCAGCTCTTCTTTGGATTATCTTTTAGTGTTTTCCTGTTCAGCTAGGTCAGTGCCAAATTCCTTTTGTATTATATTTTTATCGAATGACCAGAAATGTTGTTATTCTTGTTGGATTTATGAGTATTTGTTTGTTGCTATCTTAATGTGTAGTTTAAGTGCACCTTTCACTTCAATCTGTGTTGGAAACAGTGAAGTAGATCACTTGTATGGGTCAATTTGATATATATGGTCATTTAAGCATGTGGCATCAATTGTTAAACCTTTTTAGTCTTGAATAAGGTTGAAGTTTTTGTTTAAATCATGCAAATTTGGCAGTAGTTCAAACAAAAGCTCTACTATATGGTTTTGTGTATGAAATATGTGGATTTGTGTTAATTTTGGGATGTAAAGAGCTGTTGTTACTAATCACATGGCTATAGTTTGAAGATCTGATCACATGGCTTAGTTTGCAGATCTAACCACTAGTTGGTCAAATTAGTAAACTCTAAAGCTAAGAAGTGGAGTTGAAGTCACTGTTGGAAAGAAGTTTAAACTAAGGATTAATCATATCCTGTTTTGGTTTAGCTATTATTGTAAACGACTTTTGTATACATTAGAAAACATTCATGTCCATTAAAATTTAAATTGTGATTAAAGTGGCTATCACAGTAATGCCCAGAGATGATTATCATTGTAACAGGTTATAAGTGTAAAGATAAAATTAGTGGGTATTGATTTTGTAAGGTATTCAAAATTTGATATCATTTTTATTTCTCATGATTAAAATTGATCTCATTTTATTTTCTCATGATTATGTAAGTCATTTGTTTATGAATCGATTAAGTTTGTAATTCCTTGTTATGAATCAATTAGAGTGTGAACAGACTACCATAGCAGGGCCCATCGTATCACGATTCGAACCCTTATTAAGGCCTATTGTTTTAGCTCCCTCAGAATACCACCTACAATGATCATCTAAAGATCCTTAATGACTTGGTAAAATCATATTGATTCCAAATATAGACCCCTTCCCTGCATTGGCTTAGTCTTAATACTTGGAGTCACATAGGTTCAAGCACATAATGATGTAGTCGTACATCAATCCAACAAAGGTTTAAGTAATTAGATTACACATTCCATGCCCCAAACGTTTCCGTACGCCAAAACCTTACAACAAATCTCAAAGATAGTTTAGGAAAATAATTCATAAATATCGTAGTTTGTTTTAGGCGCATAAATAAATTATCACGACTATGGGTACGGTTCACATGGCATAG
Source organism: Nicotiana tabacum (assembly GCF_000715075.1). NCBI lineage: Eukaryota > Viridiplantae > Streptophyta > Magnoliopsida > Solanales > Solanaceae > Nicotiana > Nicotiana tabacum. The sequence goes on along the minus strand of NC_134094.1, from coordinate 120,099,010 downwards.
TCGTGATATATAATTCCCCAATTCGGGTGTGCATTTCATGCGACTCGACTATAACTTCAATAATAATATTAATAATAAATATGTTGTGAATCGCGGGTGCATTTCACGTGGCACGGTTTGCAATGTGTACCCAAACGACAAGTGTACAACATCGTAACTTGTTCAATAAATAACTCCATAAATTCTAAAAAGCGATTTTAATATATAATTAAAAGAGGTCAAAGGTAAAATGCACAATAGGTTTAAAACATGTAATAAATTATATAATTAGGCCAAGTATTAATTGTTAAGCGGCCGTGCTAAAACCACGGAACTCAGGAATGCCTCACACCTTCTTCCGGGTTAACAAAATTTCTTACCCGATCTTCTGTGTTTGCCGATCATAAATAGAGTCAATTTCCTCAATTTGGAATTTTAAAATAAATCGGTGACTTAGGACACCATAATAATTATTCCAAGTGGCGACTCTAATTAAATAAATAATCTCATTTCGAATAATGTCACTTTAATTAGAAAAACTCTCATATCCTTTCCGGAAAAAGGGAGGTGTGACAAGGATATCATCAGAACTTACACAAATGATCAATTTTAGTCATATTAAGTAGATAATTATGTATTGTAGTTTAAATGTATCTAATGTGATGATATCTTACCGAACACTTCTTTATAGATGATATTTGTTTTGTATATGTTCCCTTCTAATGCTTTGGCTGCTCTGCTATAACCAAAACTCTTGTTGTCGATATTGATATCTCTCTTGAAAGTGCAACATATAGTTATTCGTGTAAGAAAATTATATTATTCTAAATATAGTCCAATATTTAGGATGTTTTTCCTTGTGCTTTATTTATTATAACTACAAAATATAAACACACTAAAAATTATTTTCACACAAATTTAAAAGGATATTCTTTAGTTCTGGAAGACAAAAGTTGAATTCGAGATAAACACATACTTAGAAGCACATTGACCAATATTATAAGTTCTACATGTATGAAATTATTATCAAAACTTCTAAATACCATGTGTGTACTATTACGTAAGCTATTCAACGGGTCTAATTTTTCAGTAGCACGATGAGCATATTTTTCTTCAAAATCAGTCTATATGCAATGGAAGATCAATTTTAACTTAGTGTACTATATATATGGTGACACAAATATACGTAAGAAATAATGAACTTGACAACAAATGTCACAACCCGAAATTCCCTCCTTCGGGACTGTGATGGCGCCTAACATCTCACTTGCTAGGCAAGTCAACAATAGAATATAATTAGCCATTTTAACATAAATTTTAAATTAATTAATAACAAGAGAACAAATACGGAAATTAAGTCTGAAATAAAAGGATTAATCCATAATAATCGTGATATCTAAATACCATCCCACAACTAGAGTCACAAGTGCACGAGCTTCTAGAATAATACAAATAAAGATCTGAATAAAATAAATCTTTCTGAAAGCAAACACACAGCTAAAATAAAGTAGACGGGGACTTCAGAACTACGGACGTAGTGCAGTTATACCTCAAGTCTCCTCTAAGTAACTGGAATCCGAGCAAGTCTATGGTACGTCGCTGGGACCAACTCCGAAATCTGCACAAGAAGTCCAGAGTGTAGTATCAGTACACCGACCCCATGTACTGGTAAGTGATGAGCCTAACCTCGACGAAGTTGTGACGAGGCTAAGACAGGTCACTTACATTAACCTGTACGCAATAATAGTAAAAACAACAATAATAGAAATAAATCAGGTAACTCATTGTAACAGTTGAAGCCAACTCAGCAGTCATAACCAATTACTATTTCCATCAATTTCTGTTACAGCGTGCAACCCGCTCACACAATATATTCATATTCAATTTTGTTGCGGCGTGCAACCCGCTCCTCTAATATATTCATTTCAATCAATTCTGTTGCGGCGTGTAACCCGATCCCCCCAATATAGACTTTTTAATAAGTCTGTTGCGACGTGCAACCCGATCCTCCAATATATTTACTTTCATTTCCGTTGCGGCATGCAACCTAATCCCCCAATATATTTTAACAACTCATAAATATAACAAAGATTACTCCAATAAATACCACGTTCAATGAGAAATTATTAAGCATCGAGGCATACATTAATTATAATTAATTTATGAAACAAACAATGATAAGTATCAATTAATTGTGGAAATCAAGGAGAAAATAGTCAGTTTAATATTTAATATGCTAAATGTCAAAGAGCAATTAAGACACATAAATCAAATGAGCATATAACAATTAATTCGTGTGTTAAAATAATTTATAATATTTAATAATTATGCAAACAATTAATTTAACAAAGTATAGGTACTCGTCACCTTGCCTATACATCATTACACATGAAATTCACATAGCAAACAATTCAAGGGTTCTATTCCCTCAAGTCAAGGTTAACCACGCTTACCTCACTTTGCAACCAAATTTCAAGTTTCCAATACACCCTTGCCTCGCGAATTAGTGTCTGAAATCCTCAAATCTAGTCATAAACAATTCAATATATTCAATACAAATCGTAGGAATTAATTCCATATGAATTTACTAATTTTCCAGATTAAAATCCGAAAATCATTTTAAAAATTAACAGTGGGGCCCACAAATCAAATCTAGGAAAAATTTACAAAATCCGAACACCCATTCCAAGATGAGTCCAACCATACAAAAATTATCAAATTCCGATGTCAAATGGACTTTCAAATCTTAAATATTCGTTTTTGGAAAGTTTTACAAAAATTTTAATTTCTCCCATCTAAATCCGAAATAAATGATGAATATATAATTAGGTTTATGAAATACAATCACTATATGATAAACAACACTTACCCAGTTCGAAATCGTGTAAACCTCCTTTGAAATTGCCCCTAAACCGAGTTCTAATTGAGTGTTTGTGAAAAATGGGAAATTTTTTATTTTGGTTATGTTTTAAGTCACAGGCGTCAGGCCTTCTTCGCGTTCGTGAAGGGCATGTCGCGTTCTCGATGGGCCTGTCATGTTCGCGATGCGCAGCAGCCCAATTGGACTTTGCGTTCGCGAGATACACTTCGCGTTCGCGAAGACTTTCACCCCCAACCTACGCGTTCGCAAGCCCTGTGCCACATCCATAAAGAGTATTACTCAGTTCCCCTTTCCCCAGGTAACAAGCCTACGCGTTCGCGTTGAGCTGGTCGCGTTCGCGAAGGGTAAAGTCCCCAAAGCTCCATGTTCGCGACCCAACCTTCACGTTCGCGAAGAAGAGAAATTCAGCCATCCTATTTTGCTCTTCGCGTTCGCGAGAGTACATTTGCGAACGCGATGAATGAAATACCAGAAGCCTGAAGTTGCAGAAAACCAGATTTTCTAAGTTCAAAATCACCTCGTAGCCTATCCGAAATTCACCCGAGCCCTCGGGGATCCAAACCAAACATGCACCCAAGTCCTAAAATATCACACGAACTTGGTCACGCGATAAAATCGCCAAAATAACACCTAGAACTACAAATCGGACACCAAATCAAAGGAAATTTTCAAGTAAACTTTAAAACTTCTATTTTTACAACCGAACGTCCGAATCACGTCACTTCAACTTCATTTCTCACCAAATTCGATAGACAAGTCATAAATATTATATTGGACCTATACCGGGCTTCGAAACCAAAATACGGACCGATGTCAATAAATCCAACATCAGTTAATTCTTAAAAATCATTAAACTTTCAATTTTTTAATTTTTCATCAAAATTCCCTATCTTGGGCTAAGGACCTCGGAATTCGATTCCGGACATACGCTCAAATCCCAAATTACGATACGGACCTACCAGAACTATCAAAATACTGATCCGGGTCCGTTTGCTAAAAACATTGACCAAAGTCAACTTAATTGAGTTTTAAAGATCTATTTGACATTTTAATCTATTTTTCACATAAAAACTTTTCGGAAAATGATACGGACTGCGCACGCAAGTCGAGAAATAATAAATAGTTCTTTTTGAGGTCTTAGAACACACAATTAATTATTAAATTTGAATATGACCTTTTGGGTCATCAGATTATCCACCTCTAAAACAAACATTCGCCCTCGAACGGAATTAGAAAAGTACCTGAGCTGGTGAAAAGGTGTGAATATTTACTCCGCATGTCTGACTCGGACTCCCATGTAGTTGTCTCAATTGATTGACCTCTTCATTGTACCCGAACTGAAGGATAACTCTTAGAACTCAACCGTCGGACATGTCGGCCACCGACTCCTCCTCGTAAGTCAAATCTTTGTCCAATTGGACTGAGCTAAAATCTAACACATGGGACGGATCACCATGATATTTTCGGAGCATAGACACATGAAACACCGGATTAATCGCTGATAAAATAGGTGATAATGCAAGCATGTAGGCTACTTCCCCTACCCTTTCAAGAATTTCGAAGGGTCCTATATACCTAGGGCTCAACTTGCCCTTCTTCCTGAACCTCATTACACCTTTCATAGGTAAAACCCGAAGCAGTACTCTTTCTCCAACCATGAATGCAATATCTTGAACTTTACGGTCGGCATAACTCTTTTTCCTAGATTGAGTTGTGCGAAGTCGATCTTGAATAACCTTGACCTTATCCAAGACATCCTGCACCAAATCGGTACCCAACAACCGAGCCTCTCCCGGTTCGAACCAGCCAACTGGCGAACGGTATCGCCTTCCATACAATGCCTCATATGGAGCCATCTGAATGCTCGACTGGTAGTTATTATTATAGGCAAACTCTGCAAGTGTCAAGAACTGATCCCAAGAACCTCCAAAGTCTATAACACAAGCGCGAAGCATATCTTCCAATATCTGAATAGTGCGCTCTAACTGTCCGTCTGTCTGTGGATGAAATGTTGTACTCAACTCAACCCGCCTGCCTAACTCACATTGTACAGCCCTCCAGAAGTGTGAGGTAAATTGCGCACCTCGATCTGAAATAATAGACACGGGCACCGAGTAGGCGGACAATCTCACGAATGTAAATTTCAGCTAACCGTTCTGAAGAATAGGTAACTACCACTAGAATGAAATGTGCTGACTTGGTCAACCTGTCCACAATGATCCAAACTGCGTCAAATTTTCTCTAAGTCTCTGGGAGTCCAACAACAAAATCCATAGTGATACACTCCCACTTCCACTCAGAAATTTCTAACCTCTGAAGCAGACCACCAGGTCTCTGGTGCTCGTATATAACTTGCTGACAATTCAGACACCGAGTTACATATGCAACTATATCATTCTTCATTCTCCTCCACCAATAATGTTGCCACAAATCTTGATACATTTTGGCGGTACCTGGATGAATAGAATACCTGGAACTATGGGCCTGTTCTAGAATAATTCACGAAGCCCATCCACATTAGGCACACAAATACGACCCTGCATCTGCAGAACTCCATCTTCCCCCACAGCAACCTATTTGGCATCACCGTGCCGCACTGTGTCCTTAAGGACAAGTAAATGATGATCATCATATTGCCGCTCTATTATGCGCTCATATAAGAAAGACCGTGCGACTGTGCAAGCTAGAATCTGATTGGGTTATGAAACATCTAACCTCACGAACTGATTAGCCAAAGTCTGAACATCTGCAACTAACGGCCTCTCACCAACCGGAATATACACAAGACTGCCCATACTCACAGACTTTCTACCCAAAGCATCGGCCACCACATTGGCCTTTGCGGGGTGATATAAAATGGTGATATCATAGTATTTCAACAACTCCAACCATCTTCTCTGCCTCAAATTAAGATCTTTTTGTTTGAACAGATACTGAAGGCTACGATGATCAGTAAATACCTCACAAGAGACACCGTAGAGGTAATGCCTTCAAATCTTCAGTGCATGAACAATGGCTGCCAATTCTAAGTCATGAACAGGATAATTCTTCTCGTGAACCTTCAACTACCACGACACATATGCAATCACCCTGCCATCTTGCATCAATACTGCCCCAATCCCAATGCCAGATTCATCACAATACACCGTATAAGATCCTGAACCTGTGGGTAATACCAACACTGGCGCCGTAGTCAAAGCGATCTTGAGCTTTTGAAAGCTCAACTCACACTCGTCTGACCCTGTTAATGGGGCACTGTCTTGGGTCAATCTGGTCTTAATAGTTATTCATAATCAATTACAGAATCGTCAATTAACCTCATATTAACAAAAATCTCGTTGCAAACCTTCATAATACTGATAACGAGATGCGAGGCATGAAGACCTCATAATTATTTACCCGAATCAACGAGTCACATTTAACGCCACATAGGCGGGCACCTACCTCGTAGGTTAAAACTTAATAATTACAACACGAATTTGGCAAGTATGCGCAGAGAATTTCATTCAAGAATTTTAAAATAAGCCTAACAAGCATGACTCCCTATTATTACTTTAGTACAAATTTAATTTCACAAGGGAGAACTTAAACACAAGAATTTTCCTCACAAGGATCTCGTCCATATATAACTTCCACTACAACTCGTAGCCTGGTTTAAACATATCAATTTATATTACAAATGTGAGGATCTCGTCCTCAGTTCTGAATCACAAGTAATATGCACATCGTGCCAATCTAAAATTTCCATTTTCTCATTTTAAATAATTTCGATTACACCAAATTACAACACATAATGAACCCCACACTGGTAAGGTATATAATTCATAATTTGTAATTAATTATCCGTAAATTACATCCAAACTTACCGAAATGAGTAACAGAAAGCCACATTTAGCCTCACAACTCTTATTAGTGACCACCATGGAATGATATGCGTAGTTATCTCCATAGAATCTCCCAACATGAGTAAACACATAAGTAGATTATAGAATTACGAAGCTCACTCATAAGTGGAGCACCATAGGAGGACTCGTTTCGATACTCAGAACCAAATCGAGGTCATACATGTAACGACACCATCTGATGTAGCGACTTCCGCTATACCATAAAACAAATATATTAACAGATGGGTCTCCACCTCTAGGACGCCTTCTACACGCTTGTCCTCCACCCCTAACTGTTTGTGTGGGCGGAGTAGTAACTGCAATGGGGCACGTAGCATGAGTGCTTTGATGAAATATGTCTCTCCCAAGTTTGAGATAATTTTCTCATGATGTGCCTAGTATCACCGTATTCATAACAACCTCTTTGCGGGTTTAGCTGCACATATTGAGTCTGTGCCAGATAACGAGAATAACCATTGTAGGAAACTCATGTCGGTGGTGCACTAAAAGAACTTACTGGAGCACCCCGAATAATCCGATGTGCGGACTGGGCTAGCCGACTACCCGAGCCCCCACCATAATGATTTATACTTGTAGAGTAGAATCCACTGAATCCCCTAGAACCTCGAGACGTCTTGGTTTCATTAGTTTCCTTTTTCCTCACCCCGAACACGTTCTAATATCTTGGCAATTTCTACCACTGGCAGAAATGAAGTATCATCCTGTAGCTCCCGAGTCGTACAAAGATTTACGATTATAATTGGGTCCTTTAATGAGTCTGTGGACTCGCTCTCTAGCTGTAGGAAGCAAAGTAGAAATATGACGGGATAACTTATTGAACATGATGGCATATTATGACATTGTCATGGTGACCTGACGCAACCTTCAAACCCTATGCGCCACCCATTACGGATAGTCCGGGAACAAAGTCTTTCAAAATTGTTTTTGAGAACTGAGCCAAGTGGGTGGTGTCGCATTGGTTGGCCTGTCCTCTTCATAGGTTTGCCACGGACACCTGTGGAGAATTGTCTCTACCAAGGCCAATTTCTTCGTTTGTTATGCTGATCCATTTCTTAACATACTCTTCAATTCTTCTCAGAGGTAACCCTTACTCCTATTTATACACAACGATCACAAAAGTAGAGCTCAAGAATCTCGTCAACCACTGTACTTCTTCCGAAGCACCCCAAAATCCGCAACCATGACATCCACGCTGAGTAGACCTTATGTAAATTTAAAGTTGTTTCTCTAATTTCTTTGGTACTTAAGTATAAGATTATTAAGTAGGTGGACATACCGCAAGTCCCAACCTTATCCTCTACAAGATCTTAGGCCTTAAACATGTTAAATTTTGGGGAACCTTTCGGTACCACATATATACATTTCAGGCCAAAACTGATATAACACATGAACCCACAATCCATCCATTGATAATGGACTCCCCCACTCGACACGAAGTCATAGTTCACCACGTTCGATGATCCACAATATTAACCTTCACAACTCGTATAAGTCAACTAAGATGCCAAGGTCGGTTTCACCCCCATATGATTCACTTGGTGATCTCTCAATACGTCCGCATCTTCAGTTGAAACCACAAGTTGAGGTAATGTTTCAGCATCTCTGGCTCCGTCGTAGTCCATCTATGACATCACTAACTTCTAACGCACAACTGATGTCGAGTGCGCAATGTCATGCACAAGTGGATACAAAGAAATATGAGATATATGTTTCAAGCTAAATCAATTTCGCACGATAAGAAAGGAAAGAAGTGGAATTATTCCTAAACTCTGTAGTCTCTAGAAGATAAGTACAGACGTCTCCGTACCAATCCTTCAGACTTTACTAAGCTTGCTCATGACTCGTGAATCCGATGTAACCTAGTGCTCTGATACCAATTGTCACGACCCGAAATTCTCACCTTCGGGACTGTGATGGCGCCTAACATCTCACTTGCTAGGCAAGCCAACGTTAGAATATAATTAAATATTTTAACATAATTTTTAAATTAATTAATAACAAGAGAACAAATGCGGAAATTAAGTCTAAAATAAAGTGATTAATCCATAATAATAGTGATATCTAAATACCATCCCAGAACTAGAGTCATAAGTGCACAAGCTTCTAGAATAATACAAATAAAGGTCTGAATAAAATAAAGCTATCCGAAATTAAACACACAACTAAAATAAAGTAGACGGGGACTTCAGAACTGCGGACGTTGTGCAGTAATACCTCAAGTCTCCTCTAAGTAACTGGAATCTGAGCAAATCTATGGTACATCGCTGGGACCAACTCTGAAATCTGCACAAGAAGTGCAGAGTATAGTATCAGTACAACCGACCCCATGTACTGGTAAGTGATGAGTCTAACCTCGACGAAGTTGTGACGAGGCTAAGACAGGTCACTTACATTAACATGTACGCAATAATAGTAAAAACAACAACAATAGAAATAAATCAGGTAACTCATTGTAACAGTTGAAGCCAACTCAGCAGTCATAACCAATTACTATTTCCATCAATTTCTGTTGCAGCGTGCAACCCGCTCACACAATATATTCATATTCAATTTTGTTGCGGCGTGCAACCCGCTCCTCTACTATATTCATTTCAATCAATTCTGTTGCGGCGTGCAACCCGATCGCCCAATATAGAATTTTTAATAAGTCTGTTGCGGCGTGCAACCCGATCCTCCAATATATTTACTTTCATTTCCGTTGCGGCGTGCAACCTGATCCCCCAATATATTTTGACAACTCATAAATGTAACAAAGATTACTCCAATAAATACCACGTTCAATGAGAAATTATTAAGCATCGAGGCATACAATAATTATAATTAATTTTTGAAACAAACAATGATAAGTATCAATTAATTGTGGAAATCAGGGAGAAAATAGGCAGTTTAATATTTAATACACTAAATGTCAAAGAGCAATTAAGACACATAAATAAAATGAGCATATAACAATTATTGTAGAAATTCAAGAATTAATACATAACACGGAATGTGAGAGACACCATTATTATAATAATTAATTTGTGTGTTAAAATAATTTATAATATTTAATAATTATGCAAACAATTAATTTGACAAAGTATAGGCACTCGTCACCTTGCCTATACATCATTACACATGAAATTCACATAGCAAATAATTCAAGGGTTCTATTCCCTCAAGTCAAGGTTAACCAAGATATTTACCTCGCTTCGCAACCAAATTTCAAGTTTTCAATACACCCTTGCCTCGCGAATTAGTGCCTGAAATCCTCAAATCTAGTCATAAACAATTCAATATATTCAATACAAATAGTAGGAATTAATTCCATATGAATTTACTAATTTTCCAGATTAAAATCCGAAATTCATTTTAAAAATTAACAGTGTGGCCCACGACTCAAATCTGGGAAAAATTTACGAAACCCGAACACCCATTCCAAGACGAGTCCAACCATACAAAAATTATCAAATTTCGATGTCAAATGGACCTTCAAATCTTAAATATTCGTTTTTGGAAAGTTTTATAAAAATTCCAATTTCTCTCATCTAAATCCGAAATAAATGATGAATATAGAATTAGGTTTATGAAATACAATCACTATATGATAAAGAACACTTACCCAGTTCGAAATCGTGAAAACCTCCTTTGAAATTGCCCCTAAACCGAGTTCTAATTAAGTGTTTGTGAAAAATGGGAAATTTTTTATCTTGGTTATGATTTAAGTCACAGGCGTCAGGCCTTCTTCGCGTTCGTGAAGGGCATGTCGCGTTCTCGATGGGCCTGTCGTGTTCGCGATGCACAGCAGCCCGATTGGACTTTGCATTCGCGAGATACACTTCGCGTTCGCGAAGACTTTCACCCCCAGCCTACGCGTTCGCAAGCCCTGTGCCACATCCACGAAGAGTATTACTCAGTTCCCCTTTCACCATGTAACAAGCCTACACGTTCGCGTTGAGCTGGTCAAGTCCCCATAGCTCCATGTTCGCGACCCAGCTTTCACGTTCGCGAAAAAGAAAAATTCAGCCAGCCCAGTTTTCTCTTCGCGTTCGCGAGAGTACATTCGCGAACGCGATGAATGAAATACCAGAAGCCTGAAGTTGCAGAAAATCAGATTTTCTAAGTTCAAAATCACCTCGTAGCCTATCCGAAATTCACCCGAGCCCTCGGGGATCCAAACCAAACATGCACCCAAGTCCTAAAACATCACACGAACTTGCTCGCGCAATAAAATCACCAAAATAATACCTAGAACTACAAATCGGACACCAAATCAAAGGAAAGTTTCAAGAAAACTTTAAAACTTCTATTTTTACAACCGAACGACCGAATCACGTCACTTCAACTTCGTTTCTCACCAAATTCGATAGACAAGTCATAAATATTATATTGGACCTATACCGGGCTCCGAAACCAAAATACGGACCCGATGTCAATAAATCCAACATCAGTTAATTCTTAAAAATCATTAAACTTTCAATTTTTTAATTTTTCATCAAAATTCCCTATCTCGGGCTAAGGACCTCTGAATTCGATTTTGTACATACGCTCAAATCCCAAATCACGATACGGACCTACCAAAACTGTCAAAACACTGATCCGGGTCCGTTTGCTAAAAGAGTTGACCAAAGTCAACTTAATTGAGTTTTAAAGCTCTATTTGACATTTAATCCATTTTTCACATAAAAATTTTTCGGAAAATTATACGGACTGCGCACGTAAGTCGAGGAATGATAAATAGTTCTTTTTGAGGTCTTAGAACACACAATTAATTATTAAATTTGAATATGACCTTTTGGGTCATCAGATTATCCACCTCTAAAACAAACGTTCGCCCTCGAACGGAATTAGAAAAGTACCTGAGCTGGTGAAAAGGTATGGATATTTACTACGCATGTCCGACTCGGACTCCCATGTAGTTGTCTCAATTGATTGACCTCTCCATTGTATACAAACTGAAGGATAACTCTTAGACCTCAACCGTCGGACATGTCGGGCTAGAATAGCCACCGACTCCTCCTCGTAAGTCAAATCATTGTCCAATTGGACTGAGCTGAAATCTAACACATGGGACGGATCACTATGATATTTTCAGAGCATAGACACATGAAACACCGGATTAATCGCTGATAAACTAGGTGGAAATGCAAGCCTGTAGGCTACTTCCCCTACCCTTTCAAGAATTTCGAAGGGTCCTATATACCTAGGGCTCAACTTGCCCTTCTTCCTGAACCTCATTACACCTTTCATAGGTGAAACCCGAAGCAGTACTCTTTCTCCAACCATGAATGCAATATCTAGAACTTTACGGTCGGCATAACTCTTTTGCCTAGATTGAGCTGTGCGAAGTCGATCTTGAATAACCTTGACCTTATCCAAGACATCCTGTACCAAATCGGTACCCAACAACCGAGCCTTTCCCGGTTTGAACCAGCCAGCTGGCGAATGATATCACCTTCCGTACAATGCCTCATATGGAGCCATCTGAATGCTCGACTGGTAGCTATTATTATAGGCAAACTCTGCAAGTGGCAAGAACTGATCCCAAGAATCTCCAAAGTCTATAACACAAGCGCAAAGCATATCTTCCAATATCTGAATAGTGCATTCTGACTGTCCGTCTATCTGTGGATGGAATGTTGTACTCAACTCAACCCGCCTGCCTAACTCACATTGTACAGCCCTCCAGAAGTGTGAGGTAAATTGCGCACCTCGATCTGAAATAATAGACACGGGCACACCGTGTAGGCGGACAATATCACGAATGTAAATTTCAGCTAACCGTTCTGAAGAATAGGTAACTACCACTAGAATGAAATGTGCTAACTTGGTCAACCTGTCCACAATGATCCAAACTGAGTCAAAATTTTCTCTAAGTCTGTGGGAGTCCAACAACAAAATCCATAGTGATACGCTTCCACTTCCACTCAGAAATTTCTAACCTCTGAAGCAAACCATCAGGTCTCTGGTGCTCGTACTTAACTTGCTGACAATTCAGACACCGAGCTACATATGCAACTATATCCTTCTTCATTCTCCTCCACCAATAATGTTGCCGCAAATCTTGATACATTTTGGCGGTACCTGGATGAATAGAATACATGGAACTGTGGGCCTGTTCTAGAATAATTCACGAAGCCCATCCATATTAGGCACACAAATACGACCCTGCATCTGCAGAACTCCATCTTCCCCCACAGCAACCTGTTTGGCATCACCGTACCACACCATGTCCTTAAGGACAAGTAAATGATGATCATCATATTGTCGCTCTATGATGCGCTCATATAAGGAAGACCGTGCGACTGTGCAAGCTAGAATCTGATTGGTTAATGAAACATCTAACCTCACGAACTGATTAGCCAAAGTCTGAACATCTGCAGCTAACGGCCTCTCACCAACCAGAATATACACAAGACTGCCCATACTCACAGACTTTCTACTCAAAGCATCGGCCACCACATTGGCCTTTCCGGGGTGATACAAAATGGTGATATCATAGTCTTTCAACAACTCCAACCATCTTCTCTGCCTCAAATTAAGATCTTTTTGTTTGAACAGATACTGAAGTCTACGATGATCAGTAAATACCTCATAAGAGATACCGTAGAGGTAATGCCTTCAAATCTTCAGTGCGTGAACAATGGATGCTAATTCTAAGTCATGAACAGGATAATTCTTCTCGTGAACTTTTAACTGCCACGACGCATATGCAATCACCCTGCCATCTTGCATCAATACTGCCCCAAGCCCAATGCCAGATTCATCACAATACACCGTATAAGATCCTGAACCTGTGGGTAATACCAATACTGGCGTCATAGTCAAAGCGATCTTGAGCTTCTGAAAGCTCAACTCACACTCGTCTGACCCTGTAAATGGGGCACCGTCTTGGGTCAATCTAGTCTTAATAGTTGTTCATAATCAATTACAGAATCGTCAATTAACCTCATATTAACAAAAATCTCGTTGCAAACCTTCACAATACTGATAACGAGATGCGAGGCATGAAGACCTCATAATTATTTACCCGAATCAATGAGTCACATTTAACGCCACATGGGCGGGCACCTACTTCGTAGGTTAAAACTTAATAATTACAACACGAATTTGGCAAGTATGCACAGAGAATTTCATTCAAGAATTTTAAAATAAACCTAACAAGCATGACTACCTATTATTACTTTAGTACAAATTTAATTTCACAAGGGAGAACTTAAACACAAGAATTTTTCTCACAAGGATCTCGTCCTTATATAACTTCCACTGCAACTCGTAGCCCGGTTTAAACATATCAATTTATATTAAAAATGTGAGGATCTCGTCCTCAGTTCTGAATCACAAGTAATATGCACATCGTGCCAATCGAAAATTTCCATTTTCTCATTTTTAAGAATTTCAATTACACCAAATTACAATATATAATGAACCCCATACCGGTAGGGAATATAATTCACAATTTGTAACTAATTATCCGTAAATTACATCCAAACTTACCGAAATGAGTAACAGAAAGCCATATTTAGCCTCACAACTCTTATTAGTGACCACCATGGAATGATATGCATAGTTATCTCCATAGAATCTCCCAACATGAGTAAACACATAAGTAGATTATAGAATTATGAAGCTCACTCATAAGTGGAGCACCATAGGAGGACTCGTTTCGATACTCAGAACCAAATTGAGGTCATACCTGTAACGACACCATCTGATGTAGCGACTTCCGCTATACCATAAAACAAATATATTAACAGATGGGTCTCCACTTCTAGGACGCCTTCTAAACGCTTGTCCTCCACCCCTAACTGTTCGTGTGGGCGGAGTAGTAACTGCAATGGGGCACGTAGCATGAGTGCTTTGATGAAATATGTCTCTCCCAAATTTGGGACAATTTTCTCATGATGTGCCTAGTATCACCGTATTCATAACAACCTCTTTGTGGGTTTAGCTGCACATATTGAGTCTGTGCCAGATAACTAGAATAACCATTGTAGGAAACTCATGTCGGTGGTGCATTAAAAGAACTTACTGGAGCACCCCGAATAATCCGATGTGCGGACTGGGCTAGCCGACTACTCGAGCCCCCGCCATAATGATTTATACTTGCAGAGTAGAATCCACTGAATTCCCTAGAACCTCGAGACGTCTTGGTTTCATTAGTTTCCTTTTTCCTCACCCCGAACACGTTCTAATAACTTGGCAATTTCTACCACTGGCGGAAATGAAGTATTAGCCTATAGCTCCCAAGTCGTATAAACTTTTACGATTATAATTGGGTCCTTTAATGAGTCTGTGGACTCGCTCTCTGGTCGTAGGAAGCAAAGTAGAAATATGACGGGATAACTTATTGAACATGATGGCATATTATGACATTGTCATGGTGACCTGACGCAACCTTCAAACCCTATGCGCCACGCATTACGGATAGTCCGGGAACAAACTCTTTAAAAAGTGTTTTTGAGAACTGAGCCTAGTGGGTGGTGTCGCATTAGTTGGTCTGTCCTCTTCATAGGTTTGCCACGGACACCTGTGGAGAATTGTCTCTACCAAGGCCAATTTCTTCGTTTGTTATGCTGACCCATTTCTTAACATACTCTTCAATTCTTCTCAGAGGTAACCCTTACTCCTATTTATATACAACGATCACAAAAGTAGAGCTCAAGAATCTCGTCAACCACTGTACTTCCTCCGAAGCACCCCAAAATCCGCAACCATGACGTCCACGCTGAGTAGACCTTCTGTAAAATTTAAAGTTGTTTCTCTAATTTCTTTGGTACTTAAGTATAAGATTATTAAGTAGGTGTACATACCGCAAGTCCCAACCTTATCCTCTACAAGATCTTAGGCCTTAAACATGTTAAATTTTGGGGAACCTTTCGGTACCACATATATACATTTCAGGCCAAAACTGATATAACACATGAACCCACAATCCATCCATTGATAGTGGATTCCCCCACTCGATGCGAAGTCATAGTTCACCACGTTCGATGATCCACAATATTAACCTTCACAACTCGTATAAGTCAACTAAGATGCCAAGGTCAGTTGCCCCCCCCCCATATGATTCACTAGGTGATCTCTCAATACGTCCGCATCTTCAGTTGGAACCACACGTTGAGGTAATGTTTCAGCATCTCTGGCTCCCTCGTAGTCCATCTACGACATCACTAACTTCTAACGCACAACTGATGTCGAGTGCGCAATGTCATGCACAAGTGGATACAAAGGAATATGAGATATATGTTTCAAGCTAAATCAATTTCGCACGATAAGGAAGGAAAGAAGTGGAATTATTCCTAAACTCTGTAGCCTCTAGAAGATAAGTACATACGTCTCCGTACCAATCCTTCAGACTTTACTAAGCTTACTCATGACTCGTGAATCCTATGTAACCTAGTGCTCTGATACCAATTGTCACGACCCGAAATTCCCACCTTTGGGACTGTGATGGTGCCTAACATCTCACTTGCTAGGCAAGCCAACGTTAGAATATAATTAACCATTTTAACATAATTTTTAAATTAATTAATAACAAGAGAACAAATGCGGAAATTAAGTCTGAAATAAAGTGATTAATCCATAATAATCGTGATATCTAAATACCATCCCAGAACTAGAGTCACAAGTGCACGAGCTTCTAGAATAATACAAATAAAGGTTTGAATAAAATAAAGCTATCCGAAATTAAACACACAACTAAAATAAAGTAGACGGGGACTTCAGAACTACGGACGTTGTACAGTTATACCTCAAGTCTCCTCTAAGTAACTGGAATCCGAGCAAGTCTATGGTACGTCGCTGGGACCAACTCCGAAATCTACACAAGAAGTGCAGAGTGTAGTATCAGTACAACCGACCCCATGTACTGGTAAGTGATGAGCCTAACCTCGATGAAGTTGTGACGAGGCTAAGACAGGTCACTTACATTAACTTGTACGCAATAATAGTAATAACAACAATAATAGAAATAAATTAGGTAACTCATTTTAACAGTTGAAGCCAACTCAGCAGTCATAACCAATTACTATTTCCATCAATTTTCGTTGCAACGTGCAACCCGCTCCCACAATATATTCATATTCAATTCTATTGCGGCGTGCAACCCGCTCCTCCAATATATTCATTTCAATCAATTCTGTTGCGGCGTGCAACCCGATTCCCCAATATAGACTTTTAAATAAGTCTGTTGCGGCGTGTAACCCGATCTCCCAATATAGACTTTTAAATAAGTCTGTTGTGGCGTGCAACCCGATCCCCCAATATGAACTTTTAAATAAGTCGGTTGCGGCGTGCAACCCGATCCAGCAATATATGGACTTTTAAATAAGTCAGTTACGGCGTGCAACCCGATCCCCAAATATGGACTTTTAAATAAGTCTGTTGCAGGACTTTTAAATAAGTCTGTTGCGGCGTGCAACCCGATTCTCCCAATATGGACTTTTAAATAAGTCTATTGAGGCGTGCAACCCGATCCCCCCAATATAGACTTTTTAATAAGTCTGTTGCGGCGTGCAACCCGATCCTCCAACATATTTACTTTCATTTCTGTTGCGGCGTGTAACCCGATCCCCCAATATATTTTAACAACTCATAAATGTAACAAATATTACTCCAATAAATACCACGTTCAGTGAGAATTTATTAAGCATCGAGGCATACAATAATTATAATTCATTTATGAAACATACAATGACAAGTAGCAATTAATTGTGGAAATCAGGGAGAAAATAGGCAGTTTAATATTTAATATGCTAAATATCAAATAACAATTTAAGACACATAAATCAAATAAGCATATAACAATTATTGCAGGAATTCAAGAATTAATATATAACACGAAATATGAGAGAAACCATTATTATAACAATTAATTCGTGTATTAAAATAATTTATGACATTTAATAATTATGCAAATAATTAATTTAAAAAAGTATAGGCACTCGTCACCTTGCCTATACATCGTTACACATGAAATTCATATAGCAAACAATTCAAGGGTTTTATTCCCTCAAGTCAAGGTTAACCACGACACTTACCTCGCTTCGCAACCAAATTTCAAGTTTCCAATACACCCTTGTCTCACAAATTAGTGTCTGAAATCCTCAAATCTAGTCATAAACAATCGAATATATTCAATACAAATCGTAGAAATTAATTCTATAGGAATTTACTAATTTTCTGAATTAAAATCCGAAATTTATTTTAAAAATTGACAGTGGGGCCCATATCTCAAATCTCGAAAAAATTTACGAAATCCGAACACCCATTCCGAGACGAGTCCAACCATATAAAAATTATCAAATTCCGATGTCAAATAACTTTCAAATCTTAAATTTTTGTTTTTGGAAAGTTTTACAAAAATTCCAATTTCTCCCATTTAAATCCGAAATAAACAATGAATATAGACTTAGATTTATGAAATACAATCACTATATGATAAAGAACACTTACCTAGTTCGAAATCGTGAAAAACTCTTTTGAAATCGCACCTAAACCGAGTTATAATTGAGGGTTTGTGAAAAATGGGAAAAATCCCATTTTGGTTCTGTTTTAAGTCACAGGCGCCAGGCCTGTCGCGTTCGCGATGCGCAGCAGCCCGATTGGCCTTCGCGTTTGCGAGATACACTTCGCGTTCGCGAAGACTTTCACCCCCAGCCTACGCGTTCGCAAGCCTTGTGCCGCATTCGCGAAGAGTATTACTCAGTTCCCCTTTCCCCAGGTCACAAGCCTACATGTTCGCGTTGAGCTGGTCGCGTTCGCGAAGGGTAAAGTCCCCATAGCTCCGCGTTTGCGACCCAGCCTTCACGTTCGCGAAGGAGAAAAATTCAGCCAGCCCAGTTTGCTCTTCGCGTTCGCGAGAGTACATTCGCGAGCCCTCGGGAAGGAAATACCATAAGCCTAAAGTTGTAGAAAACCAAATTTTCTAAGTTCAAAATCATCCCGTAGCGTATCCGAAACTCACCCGAGCCCTCGGGGCTCCAAACCAAACATGCACCCAAGTCCTAAAATATCATACGAACTTGCTCGTACAATCAAATCGCCAAAATAACACCTAGAACTATAAATCGGACACCAAATCAAAGGAAATTTCCAAGAAAACTTTAAAACTTCTATTTTTACAACCGAACGTCCGAATCACGTCAATTCAACTCCGTTTCTCACCAAATTCGATAGACAATCATAAATATTATAGTGGACCTATATCGGGCTCCGGAACAAAAATACGGACCTGGTGTCAATAAATTCAACATCAGTAAATTCTTAAAAATCATTAAACTTTCAAACTTTTAATTATTCATCAAAATTCCCTATCTCGGGCTAGGGACCTCGGAATTCGATTCCGGGCATACTCTCAAGTCCCAAATCATGATACGAACCAACCGAAACTATCAAAATACTGATCCGGGTCAGTTTGCTAAAACTGTTGACCAAAGTCAACTTAATTGAGTTTTAAAGCTCTATTTCGCATTTTAATCTATTTTTCACATAAAAATATTTCGAAAAATTATACGGACTGCGTACGCAAGTCGAGGAATAATAAATAATATTTTTTAAGATCTTAGAATACATAATTAATTATTAAATTTAAAGATAACATTTTGGGTCATCACAACAAACATGTACGGTAGAAGGCCATTTGGTATAAAAGTATTTAAGTATTCTTCGCAGTAGTAATTATTGGTATCATCTTCTACCGAGTTAAAACTGAAAAATATTTTATTTTTACCATAAAACATAGCAATCAATCTTTTATTTAGTTGATCAATATATTTCTTTTTGCTAGCTAAGATAGCTCTTTAATTTGTATCATGTAATTTGCACAAATTGCATTTTAATCTAATGATGGAAAAAATTTCCTTACTAAATGCACTACTATTACCATTGGGGTTGATAACCAAGTGTTCTAGAAAAGTCAAATTATCTTTTATTGGATGTCCTTCATTTCCGACACGAAGCGAGAAGTCACTGAATGTTGGATTTGTTCTTACTTTTATTTTTCTTGTCATTTGAATATTTTTTTTATTTGATACCATAAGTATAATTTTGGCAAACTCGCTCTTACAGTTTCTGCTTTCGTCAATTTTGGAACTATTGATCGTACTTGACAGAAATCACCTCCCAAACTATTATTTTTTCACCAAACGGTTCATTGATATCCAATATATCTCTAAAACTTTGGATGGTTATTTCGATCGTTTGATGCTGAGCCAAAAGTGTTTCATCTCATATTATCACTTTTGCTTTCCTTATAATTTTAGCACTATTTCTCTGCTTTGATATATTTGTGATGGTTATTTCAGTTATTTGAAGAGCTATATCAAATCTAAAGTGAAATGTACGACCTCATAATAAAATCGTTGATTGTACACCACTTATTCTTATTACTAACAATACCATGCCTCTTGATCTCACATTCACAAGTAATGCATGACATAGGAATATTATTTCGATTCCCCCGGAGGCATCTACAAAGGATAATCCTGCTATACCAGAGTCAACTTTTTATAATATAGTCTTGAAAGCTTATTTTTGTTCAGGATTTAGCTTTGATTGTGCTTCCTCAAACACCTGTTTGGACTTCGTAATATTATACTAATCTTTTTTACTTGTGATCTAATTTTTTAAATCTCTAACACTCTTTTTAAGGAATAAATTTATGCATTTTTTTTAACTTGAAAAATAATTTTACTCATATGATGAATTTTAAAAATAATTTATTAGATTATCTATTAAATAATTAATTGAAATATTTGATTATTTGGTTTTGACATAAAAAATAATATATTTTCTGTTGATTCAGAATCTTAATATTAGTTCATCTCATGTTTGAATATTTAACCGTAATTATAATTTTTTCCACCATAAATTTTATTTTCAAAGAGTAAAAATATCGATATGACATATCACTTTTAGATCTTTATGTTTGTAAAACCATTAGTGGTATTGACTCTTACCAACTTTTTTTTCTCTTTCTCATACATTTATATTCATAAAAAATTTCTTAGTTGTTCTTTAATAATTGAATATATTTTTCTATATTACACGAAAAATTAATAATAAAAAAATATTATTTGAGTAGGAAAACAGCTCAAATATAATATAATAATATATTATCGTAGATATATTTTCTCAATTTCAACGCTTTATGCAGTCCGTTTAACATTACTTTTATTTTTTCTTGGTATTGAATATTATAGAGTGGTAATGTATTACCAATATGGAGGGTTCTTATGAAATTGATTTTTTTAAACCTTCCAATATATTTTAATAAGAATTCAATAGACAAGATTGTATTAATTTTAAAATCTTAAATTTTAAAATAATTAACATAGAAGTTATTGTAGTTCAAAAAAAAAGTTATTACAATTATGTTCTTTCCCTATGAGTTCTTCTATTTAATATTTTAGGGTTATTTTGGTCTATCAGTATTGTATTCATACTTTTATAATAATACAACTCTCCTATTTCTAAATAGATTTGGACAATATAATACATTTTTAAATTAAATTAGCAATAGAATTTTTTTAAGAAGTATATCCTAAACGTAATATAGACTCTCTTGTTTCTAAATGGATTTGGACAATATAATATGTTTTCAAATTAAATTAGCAATAGGAATTTTTTAAGAAGTATATCCTAAAAGTAATAGAATTACATGGCTAAAAATATGTCCATACTCCGAAAGTAATTATACTAATAGGAAATCTAACGTGTTCGTAAAGGTATTAGGTTTACATGCTAACATGTAGTATTATATATATATATATATATATATATATATATATATATATATATATATATATATATATATATATATATATATATATATATATATATATATACACACACACACACACACACACACATTACTAAAGGTAATCATGTAGTAGTATTATGTCCTAAAACTAATAGGATTACACGGCTAATGTCTAGAGTTCCGATTATGTCCTTTTATTGTGGGTTATTATGCTTAATATTAAAAGGTTATTTTTGTAAACCTACATTTTATTCATGCTTTTATAATAATATAGATAGATATAGATATAGGCTCTCATGTTTCTAAATGGATTTGGACAATATAATATGTTTTCAAATTAAATTAGTAATAGAAATTTTTAAAAAAGTATATCCTAAAACTAATAGGATTACAAGGCTAATGTCTAGAGTTCCGATTATACCCTTTTATTGTGAGTTATTATGCTTAATATTAAAAGGTTATTTTTGTAATCCAATATTTTATTCATGCTTTTATAATAATATAGACATCTCGCAAATATAAATACGAAACTATTCTTCGCTTATTATTTTGTTTAACGACATTTATATCAATAACAAGTCTTAATATATATTTTCATTTTATATTTTATATTTTAACTAAATAAAAAAAACTTAATTAAAGCCTTCCATAAAAAATATTTATAATTTCTTCTAATTAGAGAAAATAGTGGCCAGAACGGCTAAGGAACTCTCCTATGCTAGGAGAGTTCAACGGGATGAATCTGTTTTATTTAAAGTATAATCATACATGTCCCAATTGTTTCAAATGCCAGTTAAGGTTCTTAAGTTGATTGATGCATATTAAAAGTTTTGTATGGTCTGTCACTACTAAAAAGGCTCTTGTGTTTACCCAGAACTTTTGGATGTTTAAACCTCCTTAATATAAAAATCTGGAATAAAACTACTCTGGCTAAGATATACTAGGATCTTGCTCACAAGGATAACAAGTTATGGATTGTCACGGCCCGGAATTCCCACCGTCGGGACCGTGATGGCGCCTAACATTTTACTTGCTAGGCAACCCAACGTTAGAGAATCATTACACCAAATCCTTATTTCTATTCAGTAAATAACAATAATTAGCTAAAATAAAATATAATAAGTGCGGAATAATATAAAAATTATATTAATTACTACCACCCGGATCTGGAGTTACAATTCACGAGCATTCTAGAATTTACTACAAGTAATAGTCTGAAAGAAATACTACTGTCTGAACGAAAGAAACAGTAGAACATAAAAGATAGACAGGGACTTCAAGGCCTGTGAACGCCGACAGATCTACCTTGAGTCTCCGGATAACGGTCAAATAGTAAAAATCTCGATCAGCCCGAGCCGGTACCAAAATCTGCACAAAAAGTACAGAGTGCAGTATTAGTACAACCGACCCCATGTACTGGTAAGTGTCGAGTCTAACCTCGACGAAGTAGTGACGAGGCTAAGGCAAGGCACATACAAATCAACCTGTACAATTTAACAATGTATGTATAAATAACAGTAATGAAGAGCTAGACAGTAAATATCGGGAGAGGGAAATATGTTGGGGGAAATACGAGAATAAGAACTACAGCAAAATGATTGTTGGAATAACTAATATACTATGAATCAACAGAAACAACAAATACAGTAAAGGAAAAGTGCACGGCATCACCCTTCATGCTTTTACTCTCAATCTCACCATAAAATCAATAGAAATGGCATGGCATCACCCTTCGTGCATTAACTCTCATACATGGCATGACATCACCCTTCGTGCATTAACACTCACAATATGGCAACGCATCACCCTCCGTGCATTAACACTCACGATATGGCAGGGTATCACCCTTCGTGCACTAACACTCTCAATATGGCATGGCATCACCCTTCGTGTATTAACACTCTCCCTTACCATAATGCAATGCATAACAACAGGGAGATAGAATAACAAGTACAAACATTACTTCAACATTTGGTTCCACAATATCAATCTCAACTTTGAAATAAATATTCAATTATCACCAGAAAATCCGTAATCATGATAAGAACGATTAATTTAACAATACTAGTATAAACACATAGCAATTAGGCATAGGAAAGAGACAATATAAGAAAAATGAAAGAAACATGGAAAACAGGTAAATTGGCGGCGCATAAGTACTCGTCACCTCACATATACGCCGCTCACATGAATTTCACATAACAAATAGTTTAAGGTTCCTAATTCCCTCAAGTCAGGGTTAGACACAACACTTACCTTGCTCCGAAGGCCACTTAATTCTCAATCGCAGCTTTTCCTCTAGAATTCACCTCCAAACCACTCGTATCTATTCAAAATGACTCAATAATATCAAATATTGCTAAACGAATCAATTATATTGCATAAATTAAATTTTCCAAATTTTCTTCCAAAAAGTCAAAAATCGACTCCGGGCCCGATTGGTCAAAATCCGATGTTCGGACCAAAATTTATTTACTCATTCACCTCCGAGCCTGGATATGTAATTAGTTCTCTAATCCGACCTCAAATCGAGGTTTAAATCCCCAAATTCCCGAAATCCCTAGTTTTTACCCAAACCCCTAATTCTACCATGAAAACTCTAGATTTTAGGTTGAAAATTTATGAAATGAAATGGTAATTGAAAGAAAATGGTTTAGAATCACTTACCAACACTTTGGGGAAGAACTTATCTCTTGAAAATCGCCTCTAGCCCATTTGGTTTTTGCGAAAATGAAATAAATGGCCAATTCCCGTTTTTGGATTTTGTTAAGTGCTGGGTGACAGTGTGCATCGCGTTCGCGAGGCCACTGTCGCGTTCGCGAAGAGTATCGGCTTCCAAACCTTCGCGTTCGCAAGACCTTGCTCGTGTTCGCGATGGTTACTCCTCCGTGGACTTCGCGTTCGCGATAAAGGAACGACCAACCCTCCCCCAGGTGCCCAAGTGCTTCACGTTCGCGATGAGCTGGTCGTATTCGCGAAGGGTAAATCCCCCATCACTTCGCGTTCGCGACCAGGCCTTCGCGTTCGCGAAGAAGAAATTTCAGCCTCACCAGTTTACTCTTCGCGTTCGCGAGAGTATCTTCGCGAACGCGAAGAAGGATATGCGAGAACACCATAATCTGCAGAAAATTAGATTTTCTAAAGTCTAAAACATCCCGTGGCCTATCTGAAGACCGAAACTCACCCGAGTCCTCGGGGATCCAAACCAAAAATGCACACAAGTCTAAAATCATCATACGGACTTGCTCGCATGACCAAATCGCCAAAATAAAACCTAAAACTTCGAATTTAGCACCAAATGAAATGAAATTCTCAAGAACACTTTAAAATTTTAATTTTCTCAACTGGAAGTCCGAATTACGTCAAACCAACTCTGTTTCTCACCAAATTTCACAGATAAGTCTTAAATATTATAATGAACCTGTATCGGGCTTCGGGACAAAAATACGGACTCAGTTCTAACAATGCCAAATATCAACCAATTCTTAAAAATCATTAAATTGCAGCGAGCTAGGGACCTCCAAATTCGATTTCGGGCATACGCCCAGGTCCCATAATTCGATATGCACCCACCGGGACCGTCAAAACACGGATCTGGGCCCGTTTACCAAAAATGTAGACCGAAGTCAACTAAAATCAACTTTTAAGACAACAATTCTTATTTTTTTATCAATTTTTAACACAGAAGCTTTTCCGGAAACACGCTCGGACTGCGCACGCAAATCGAGGAGGATAAAAATGAGATTTTTAGGGCTTAAGAGCGCAGAATCGAGTTCTAAAATATAAGATGACCTTTTGAGTCATTACATGGATCAAGTGGATCCATGAGTTCTACCTCAAAGGCCAGCCTTTTACCACACCCAGAGTCCCTCATCAAACTTGTTGGATCATGAGGAAAAGTTTGGAAGTAAGACAAATTTTGGCATAAGTGCAAATTTGAAATATTCCAGGTAGCCTAACCAAAGAAATTTACGATCAGCTCATATCTATTTATCCTAGAGTACCTTGAAAATGTGTGATGTACAAGAATGACGCTAAACCTAAGGCCAAATTCATTATGTGGTTATAGCTACAAGGCAAGCTTCTCAATACTGATAGACTAGCAAAATGGGATATAATTGTTGGTTGGAGTGTGTCATGTGCCATTCTCATCCTAAGAGTAGAGATCATTTGTTCATGAGTTGTAAATTTACTATAGCATTGTGGAATAGGATTCTTCTTTGGCTTCAGAAACATGCATGGTCTACCACTGATTAGGATCAACATGTAGCATGGATAATTCAGAATGCCAAAGGGAGGACCCAACAAGCTTACATCTTCAGAATTGTGTATGCAAAGTGTGGCTATGTGTTAAATTGAACATATCGGCAGCCATTGACACCATTGAAGCTCGTTTGTAGAGAGATTAGAAGAGAGAAGCTAAGAGGAAGAGGAACAATGTTTTGGGGATTTTCTGTTCTATGTGTTCTCATTAAAAAATGTACAGTACTTATACAATGTATATACACATATTAAGTGACCGACTCACCTCTACTATGCTTAATAATCTAACCATTTTACTAACAAATTATTCTTCTAGAAGAGTACTACTATAATTACATGATGTACAACTATGTACTTCAACACTCCCCCTCAAGTTGTGAATGAATAATATTTTTCATTCCCAACTTGGATAAAAGGACAATGTGTTGCTGATGTCCCAATGCCTTTGTTAGAATGTCTGCAGGTTGACATTGAGTGGCAACATAAGTTGTTCTGATAATACCTTGCTGAATTTTTTCCCTAATAAAATGGCAATCTATCTCTATGTGCTTTGTTCTTTTATGATACATGAGATTGGCTGCAATTATCAGTGCAACCTTGTTATCACAGTGTAGCTCCATAGGTGACATTAGATTTACTTGTAGCTCTTTCAAAAGTCCCTTCAACCAGACTAGTTCAGCTACTGTGCTTGCCATGCTCCTGTACTCTACTTCTGCAGAGCTTCTTGAGATGGTGTTCTGCTTCTTTGCCTTCCAAGAGATGAGTGAACCTCCCAATCATATACAGTACTATGTCACTGACTTCCTTGACATATGGCATGAGGCCCAATCTGAGTCACAAAATGTATGTATCTGCTCTTCACTTTTACTGGACATAAGTAACCCTGAACATGGTTGCTTCTTAACAGATCTCACAACATATAATGTTGCTTCATAATGTGACCTTTTTGATGCATGCATGAATTGGCTAAGGCACTGGACTACATATGAGATGTCTGGTCTGGTAATTGTAAGGCATAGTAGCTTCCCTACAAGTCTCTGATAACTCCTCATGTCTACTAATGTCTCATCATGGTTGCATGTATTAGTGCACTTATCAAACTCCACACTTATGAGTTTCAGATCTTGTTCCATAGGTGTGTCTTTTGGTTTTGATCTTGTTAAGCCTATTTCTGAAATCATCTCAAGTGCATACTTCCTTTGTGACATAAGTATCCCTTCCTTTGATCTAGCAAACTCAATTCCTAGGAAGTATATTAGTTCTCCTAGGTCTTTTAGTTTGAAATTCTGTTGAAGTGAAGCTTTAGCCTGGTTGATTTCCTCTAAATCAATTCCTGTTACTAAGATGTCATCCACATATACAAGCACTAGAACAAATTTATTGTTGACAAGTCTAGTGAACATAGAATAGTCATGTTTGCTTTGTTGAAAACCAGTAGTTGTGAGGGCTTGTGTGAGCTTAAGGTTCCATTGTCTTGAAGCTTGCTTCAACCCATAAAGGGATTTGAGTAGTTTGCACACTTTGGACTCCCCCTGGCTACCAAATCCATGGGGTAGTGTTATGTAGACCTCCTCATCAAGATCCCCATTAAGGAATGCATTGTGTACATCCATTTGGAAGATAGGCCAATGCTTCAGTGCAGCTGTAGCTACAACATCCCTAATAGTGGTAAGTTTGGCTACAGGGGAGAAGGTATCATGAAATTCTAGGCCATCTTGTTGTGTGTACCTCTTAGCAACTAGTCTAGCCTTAAACCTCTCCACTGAACCATCAACATTGTACTTAATCTTATATACCCACTTGCAACCAATTGGAACTTTCCCAGTATGTAGATCTATAACCTCCCAAGTATGATTATCCTCTAGAGCATTAATCTCAAGTTTCATTGCTTGCACTCATCTATCATCCTTGGATTCTTGAGAGAAAGTGGAAGGTTCAGTATCAGTAGAAAAGTAGGAAAGAAAGGATTGATAGTGTGGGTGCAAATGAGTATAGGAAATACAATGATGGATATGATATGTGATACAATTGGAGGTAGAAGGTAATGGAGGATGGACATAGTCTGTCAACCAAATATATGGCTTGGATGTTCTACCTGACCTTCTAAGAGGAGCAGCATGAGATGGAGGAATAGGTGAAGGAGTGGGAACATAATTGGATGTATCGGCAGGAACTGCTGAGACTGTGGTGCAGAGAGATGAGTAGATTAATCAGGTGAAGAGGGTATAGTAGGTTGAGGTGAGAGGTCAGGTTGAGGTGGTAAGTGAGCAAGTAAAGTTCTATCAGGGAAGTATATGGATGGTGAGTAGTTTAAATCTGGAGCTGCAAGAAATTTACTTTTAGGAAATTTGAAGGGAAAGATGTGTTCGTGGAATATTACATCTCTACTTAGAAAAAACTTACTAGCTTCAATATCATATAGCCTATAGCCTTTTTGTGTAGATGAATACCCATGAAGATTGCAGGAATAGATTTAGGAGTAAACTTGTCATTAAAATTAGGCTTTGTGGCATAGCAAAGGCATCCAAGAGTTCTCATATGGTCAAGCTTGGGTGGTTGACCATGAAATAATTCTCAAGCTTGGGTGGTTGACCATGAAATAATTCATAGGGTGAATGACCCTTTAAGGTTGGATTGGGAAATCTATTTATGATGTATGTTGTTGTCATAATACAATCCCCCCATAATCTTAATGGTATGTGGGCTTGAAATCTTAATGTTCTTCCTATTTCAAAGATGTGTATGTGTTTTCTTTCTACCATCCCATTTTGTTGAGGGGTGTGAACACAACTGCTTTGGTGGACTATGCCTTTGATCTAAACAGGTCAGAACATAGAGAATTGAAAAACTCATGCCCATTATCAGATCTAAAGACTTTAACAAAGGCAGAAAATTGATTGTATACTAATTGAAGGAAATCAAGTAAGACCACATAGACATCACTTTTCAGTCTCAAAAGAAATGTCCAGGTCATCCTAGAGTAGTCGTCAACAAGAGTAAGGAAGTATTTAAAACCATTGTAAGTAGACACTCTATATGGACCCCCAAACATCCATATGTACAAGACTAAATGGGGAATTTGATCTGGTTGCACTAGTAGGAAATGGTAGTCTAACTTGTTTAGCTAATGGACATATAGAACAAGTATTATGTGTTGATTTGGACACAATATCCTTTATTGAGGGTATTTTATACAGTACTGCAACTGGAGCATGACCAAGCCTTTGATGCCACAAGTCATCAGAATGATACTGGACTTAAGAAGCTATATGGTTTGAAGGAATAATAGTAGAAGGAGTAGCAACATGTGTGAATGTATTGAGGATGTATAGTCGACCCCTAAGTCTACCAATCCCCTTCACCATGCCACTGAAGAAACCCTGAAACAGGCAGAAATCAGGATAGAAATTAACTGAGCATTGTAATTCTCTTGTATATTTAGAAATAGAGATGAGGTTGTACTTAAATTCAGGCACATATAGCACATTTTGTATAGTTTGTGTAGGGGGAATGGAAAAGGATCCAGTGTGAGTGATCTTAGTATTGTTTCCATTTGGTAATTGCACATAGTTAGGTTGATGATTTGGTACATTATTAGGATTTAATAGTAGGTTCAAGGATGAAGCCATGTGATTTGAAGCTCTAGAGTCAATAATCCAGTAACCTTGAGAAGTATTAGATATACCTGCCATGTTTGTTGTTTCAGTTGGTTCATGTTCATTGCTTAGCAACTTCAGAATCTGTTGGTATTGTTCAGCAGTGAACACTGGCACAGTTGGCGTAGACATTTTCTTCAAATTTTCAAAATGCATTTCCCCTTTATCATTCATACTTACATTGTGAGTTTAAGGCATTTGATTCTGGTTCTCAAAACCACTTCTTCTTCTATTATCGAACCTAGAATTGGATGGATATCCAACTAGTTTGTAGCAATTCTCTCTCCTGTGACCCTTCATATAGCAACAGTCACAGTAGATATTATTGTTACGCTTGGGCCTGATGTTAGTTGCATTTGCTGCAGCTAAGGCACTATTGGTACCTTCTATAGGTCCACTTCCCATAATACCACTCTGTGATATCGAAGTCCCACTCATTCTCTAACTCTCTTCCTCTATGAGCATAGAATATGCTTGATCAAGTGTGGGAGCGGGGTTCATCATCAAAATCTGACTCCTTTGAGGTGCATAGGTGTCATTTAGTCCCATCAAAAATTTTATTAGCTTCTGTTGGCGCAATAATTCAACAAAGAACCTAGATCTCGCACAATCACAACTAGGATAGGGTATAATTGACTCAAATTCAGCCCACAAATCATTCAATTTCGAGTAATATATCGATACATTGGAGATTCCATGTGTTAGACTACTTATTTCTATGTTCATATGATAGATTTTTGTTGCATTTACCTTATCAAAACGTTCCTTGAAGGCTTCCCATACCTTTTGTGCATTTGATGAATACATGATTCCTTTCCTCAGTTCCTGTGCTACAGAGCTCATTATCCACGACTGGACGATGGCATTGCATCTCTCCCACAGATGCAATCGAAAGCTATCTGCTACGTAGGTCTCTCCAGCACACGATCCATCTATAAATTCAATTTCATTCTTCACGAACAGAGACATCTTCATCGATCTACTCCACTTTGAGTAGTTCTCCGTTCCAATCAGCAATTGTGGCACAAGCGCCACACCTGGTGTATATGACGGATGCACATAGAGTAGATCGTTACAATCAAGTTGTTGAGAGCTTGCATGTGAGGTTCCAGTAGCGTTCTAAGATGTATCGACTGACATTTTTGGTTTTAATGAAGGACTTGGTATGGAATTTAGCAGAGCGAGAATTAATTGAGAAGTTAAGGAAAATTGAATCTGAGAAGAGGAGAAATCAGATCTAAGCTTCTACGCGACTTCGATATTGATCGTTGTGAGCCTAGCTCTGATACCATGTTAAATTGAACATATCGGCAGCCATTGACGCCATTGAAGCTCGTCTGTAGAGAGATTAGAGGAGAGAAGCTAAGAGTAAGAGGAACAGTGTTTTGGAGATTTTTTGGTCTGTGTTCTCACTAAAAAAATGTACAGTACTTATACAATGTATATACACATATTAAGTGACTGACTCACCTCTACTATGCTTAACAATCTAACCACTTTACTAACAAATTATTCTTCTAGAAGAGTACTACTGTAATTACATGATGTACAACTATGTACTTCAACTATGCCATTTGGATGGAGAGAAATTAGAGGATCTTTGGAAAAGAAGACTAAGAACTGGGAGGTTATAGCTAGAGAGATCGCCTACATGTGCAATGTAGAGCATCTCATAGAGTCCAGAACTTGTTACATAGCATGATGTTCTAGCTTGTTTAACTATGTTTTGACTGTAGTTTGTAGCTTGTCCAATTTAAGCTTGTTTTGATTTTTCGTAGTTGTTGTGTTGAACTGTCTATGATTTTGTAATGTTGGCACTTGGTGATTAATACAAAGTTAGTTACCAAAAAATATTTTTTATTTTGTAATTTAACTCTCAAAAGTACTTTTTGAAAAAATTGACTAAACACAACTAACTTATTAAATACTAAAAGATTTCTCAAATGAATTAGACAAACACAAACTACTTCACTCTATAACTACTTCTCTAAAAACTACTTTAACAAAATGTTTATCAAAATAATCAGTTTTTAGAAACTTGGCTAAACATGTAATATCTAATTCAGCTTTTCAAATCAAAATTACATGCTAGAACACCATTAGACGAGCCCACAAACTAAGTTTTAGAAAATATGGATTCATTGGAGACTTCTACAGGGAAAAATTAAAAAAACAATTACGCCTGTGAAAAATTTGGACCATAAAAAAGCTATGGGTGGTTATAATATGGAGAGGCCATTAAGTTTCAGAGCATTTGACCATGCCAATTGAGATAAATCAACAACTAAAACAAATTCTACTATAGCTTCAAATGTTAGTACTTATTAGAATGTATATAATAAATACACTGTACGTATATAACAGTATAGTATATTAGTGATATATATTATGTAAATTATACGTACTTAAACAATACATGTGATATATTACTCCCAATGTAAAAGGTATATTAATAAGTGCACTTTACCGAAGCTATTCAAGTGATTAGTGAATATATTAACCGAATTAAAGAAGGAGAAAAATGAGTGGTTCAAGCCCCGAGCGGAGTAGGAATGGGAAGCTGAAGTTTGTTGAAAATTGATTAGACCCATATTCCCGGTTATAGCCAAACCTACGCAGCTGATGCGCTGGATTCAGATGTGATACTACAAAATCGAAGGTATGCTACATGGAGGTTTTGTATCCACATTAGAACGGTAAAGCCGACGCTTGAATTTTAGCTTAAAAAAGGAAAGAGTACAGAACCATTCTACATTTTTCTGCTTGTACGGACATAACCTTGGCAGAAAACTCTTCTGTTATTGTTTTGCTTTTGTATGTTTTTTTTTTTTTAAAAGTATACTATGCGTATATAATTAATATACGTGACATATTCTGTTTATTTACATCATTAAAATCAAAATTTATACCATTAATATATAAGGATTATCTGAAAGATAATGTTAAATAATAGTCAAGCTCTCTCCAAATGTAACGACCCAACTGGTCGTTTTGACTGTTAAAACCCCCTTCGCCTAAATAAGACTCCCCATATGTACTTTTACTAATTTATGACTTGCGAGGATGGTTGGTTCGTGATTTGGAAGTGTTCGGGTTGAAATCGGAGCACTTGGTTCCTTAGTTGGCTTTAAAAAGGGTAAGTTTGACTCGGTCAACATTTTTAGAAAACGACCCCGGAATCAGGATTTGATGGTTCCAATAGGTTCGTATGATGATTGCGGACTTGAGCGTATGTTCGAATCGGATTTTGGACAACTCGGGAGCGCTTCGGAGCTTAATAGTGAAAAATATCAACTATTTGAAAGTTTAATGTTCTTTAAATTTGGTTTGGAGTAGGTTTTGGAGTAATTGAAATCCGTTTGATATTACGAGCCTGAGAATATCTCTGTATGTTGATTTAAGACTTGCACGCAAAATTTGGTGTCATTCCGAGTAGTATAAGTATATTTCGGCGCGTTCGGAGCAAGTTTGAAGAAATTTGAAATTTCTAAGTTGAATCAATTTGGTTTGGGGTATGATTCTTAGTTTTGATGTTGTTTTACACGTTTCGAGAGTTCGAGCAAATTATGATTTCAAACTTGTTGGTATGTTCGGGCGGGGCCTCGGGGGTTAACCGGACTAAGCTCGGATCAATTTTGAAAGTTGGAGCAGCAGCTGAAGCTTCCAGCTTCTGCTGCAACCGCACATGTGCTTGGGCAGCCGCAAGTGTGAGCTCGCAGAAGCGAGCCCCAAGTCGCAGATATGATAAAGGGGAGGCTGGCATGAATCGCAGAAGCGATTTAGGAAGCGCACCTGCGAGCCCACAGGTGCGAAGACAGTGACCGTGTAACGAGCCGGCCGATCGTTTTGAGAGTTTTAGCCCCGATCCCCTATTTACTACTTTTTCCGTATCTGTTTCGGCTTATGTGACTTGCCGGGAGGTTTTGTTTTTGGTTTCAGAGTATTTTGGGACACTTAGTCCTTAAACGGAAGCTTAAGCCATAGGATTTTGACCGTAGTCGGAATTGTGTGAAGACGACTTCGGAATGGAGTTTCATAGGTTCTCTTAGATTCGTTGGGTGATTTTGGACTTAGTGGCGTGTCCGTATTGTGTTTTGGAGGTATGTAGCTGATTTAGGCTTGAAATGGCGAAAGTCGGATTTTTGAAGATTTTGACCGGTAGTGGACTTTTTTATATCGGGGTTGGATTCCGATTCCGAAAGTTGGAATAGGTCTGTAATGTCAATTATGACTTGTATACAAATTTGAGGTCAATCGGACTTGATTTGATAGGTTTCGGCGTCGGATGTAGAAGTTTAAAACTTTGAAATTCATTAGGCTTGAGTCGATGTGTAATTCGTGTTTTAGTGTTGTTTAATGTTATTTAAGGGCTCGACTAAGTTCGTATGGTGTTATAGGACTGGTTGGTATGTTTGGTTGAGGTCCCGGGAGCCTCGGGTGCATTTCGGATGCTTAGCGGATTGAATTTGGACTTATGCAAATTGATGAAGTTTCTGGTTTCTGGTGTTTTCGCACCTGCGGTGGGGTGACCGCAGGTGCGGACTCGCACATGCGAGAGGAGGATCGTAGATGCGGTCTGGAGGAGTTTGGTGTGGGGTCGCAGGTGCGACATGAAGGCCACAGGAGCGGAGTCACTTCTGCGGAAGCTTGAACGCAGAAGCGGAGAGGCCTAGGAGGTTTGGGATCGCATGAGCGTAAGGGTCTCCGCAGAAGCGAGATCGCATGTGCGATCCCTGGTCCGCAAAAGCGAAAACCCTGGCCATAAGTGGAATCTGCACCTGCAATAGTTTTTCCGCAAGTGTGGCGTCACAGGTGCGACTAGAGGTCCGCAGATGCGGAAATGCTGGACAAAACACTTAAATGCAAAGGGTTCGCGATTTTTGCTCATTTTAAACATTTTGAGCTCGGGTTTGGCGATTTCTTGAGAGCATTTTCGACAGATTTCTTGAGGTAAGTCCCTTGTGCTTATTTTTGATCAACAATCTCGCTTCCCCATTTATTTTTCCACCTAGTTAGTGTGTATTTAACGTGGAATTTGGGTGTTTGAGGCTATGGATTTGAAGAGTTTGATTTTGGGTTTGAGTGGTCATTTGAGGTCGGATTTTGATAAAATTGGTATGGTTGGACTCGTGAGTGAATGGGCTTTCGGATTTTTGTGATTTTTACCCGATTCCGAGACGTGGGCCCGAGTCGGCTTTTTTGGACGAATTTCAGATTTTTTGTTAAAGTCTTGATTTCATTAATTAGATTAATTTCTTATAGTTGTATTTATGGTATGTAATTGATTTTGGCTAGATTTGGGCCATTCAGAGTCGGATATTCGTGGAAAAAGCATTGTTACGGATTGATTTGAGCTTGGTTCGATGTAAGTGGCTTGCCTAACCTTGTGTGTGGAAAATTCCCTTAGGATTTGGTGTTTTTATGATATGTGAGTGTCGTGTACGCGAGGTGACGAGTGCGTACACGGGCTATTTGTGGAAAAAACTTGATTTCTATTGAGTAATGGCATGTTTTCATCTTATATGAGTATACTAGCATGTGTAGTTATCCTGTTAGCCTAGAATAGCATGTCTACGTGTCCTAATTGCCTATTTGAACTCTTTGCAGCATGTTTAGTAATGTAACGACCTGGCCGGTAGTTTTGAGTATTACAATCCCGTTTTTCCATTTACTGCTCAATTTATACTTTACGGTTGTTTTATGACTTACCGAGTTAATTGGTTCGGGTCCGGTGATATTTTGGAATGAATTGGAACACTTAGTTCCAAGGTTTAAAGCTTAAGTTAAAATAGTGATCGGATGTCGACTTATGTGTAAACGACCCCGGAATGGAGTTTTGATGATTCAAATAGCTCTCCGTATGGTATTTTGGACCTAGGAGTATATCCGAAAATATTTTTTGAAATCCGTAGTGGAATTAGGCTTGAAATGGCGAAAGTCGAATTTTTGGAAAGTTTGACCGGGGGGTTGACTTTTTTTATATCGGGGTCGGAATCTGATTCTTAAAATTGGAATACCTCTGTTATGTCATTTATGACTTGTGCGCAAAATTTGAGGTCAATCGGAATTTATTTGATAGGTTTCGGCATCGAATGTAGATGTTGGAAATTCTTAAGTTCCTTAAGCTTGAATTGGGGTATGATTAGTGATTTTAGCGTCGTTTCATGTGATTTGAGGTTTCAACTAAGTTCGTATGATGTTTTAGAACTTGTTGGTGTATTTGGTTGAGGTCCTGAGGGCCTCAGGTGGGTTTCGGATGGTTAACGGATCAAAATTTGAACTTACAGAGCTGTTGGAATTTTTTTTTCTTTCTGCTGAAAATCGAGGTCAGGAAAAATCGAGGTCAGGAAAATCGAGTCTGGAAATCGAGGTCATGAAAATCGAGGGCAGAAAATTGAGGTCATGAAAAATCGAGGGCAGAAAAATGAAAATCGAGGTCATGAAAAATCGAGGTCATGAAAATCGAGGGCAGGAAATCGAGGTCATAAAAATCGAGGTCATGAAAATCGAGGGCAAAAAATCGAGGTCATGAAAATCGAGGGTAGGAAATCGAGGTCATGAAAATCGGGGGCAGGAAAATCGAGGGCACCACCTGGACAAAAACTTTAAGTTATAAAACGGGGCCTTCGTCCCATTTTTCTATTTTTGACAAATTAGAGCTTGGGAGAGGCGATGTTTAAGAGATTTTCAAGAAAAAACGTCGGGGTAAGTGATTCTAACTCGGATTTAGTCAATATACACGAATATATCATTTTTTTCAGCATTTAATTAGTGTTTTGAGATGAAAATTTAGGGAAAATGAGGAAGAGTTCTTGGACTAGAATTTTGAGGTTTTAAATGGGATTTTGTTATCGAATTTGAGCAAATTTGGTATGGTTAGACTCGTGAGTGAATGGGCTTTCGAGTTTTGTAACTTTTGTCGAGTTCCGAGACTTGGGCCCCACAGACGATTTTTGGGTAAAATTTCGGATTTTGTTGGAAAATTAGTATTTTCTTATGGAATTAATTCCAATGAACTTTATTGGCAAAATCGAATTATTTGTGGCTAGATTCGAGGCGTTTGGAGACCAATTCACGAGGCAAGGTCTTAGCGGAGCAAGAAATTATACGGTTTGAGGTAAGTAACACTTCTAAACTTGGTCCTGAGGGTATGAATCTCTGAATTTATGTTATATAAATTGTTTGGAAGTGTTGATGAGCGTGTGGACGATAGGACGATAGTTGACGAGCGTGTGGACGTACACCATTGAAATTGTGACTTGAATAAATTCTGTGGAGTTGAAAAATTAAAGAATCATGTCATTATCTGAACATTTCCCCACGTGTTAGAGAAATTTAGATGAGGCTCTTATTAAAGATCATGTTTAGGCTACGTGCCGATATTTTGGGACCCATGGGGTCGTGTTGCTGTTGAATTAGTTGTTTTAAAAATGTACATTTCACACTCAGTCATATTCGTCCATTGCGAGGATATTTATGGGATTGAGCTGCGCGCCGCAGCAGGCCACATTGGCTTTATATATGTTATCATTAAATAGATTGGGGTTGCCCGCCTGTAGCAGGCCAGAATGGCTTTATACATTATTATTATTCTATATCGGGGCTGCCTGCCTCCAGCATGCCTTATTGGCTTTACTATTTTATGGATCGGGGTTGCCCGCCTGCAACAGACCTTATAGGCTTTATTATTATATGGATCGGGACTGCCCGCCTGCAGTAGGCCATAAAGGCTTTATATCACGCTTTGGCTGAATGAGCCCCTCCGGAGTCTGTACACACACCTAGTGAGCGTAGATGATTATACATATTCGGGATGGATTTTTCAGGGCATGGACTTGCCTTACTTATTTATATTGTAATGAATTTACCTGGATATGGATCTTGTCCGTATCATTTACATTTGGGGATAAATTACCCCAGGGCTGGATTGGCCTTATACGGTACTAAATGACTGACTGTCAGTCGATGTGTATATATATACGGGTTGAAACGCCCCAGGGGCTGGATTGGCCATAAACTGTACCGAGTGACCGAATAATTTGTGACCATTATTTACATGAGGTCTTTCTACTGAGATGTCATATTCCTCATATCATGCAGTATTGATCTATTTCACTTGTACTGAGTTTTACTGTTGAACTTGAAAGCATGCCTACATTTTTGTACCATTATCTATACTGAATTGTACCTGCGGACCTCGTCACTACTTTCAGCCCAGAGGTTAGTCTTGTTACTTATTGAGTTGGTTGTACTCATACTACACTCTGCACCTTGTGTGTAGATCCAGGTGCTTCCGGACACGGCGACTTATTGACTCATAGTGAGTGTCAAAGTCGACCTCTCGTCACTATTTTTTCGAGATTAGGCTTGATACTTACTGAGTACATGTTGTTTACGTACTCATGCTACGCTTGCTGCACATTTTTGTGCAGGTACATATATGTTTAGCGATATCTTAGGCATAGAGGCGCAGCTATTGCGGGGACTTATGGTGGGCTGCATTTCCATGTTACGAATTTGCAGCATACAAAGTCTCCATCAGTGTTATTTACATACCCCTGTCTAACTTGTATTCCAGACAAATGTTGCATTTATCTAATTTTCCAGTTGAGGCTCATGCACTTGTGACTCCAGGTCTTGGCACACACATTAATAGAGTTGTGGATTTAAGTATTTTTCTTGATTTTTATTTACTCAGAACCTTTGTATTTTTATTAAATATTGCAAGTAAGAAGAGTTTAATTTCTCGAAATTTTTTTGATGGAATGATATATGTTTAATTCACAAATATTGCAAGTAAGAAGAGTTTAATTTCTCGAAATTTTTTTGATGGAATGATATATGTTTAATTCACTTGTTGGCTTGCCTGACAGCGGTGTTAGTCACCATCACTACCTTTAACGGATTTCGGGTCGTGACACCAAAACAAAACTCAAGTAAGTGAAAGAAGCCCGCATTCCCTCTCTTCTTTCCCTTCTCTTCCTCAAGCTAGTACCAAAAAGCCTATTTCGAAAGCCGTCTTTCAATCTTTCTTCGAGGTGAAGGATGACAATGCAAGATTTAATCTAACCGGGTTCCAATTTGGGCCTTTAACCAAAGTAAAAGATTATTTCGTTCTGGATAGTTATTTACTTACTCAGTGGATATGAACATACTCTGGGTCAGAATTATGGGGGGTATTTCTTGATCATCGGAAATTTACGCAAGGTCTTCGAAAGGAAATGAACCCGAAGAGGACCACCAACTAGCGGATCAGAAAGATTTTTGTTTCACTATGGATCGAGATGTGTGTCAATTGTTACTATTTCAGCCGCAGCATCTGAAAGATAATGCAAAATAATAGTCATTGTTTCACTATGGGTAAAGTTGTTTTCGTTTTCATTTTTATAAAGTGCTAATATATTCTTGCTGCAAGGCGCCAAACATATCTCGGCAAATCTCATTCGGTGAAGAGACATGTGGGAGAAAACAACAGTAATTGAATTTCTTCAAAACCCTCTGAAAAGCAGGATTTTAGAGTGTCGGTATCAATAATATAATTTGACAGGCCATATGGATCGACGAAATTGATCACGACAATCTAATGACAAAATGTTGGATCGGTGTAGATCCTTGAAAAAAGATAAGGTTAAAATGAGAAAAGTAATGCAAATCCAACCAAGTCTTTGCATTCATAAAGCATTTGAAGATCAAACCACTAACTTAACTCATGAAGCACTTGGCAGAGTCTCAGATTTCTCCGTCTCCATTGGCTCAGCAGCAGGTGGTACTTCATTTCCAGCGCTGGCACCCTCAGTTGCATTTGCATTTCCTGCATTAGGACTCTCTGCACTCTGAGGTTGTTGCTCACCTCCTTGAGGAGATTGAGATGATGGTGTTTCAGGAGTTGCTGGCTTTGCTGGCTTAGGCTTAGGCTTTGTCATTATAGGCCTACAAACCCTGCAAAGACAGAAAGTACCTCGAAAATGACAAATCGGCAGAGCAAAGCAAGGAAAAGGAAGAACAAGGAAAGAAGGCCGGCCCTATGCAGACAAAACAGAAAAAGCGACTAGCCAACCAAGAATTTGCAGTAATATTAACCCAAATATTTATATTTACAAACTGATAGCAAAATAGAATCAGTAGTCAAAAGTACCTATCAAGTGCCTCTGCTTTCTTCCGAACATCCGCCGACAGAAGAACTGGGTTGGCATATTTCGGAAGAGCATCCTGCTGCTGCTTTTTCTCTCTAAACCAAGACTCGGCTTCGACACATTCGTTCAAAACCTTGAAAGTGCAAGAGAAACATAAGCATCAAAAGACTTTTTCAGGAAGAAGAGGGTCGAGCATATAAAGAAAGAAAACAAATGGCATATAGCAAGATTAAGCAGATATGTGCACACCTTCTGCTTCTCTGCTAAATCAATGTGATCAAACTTAGGATCATTTGACATGGCCGCCTCTCTGTAACTATTGATGCAATAAACAAATTGGTCAATTACGGATCCCCTCTCCATGTACTCCTTGTACCGTTGCTCAATCGGGTCACCTTGCTGCAGATTCGCCACACTAAATCAGCTCCATACATGCCAAAAGGACAAGGGAAATAGGATATTCAAGAAACGCCAACCTTTTTAAGCTCCTCAAGCTTGGCAATATACACACCCTTCGTTTCATCCTCTCCATCTTCATACAACCAATCTTCCACTTCTTGAAGTTTAGCCATAAATTGTTCTCTTTCTGAATCAATTACAAACTCTTGATATTTATCTGAAAGCTGGATATATTAAGAAGGGGAGACCTGTCAGTAACATATCAAATGTTTTCATACAACTACCATAAGGCCAACAAATACCTTATTCCTCATGTCATAAACATAGGCCTCGACAGCATTCTTCTTGTCCTTTGTCTCTTCCATAACACGGTCCTGAAGAGCCATTTCAAATTCTTTCTCAACAGCCTTCTGAACATCAGCAGCTGCCATTGCTCCATAAACAATCTCTGTCACTGGTACAGATGTCTTCTTGACCTTTTTCTTGGGGGCTTCAACCTGCAAGAAAATGAAAACAATAAATGCTAAGCTTTACTGACATCTTTGAGCTACTACGCTGAAGCAGAAGAAGAATATAAGTTATCCAACATTAATTAAGCGAAAAAAGCACTGCACTGATGCATTTCAAGAATTAAAATACAGGTAAACACTAACCCATGCATGCATTCACAATAGTAAATGCATAAATCAAATCCCCCGATTTGAATAGATGCATAGTTTGATTAAAAACAGCCAAATATGACTGATAGGAAATATAAACTAGCTCAAGCAGTAATGAGAAGAGATGAAACAGTGCTGTGTTACCTTAGCATCTGTTTCCATCTTGACAGGTTTGTCACCAGATTCTGGAACATCATTCTCAGCCACAGAAGCATCTCCAGCTCCTTTAGCATCTTGCATATTTACATCAGATTCCGATGTAGTTGAAGGAGCAGCATCACCAGAAGCTTCATCTGTTTCCATTTCGGCAGGTTCCTTAACTGCCTCTTTCACAACTGGGACTTCCACCTCTTCTTCTTCCAAAAGCTAAATTACAGATCAAAACCATAAGATTAGATGATAGTCTCTCCATTCACTAAATAATTGCAACATAAAAAGGAAAAACGAAGAGAAACCACAAAGTTCTGGACTTACAGTGGCAGAATCAACCGAGACAATACCATGCAGGTTTAGGCGTACTTTAACTTTTAGTTTGGCCCTTTCACCCTTTGCAGATTGGAATGGTCCGATCTGTCAAGAAGATCAAAGAAAACCCAAGTGAGCCAAGGACTCACCTGAAACCAGAGGATCCATTTTCCATTTATTTTAATAGATGAAAAACACAGGACCTAATGAGTGAGTGAAACTATGAAATACCGTGTAAGTACTGATCTTTGCTGGCGCCTGAAGCTCACTAACATCAGCATACTGTACATCTATTGTAAACGTGCCAGATCTGTAGAATGTCAGAGCTTTCACACTGGGTATCGGATTCCCTTTGGGGAAAACAATCGTGCTCTGATGATTCTCTAAAGCTCCATTTTGTGCGTCTGGAGCAGGCCCCTTCCATGACAATGCAATTGGGAAAGGGAAGCTCTCATTGACCTTCAATCAGCCAACGATAACTATTAGTACAGTTATTACGCTTATAAATCACCATTATTTATTCAGCTTGGAGCCAGATGTGCAGTAGTAACATAATCGTTTATCAAAGGTTAATAGTAAAACAATTGACATTCGCTTCAATAAAAATCTTGGTCAGTCTATAATACTTGTATTTCCTTCATCCTTCAAGAAGACAATATCTTCAACCTCCCACTTTGTCATTCATTACCTCTTTTTATTAGTGCTTCGTCATTAATTACTCACTTTCATGCTTGTTTCAAGCCAACTAAAAATTAGGTCTCACTAAACAACAACAACAACAACATACCTAGTATATTCCCACAAGTGGAGTCTAGGGAGGGTAGTATGTACTATGTACGCAGTCCTTACCCCACTCAAACAACTAAATAAACTGAAGAAAAGATCAAACCAATATTTTTGTTCACATACTAAATGTGTCTACTTAAATAATAAGGATTATCGACGACATTGCAACACATTAAGAAGTTGAAAGCCCTGAGTCCAATATAACCATGGAAAAACAAATCAACCAAGAGAATACAAGGCTGACACGTTACCTGGAATTCTCGCACTTTAAAGGTAGGACTGAGAATAGCGCATTGCAATGCACATCCTTTGGCCACACATTCACTTGCATTCATGGTGCGCCTTGGTTCCTTACCAAAGAACTCCGTCAATATCCTCATAATTGCAGGCACTCGAGAGCTTGACCCAACAACCTCAACTGCATGAATGTTCTCAGTAGTGAACCCAGCTTCAGCAAGAGCATTCTCTAGTGGTTTCTTCACTCTCTCCAGTATAGGTATGCTGATTTGCTCAAACTCCTCCCTCTTGATAAATCCTCTGACATCCTTCTCATCCATTAAACACTCTATATTCAAAGGTGCCTCAGGGTTTGCGCTGAGGACCTTTTTCAACTTTTCACAAGCAGCTCGAAGTCTAATGCATGCCCTAGCATTTTGGAAAACATCGATTTTGTATTCTTCCTTGAACTTTGCGGCAAAATGTTGGAAAAGAGCTTCATCAAAATCCCTCCCACCAAGATTTCTGTCAAATGAATGAGCCAATATCTTCAACTGGCCTTTCTTGAAGCCAGCAATACAAACTTGCAAGCTTGCATGTCCAACGTCAATAAAAGCAACATTCAGTGGGTCATTTTCAGGTAAATCTGTCTTGTAAATACCATATGCCAATGCAGTAGCTGTTGTCTCATGAATTAGATGCAAAGGATGCAAACCAGCTATCATGGCTGCATCCATTACAGCTCTTCTCTGAAGATCAGTGAAATAAATCGGAATTCCTATGCAACAATCAACAACTGCTGCATTGAGATTCTTCTCTGCTATAGTTTTGAGATCCGAAAACACCATTCCAAGAACCTGCGTAGGTGTAAAAGTTCTCATTTCCCCCAAATATAGTGCATGGATGAAAGGATATCCATCAGGCCCTTCGGTTACTGAAAAGGGCAGTGCCTTAAGATCTCTTTGCAGCTCGGGATCAGAAAATTGCCTCCCAATTAACCTCTTTATCTGTGAAATGGTGTTTTTTGGGTTCATCATACTTGATGCTGCACCAGCAGTCCCGAGAAACCGTTGCTTCTCTCCAAAGCAGACTATAGCTGGTGTTTCCCTTTTTGATTCGTCATTAAGTACGACATCAATACCTCTCTGCCTTGCAACCGCAACAACGCCACTCTCGTTCCCAAAGTCAAAACCAACCACGCTCATCTTTGCTGGCTGCAATCACTCGATATCCAACAATAAACGGAAGTTCCTGGACAACATCAAAAGATACGATAAAATCAACTAAAACACCAGCATGCACTGTATACAAATCTATACAGAAAGAAGTTATGCATTGGAAATGATAGCTCTCAATCAACATGAAAAAACTTATTACCTTTCCATTAAAGAGCTAAGAAAGCTGATCACTCATGGCTGGGTTTTCTTGGAATGGAATTACACTATGCATTAATCATCGATACACTGAAGAGAGCACTATAAGTTGGCTGGTGCAACCCAAACATCAATAGACTAAAGTAGCAAGGACTCAAAGATCATGAAAGATTTTTCCCCCTAGTTTGCCCAGAATCCGAAGTTCAAGTACGATTTTTATCTAATTTTCCTGCCAAGGAAACTTTCCTGCATGAATGAGCTTGCCCACGTACCAACATGCTGGGACTCAATTGGTGAAGACCAAGAAGAACAAGGATTTTTTAATCTACTATCTAGGAAAACACCAAACACGCCCAAAACTCAGCCATTATAAAGAAGGTACTCTCTAGAACGCCTTATACAAACTTAGTCAGGCACTGATCAGCCTGTTCCATTTTTCCCTAAAAATGAATCTTCATGTTAAGAACTAATTGAATAGAGGATTAATTAAA
Source organism: Nicotiana tabacum (assembly GCF_000715075.1). Taxonomy (NCBI): domain Eukaryota; kingdom Viridiplantae; phylum Streptophyta; class Magnoliopsida; order Solanales; family Solanaceae; genus Nicotiana; species Nicotiana tabacum. The sequence continues at coordinate 120,055,061 of NC_134094.1, read as the reverse complement.
GACTGGCTAATGGCTACCTAGTAAATTACAATCACCACTTTATCTAGCCTAAGGAATTTGCTACCGTCCCCTTTTTCAATCTTGCACCTTTGACAATAAACTTCACTATGTTACATCATTTCTTTATCATTTGTTCTTTTATTATTATGACGCTGGTCTCCGAACAAACTTGGGGCACCTGAGTATTCCACCAGTTATCGGGTAATTATGCCCAACAAGGATTAGGCAGAAAGGAATTACCATTTGTTCTTTCCTAATTTTCCAAAACTAGATTAAAGAGTTCACAATAGCAACCAACAATGCAGGAATTAGAAGGACTAAGAGACAATTTTCTACTAATCATAAAGCCTTTCATTAAGCCATACAACAGTCTGCATCACCAGACAACAAATTTAGTTAACTCCTAGCAAAAACATTATGCAGCATGCGATTCAAAAGGGAAAACATCAAAACTAACCAATGATACTATATCTCTAGCTAAAAATGTGAGGCCAACGAACAATCAAGCAATCGGTTGTAACAAATTCCTAAAGAAAAAACAGAAATCATAGATCTGCAAATTGTGATGAATGAGAGTTTCGTGATTCAAACAATACCTTGAAGACGAAGAATAGAATCTTCTGGAATCTATGTTCCAACGTGCGCGATTGATTTTTTGGTGAGGCAAACGGAAGATACTGATATAAAATAGAAGGGGTTTAAAGGAGAGCAATAAAGAGGAACAAGAGAAAAGGGGTTTGTGTAGAATTTTCGATTTTATAATTACTAAAAATGACTTCTTTTTTTCCTTTTGTTTTTTCGAGTGGTCCTAGATTTGTCTAGAGGTATATATACTAGCGCTTCTAGAAAGTTCTTTCTCCTACAGCTATACCCTTGTTGACAGTGTCTGAACTAAGAGGGTATGGGCCTAGAGGGTTAGTTCATAGATTCTTTTGGATTCGTGGATCTAAGTGGGCTTTGATGAGGTGAACTCTTTTTGAAGGATTACTTAAATAGCCGTCCACTTAATTACTTTAATTAAATATAGCCAAAAAATGTATAATAAATATAGAATTATTTTTAAACTAGAATACCAGTATAAAAAATTTACATACCTACTTTTTTAAAAAAGTTTAACCGATGCCGAATTTTTGGGTAACTTCAGATACGCTTTTTTCTTCTTCTCCGCTACTCCTTTTTTAATCTCTGTATTCATGTTTCATGTATCCAGAAGTTTCGTTGTTGCTTTCTTTTTCTATGTATTCATGTTTCATGTATCTACGAGCCATTTGATTTTTTCTTCTTTTTCTTAGTTGCAAAATACCATTATAGGTTGTGCTTAGGGTTTCTTCTTCTTCTTAGTTGCAAAATAAGTTTGTTAAATTTACTGTTATTTTAATAACTAGTATTAGCACCCGCGCTGATGCGCGGACATTAATCATGTCAAGTATTTGAGTTATTTGGATTATATGTAAATAATCTTAAAATTTAAACATTCTCGATAAATATAGATAATCATTGGATATTAATTAAGAAACACTACATGAAAAAGATTAACCATTTCTCAAATCTCCTAGCTACAATTCTATTTTTTTTTTTTGGTACCATTCTCGTCGGTGTCATTGGATCATAAAAATAGCCAGGAAGCAAAATAATAACTCATATTTATGGCAAAACAATTATGAAGGACTCTTTCGATACGACTTGACTCTTTTACTACTACTTGAACTCTTATTTGGTGTGTTGATATCTTTCAGAAAATATTTCTATTTTAAATTTCAGTTTCTAAAACTTTATTTTTCAATAATAATTATTTTTATAATAATGTAAGTGAAAATATTATCCTTAATTCAAAACTTATTTTAGCCGGCTATCTAAAAATTTAAATAATTCTTTAGCGAGTGAATTTGTTTTCCAGTATAACTCTATTTTGATATTTTGACACTAACCATATTAAATATCTAATTTATTTGAATTATATTTAAATAACCTTAAACTTTAAACCTTCTAGATAATTATAGATAATCGTTAGATATTAATTAAGAAACACTATATGAAAAAAGACTAACATTTTCTCAAATCTTGTAGTGATAATATTTTTTTGCATATTTTTCATTGGTGTCAATGGAATCTAAAAATAGTCACGAAGCGAAATAATAACTCGTATTTATGGAAAAGTACAAAGGTTGACAAAATATGAACGACTCTTTGGTTACGATATGACTCTTTTACTATGACTTGAACTCTTATTTGGTAAGCTGTTATCTTTTAAAAAATATTTCTATTTTGAAATTTCAATTTCTAAAACTTTATATATATTTCAATAATGATTATCTTTATAATGATGCAAGTGAAGATAGTATCCTTAATTTAAAATCCACTTTAATCAGCTATCTAAAAATTTAAATAATTTTATTGCTGGTGAAACTTTATTTCAGTATGACTCAATTTTGAGTTTATCGATATCTCTACCCACAAATTTTGAATTTTGAATACTCTACATATACAGATTTTTTGTTCTTTGAATCATTAAATGTTAATTTAGGATACTTTTCGGCTATATATATATATATATGGCTTAACCTCAATGCAAATAACTCAAATTGCATTTGAGTTCAAATATATATAGACTAAATTTACCATATATTATTTCCATTTATTTGCTTGTCACTTGGCTTAACCACAATGCCAATAGTATGTGGTAACTTTATTCTTTTCTCGACACCAAACTTGGCTTTACCACAATGCAAACTATTTAAATTGCATTTAAATTCAGATTTAAATATCATATCAATTTGTTACTAATAGTGATTTTTAAAAAACGACACATAATATAAATTAAAAAATTCTTATCTTATAATCTATGTATTTGAATTGAAAAAATATATATTTGAAATCGATGAGATCAACTTCCAAAATTTATATACTCAACAAAGATGAAGCAGAAAAAGAAATTCCTTGTCATCTCTTATTTCTGATTTTTAGTTTTTCCATCTATCTTTTTCTAAATTTATTTTTTTTAATCTTATTTTTTATGTTTTTCTTCTTTTTTTGTTACAAAAATTAATTTATTTCACTATAAAAGGATGAGTTATAATAGAAATTGTCTATATGAGAAATTTATTTATATTTTTAATCTTTGGTTGAAATTCTTTCATATTTTCCTTTTTGCTTTATCTAATCAACCTAAATAGGTGCTCACCCAACTACTAAATTAAAAAATTAAAGGATATGTAATTTATATATAATTCATATGTAATATGTGTATAATCACGTGTTGTCGGTATATCATCTATGTATATCAGCTATAAAAAGTAAAATATAAATCTGGCCAGATATTTATGTAAATATTCCATAAGATCTTGGCTACTTGATTTTATCCCTGATATGACTTCTGTTATAATAATTTAAAAAACTCTCTACCAAAATTCAAAAATATCTTATCCTTTTATTTTTAAAATTATATTATATTTTAAAAAATAATCTCATTTCGAAATAATTTACTTACATTTTTTAAAAGCAATTCACGTCATACCAATTTTATTTTTTTAAAATGTAACGACCCGACCGGTCGTTTCGAGAATTTAAGTCCCGTCCGGCGACATAAGGCCCTGAGCAGCTTCATATTATGTGTATTGACTTGCGTGCGTGGTTAAATTCGGTTACTGGATGTTTCAGAGTGATTTGTGACACTTAGTCCCTAAAACGGAAGCTTAAGTCTTAGGATTTCGACAGTAGTCGGAACTATGTGAAGACGACTCCGGAATGGAGTTCTGTCGGTTTCATTAGCTCCGTTGGGTGATTTTGGACTTAGGAGCATGTCCGGACTGTAAATCCGAGGTCTGTAGCTGATTTAGGCTTGAAATGGCAAAAGTCAAATTTTTGGAGATTTGGACAGGAAGTGGACTTTTTGATATCGGGGTCGGAATGTGATTCCGAGAGTTGGAACAGCACTGCTGTGTTATTTGGGACTTGCCTGCAAAATTTGACGTCATTCTGAGTTGATTTGATAGGTTTCGGCACGGGTTTTAGAAGTTGAAAGATTTGAAAATTTATAAGTTCGATTCATGGTGCGATTCGTAGTTTTAACATTGTTTGATATGATTTGAGACCTCGAGCGGGTCTGTGTTAGGGTATAGAACTTGTTGGTATATTTGGACGGGGTTCCGAGGGCCCCGGGTATTTTTCGGACAAGTTGCGGATGATTTCCATGGTTTTGGGGAGGTCTGAGTTCTGGTGTAATCGCACCTGCGGACCTTAGGCGCAGGTGCGAAGATGGAGGCGCAAGTGCCAGAAGAGCTGAACTTGGCAGTCTCCGCAGGTGCGGAGAATTTGTGCGCATCAGCGGACTCGCACGTGCGGAGATGGAAGCGCATATACGAGAATTGAGAGTTGGCCTAGGGTCGCAGGTGCGAGGAAGTTCCGCATTTGCGATGCCCGCAGATGCGCAGAAGGCTCGCAAATGCGGAGGCTGTGGGAGTTAGTGACTTCCGCATGTAAGACTGGTTAGACTGCAGGTGTGGTAGGCGCAGATACGAGAAATGATCGCATGGCAGAAAGGGGTTGGAATCGAGGGTTAGTTCATTTTTCACTCCATTTTTTATTTTTAGCTCGGGAGAAGGCGATTCCTTGAGGGATTTTCAAAGGAATCTTGTGGGTAACGATTCCTTACTCGAATTTGGTTTTATTGCATTAATCTATAATTTTTCTCCATTTAATTTCGGATTTTTGGGGTTGAAATGGAAAAATATTGGAAGAACTTCTTCAATAAAGATTTTGAGTTTTGAAGGGGGATTTGTAGTCGGATTTGAGTAATTTTTATATGGTTGGACTCGTGAGTGAATGGGTGTTCGTATTTTATAATTTTTACTCGATTCCGAGATGTGGGCCGGGTCGACTTTTTAGGGCGAATTTCAGAATTTTTGTTAAAATATTAATTTCATTGATTAGATGAGTCTATTATTGTTGTATTCATGTTATGCAATTGTGTTTGGCTAGATTTTGGGCCATTCGGAGCCGGATATTCATGGAAAGGCATTGTGATCGATTGTTTGAGCTTGGTTCGAGGTAAGTATCTTGCCTAACCTTGTGTGGGGGACTTCCCCTTAGGATTTGAGTCTTCTATGTTGATTGTAGTCTGTGTACACGAGGTGACGAGTGCGTGCACAGATTTATTTGTGGAAAGTTGGCCTTTTAGGATTCTTAGGTCCTTGTATTCATTGAATATGCAATTGTTCTTGTTATGATTATATATCTTAATTACTAGATTCACATCTACCTGCTTAATTAGAATCAATTGCTTCATGATCCACTATTATTGTTACTTGATTCATACGTGCCTTAACTGAAACTGTTAACTCTTTTATAGCCATGCTATCTTTTCATAACTGCTTATCTTTATTTGAAATTTATATTATTTCATCCTATAATTATTCAGTCTTAATTGAGGTTATAATTATTTTTCCGCTGCTTATCCTTAATTGAATTGTTGAATATCCTTCGTAATTTCCTCAACCTTAAAAGAAGTTTAGATATCCTATATCTTAGTCGACTTGTTTTATTTGGAATTATTTGATTCCTGTTAGCTTCCCTATTGTTGAAGTGTATATTGTGGGATCGTTGTTACACATTAGTTTTTCCTTTGTTGAGTTGTTCTTTTTTCGCCTAGCATTCTTTACTGTGGTTATTCCTTGTGAATTGGTTCTACTGTTTCTTTGTGAATTAAAGTTCTTGAGTTGATTTACTTGTCGTACTTTGTATTATTGTCATTGTTGCTGTTGTACTTGTTATTGTTGTGATGCACGAGGTTTCTGTTGTGCGGTTGTTATTATGGGATTACACGAGGTTTCTGTCGTGCTATTGTTACCATTGATATTTGCACATACGGCGTGACAAGGCGGGATATATATATATATATATATATATATATATATATATATATATATATAGAGAGAGAGAGAGAGAGAGAGAGAGAGAGGTTGCGCATGTGGCGAGACAAGGTGGGAACATTATTATGCACGTGTGGCGAGACAAGGCGTGCATTTATGTTACTATTGCACACATGGCGAGACAAGGTGGGCTGTGTCAGGGATTGATTTGTGATGATTTGTGGCTTGGGGGCATTATTGTTGTTGATATTTGTGAAGTGGTATACATACCTGTGTGAGCTTTATCTTGTGAAAGCTGTAAGAAAATATTCTACGTGTTGTCCGTTCTTTTTTCTTATACTTATTTGCTGATATGGACTATGGTAGGACACTTGCACAAGCATACACGTAGTTAAGTACTCTTATTGGATAAGAGGTGTTCTTGATATTGTTGATCATAGATGCTCACCCTTGTTTACTTGCCTTCTATGTGAGAATGGCTCTATTGGCACGTGAATCGTCAGTGCGGTTATGAGGTATTATGAGGGCTCAGGATGCCAAGTGTTAGGGTTCAGGTATTGAGACCTGTGAGTTGTAAATTATCCGAGGTTCGGTACCTCGTGAAGTTGTTGGCTAAAACCTGATGTAAAAGCGGTTGTAGTTGTTGCGTTATTACTTATCCTTGTTGTATTTGTGATTCCGGATTTAGGTTGGGTTCCATTCATTTTTCTGTGTCATTTTCATGATATTTCGCCGACACTGGTTGTTTCCTTCCTTATTACCATTACTGTACTGTGAGTCATATTGCATAGTCTTTATGTAGACATCATACTTATGCTGCTTATATACTTGTACCTGCTTAGTTTATTAGATCAGTGAATGTCTTGACTGTTCCTCGTCATTACCCCACCGAAGTTAGTCTTGATACTTATTGGGCACCGCTGTGGTGTGCTCATGCTACTTTTCTGCATATTTTTTGTGTGCAGATCCAGGTAATTGTTCGTTAGCTAGCTGTGTAGACTGTTGCTGCGGAGACTCAAGGTAAACCTGCCGCTGCATTCGCAGGCTTCAGAGTCACCTTCAACTTTTCGTTTTGTACTATTTATTCTTATTTCTGGACAGTTGTATTTAAAAGTTTTCTAGCAAACACTCTGTAGAGCTTATGACTTGTACTACCAGTTTTGGAAATTTTAAGAGATTCTATTTAAATAATGTTGTTGTTTTAATTATTGTTAGGCTTACCTAGTCCCTAAGACTAAGTGCCATTACGGTACCCAAATGGAGGAAAAGTTGGGTCGTGACATAAAATATACATTTTGTTACACTTGAAAAATCGATATAGAAATTATCAATTAGAAACTAATATCCCTCTTGTTGAAATTCGAGAGGAAAAAACCTTTCATATAATCTAATGATTCACAACTAATATTCTTCAACGAAAAAAGTATTATACCCTTGCAATGTTGGTTTGATTGTAGCTAAATGAAAAGATTTCAGCTTATATCCTTCAATTCCTAGAAGGTGCTAAATTGAAATTAATGATAGCAATTGTATAGCTAAAGTTTTGCTATTTGTTTGATGTTCATTTATACAAATTGACTCGTCAAGCAAACATTCATCAAAAAGAAAAAAAAAACTTTTTTTGAATATTGACTTATTTTTGTGATGTTTCTTTCTCGAACATGTAGGTTTACTTCATTTTATATGTAAGTAAATTTTTATTTGATTTTTAAACTCTTTTTTGTTATCTGGATAAACATAGACGTGCACCCTATATATTATATTTATTTTAAAAAAATTCTCTTTATTCAAATCTAGCTATAGTATTTTAAAGAACTTTAATTATATCATTTTAGATGTGAAAGAGTTTTATAGTTATATGGAGTAGTTTTATTATTATTATTATTATTATTTTTTTTGCCAAAGGCGAAGTAGTATTTAAATAATTAGAAAAGATAGAAAAAGTTCCTAACATGATTGCATATGATCATTAACCGAATTAAGTATGATACCAAAAGATAAATTTATTTTTTATTTTAATTCAAATTTAAAAACTTTATCTATAAATTAAAAATTATCCTATAATTCTAAACGCGTTCGAGGGCAAACGTTTATTTAAGAGGGAGAGAATGTAACGACCCGGCCGGTCGTTTTGACTATTACAATCTCGTTCCCCCATTTACTGCTCAAATTTTGATTTATGGTTGTTATTTGGCTTGCCGGGGAAATGGGTTCGGGTTCGGTGAGGTTTTGAAATGATTTGGAATACTTAGTTCCAAGGTTTAGGACTTAAGTTGAAAATGTTGACCGGATGTTGACTTATGTGTAACGACCCCGGAGAAATTTTGCTAAGAAAATTAAGGTTTGGTGGTGCCGAAGTAAATCAATTAGTACAAAGATTATAAAAATTTCTCGCGGTGATCTCTTGGGTTGAACAATGCACCGATGTGTAAAGGAAAATTTTATCAAAAAATGGTCATTTCTGCGACCACTACGCGGTCGCAGAATCACTCTGCGGACTGCATAATGGTCACAAAGTGGATCAGGAGAGGGGCAAGATTTGAGAAAAATCTGCGGTGCACTATGCGACCGCAGACCTATTTTGCGGTGCATTATGCGACCACAGAACAAGTATGCGACCCGCATAATGACCGCAGACCGGGTCAGTAATGCCCATCTTTGGAGGCCAATTTATGCGGTGGATATGCGGACCGCATACCTGTTATGCGATCGTATAACTGCGTCGGAGCTTCCATTCTTTCTAATTTTTTACCCGACCCAACTTCAATTTATAGCCCTGGAAACTCATTTTTTAGCCAAATATCTGATATTTTAGAGAGGGGTGAGAGCATTTTAGGGAGAGAAAGTGAAGACTTAGTGATTTATCCATCAATTCTTGTTCAAGGTTTGAAGATTTCACAAGGATCTTGCTAGGGCTTCAAAGAGGTAAGAATTTCTTTCCCTAATTCTTTAATTTCGAATTTGGAGTAAAGATGGGTGATTAATAGTATGATTCTTGGGTGTAGAGTATCATATATACATACCAATAAGGTTGTGGAAAGATTGTTAAGTTCAAATGGGTAAGGATTGGGTTGAAAATAGTAAAAATCTTCATAGACTTTAACTGAAGATTTGAGGGTCGAGTTAGTGTTGGATTTTGGTAAAATTTATATGGTTGGACTCGTGGTTGGATGGGCATTCATATTCTGTAACTTTTGTCGGGTTCCAAGATATGGGCCCTACGGGCGATTTTTGAGTTAATTTCGGATTTTATTGAAAAAATTAGTATTTCCTTATGGAATTAATTACAATAATTTGTATTGACTGATTCGAATTAATTGTGGCTAGATACGAGACTTTCGGAGACCAATTCTCGTGGCAAGGGCATAGCGGAATAAATAATTACACGGGTTAAGGTAAGTAACAATTATAAATCTGGTCCTGAGGGTATGAAACCCCGGATTTTGGTATCATGTGATTATTTTGGAGGTGGCGCACATGCTAGGTGACGGGCGTGTGAGCGTGCTCCGAGGGGATTGTGACTTGGTCCGTACCGAAAAACTGTAAAGTTGAATAATTTATTGTTAACTATATAATCTCTATGTGTTGAAGAAATTTGACTATAAATCATGTTAGAAATCATGCTTAGGCTATGTTATAGTACTGTTGAGACCCGTAGAGGTCGCGTCCTTGTTGAATTATTTGCTAATTGATGTCTTTTACTCGGTCATGATTTTTCTTGCGTATTATACCTCAGTCTTTCTGGATATTTGTTGATATACTATGTTATCTTTCTTTGGGCTGATCTTTGTGATTTCTGAGAGCCCGAGAGACTTGAGAGGTTGAGAACTGAGTAAGGCCGATGGCCTGTCGGTGAGGTAAGGATATTATGGCGCGTGAGTTGTCCGTACAGGATATTATAGCACGTGAGTTGTCCGTGCAGATTATGGCGCTTGGGCTGTAGGAGCCCCTCCGGAGTCTGTACACACCCCCAGTGAGCGCGGGTACCCATTGCGTGTGAGTGTTGAGGGCTGAGAGCCGAGTGGTTGAGCTGTTGTGATGAGCTGAGAGACTGTTGCCTGAGAGGCTGTACTTGCTTTGCATTTGTTGTTGCACTTGCTTGCCATCTGTCATTGTTGTGAAATCTCTGAAAGAATTTATATCCGGATTACTTGAAATTGAACTGTATAAATTGATCTGACTTAAACTGCCGGATTTGAAAGCATGTCTATTCTTTGCTGGAACTATTGAAAGTGAACTATGACTGTGTAGCTCGTCATTATCTTCAGTTCCTTAGTTTTTAGTATTACTTGCTGAGTTGGTTGTACTCATACTATACCCTGCACTTTGTGTGCAGATCCAGGTGTTCCTGAACTTAGCGGGTGTTGATCATTCGCGCAGTTGATTTTCAGGAGATTTTGAGGTAGTTGTCGTGTTCCGCAGACCTTGTCTCTCCTTCTCTATCTCCTTGTTTACTGTATTTGGTCTCAGACTATTATAGACCGTATTTTCCCGACTTGTACTCACATTAGATGCTCATGTACTCAGTGACACCAGGTTTTGGGAGTGTTGTTTCGAAAATTTCTAAATTTTTGGTATTGTATTAAACGTTACGTTTTTAAATTTAAAGGAAATCGTGGGTTATTGATGTTGTCGGCTTGCCTAGTACTGAGATAGGCGCCATCACGACAGGTTAGGATTTTTGGGTTGTGACAAGTTGGTATCAGAGCCTAGGTTACATAGGTCTCATGAGTCATGAGCAGGTTTAGTAAAGTCTTGCGGATCGGTACGGAGACGTCTGTACTTATCTTCGAGGGGCTGCAGAAACCGTAGGAAAACTTCACTTTCTTGTATTCCGTCGTACAAATTTTTTGATTCCGGAAACTAAATTTCTGTTAATCTATTCTCTCACAGATGGTGAGGACACGTACTACCGGATCGGACGGTCAACCACCAGTGCCACCAGTTAGGGCCGCGAGAGGCCGGGGCCGTGGTAGAGGCCGGGGTCGAGGTCGAGGTCGAGGTCGAGGTGTAGCTCGTACCACAGTTGGACCAGCACATGTAGTACCACCAGTTGCTCCAGCTCAGGAGCAGATTCCAGATATAGCTGAGCCGACAGGATCAGCTCAGGCACCAGCTGTGCCCATTGAGATTCCAGGCCTTCAAGAGACTTTGGCCCAGATATTGGCAGTTTGCACTGGTCTGGCTCAGGTGGTTTCGGCTTAGGCCGCACCTGCCGCTTCTCAGGCCGGGGGAGGTACTCATACCCCTGTTGCCCGTACTCCAGACTAGGTAGTACAGGGACTTTAAATACCGGGGGCACTACCAGTCCAGTCGGTTGTAGCTGCTCAGGCCCCGGTAGTTCCTGTTATGGCAGATGATGAGCAGAGGAGACTTGAGAGATTTGAGAGGCTTCGGCCTCCATCTTTTAGCGGTGCTGAGTCAGAGGATGCTCAGGATTTTCTGGATAAGTGTCAGTGGATGCTTCGGACAGCGGATATTCTGGAGACCAGTAGGGTCTCATTCACTACTTTTCGATTTTCTGGGACTGCCTTCAGGTGGTGGGAGTCTTACGAGAGGTGTAGGCTGGTTGGTGCAGCACCCCTTACCTGGCACTAGTTCTCCGGTCTATTCCTGGAGAAGTTTGTACCTCAGTCCCGCAGAGAGGAGCTGCGCAAGTAGTTTGAGCAACTTCGTCAGGGTGATATGTCTGTGACGCAGTATGAGATGAGATTTTCAGAATTGGCCCGTCATGCTATCTGGTTGATTCCTACAGACAAGGAAAGGATCAGGAGGTTCATAGATGACCTTACTTTTCAGCTGCGATTACTCATGACTAGAGAGAGAGTGTCTAGTGCTACTTTCGACGAGGTTGTTGACATTGCTCATCAGATTGAGATGGTTCGCAACCAGGAATGGATTGAAAGGGAGGCAAATAGGCCTCGTGGTTCTGGTGATTTCAGCGGTGTTCCTTCAGGGGGTCAGTTTTACCGTGGTAAGGGCCGTTCTTACAGACACGCTCAAGCGGGTCGTCCAGTTCATCATGGTGCATCAGCTAGCCATGGTTTTTATAGTGCTCACTCAGGCCAGTTTTCATTCAGTGCACTACCAGCGCAGAGTTCTCATCAGGCCTCGTCCGCTCAGGCTTCTACAGGTAATTCTTTGGGTTATCAGGAGCAGTAGTTCTATTAGAGGAGGGGTTGTTTCGAGTGCGGAGAATTGGGTCATTTCAAGAGAGATTGTCCTAGGCTGTTGAGTGGGGCTCCACAGCAGAGTTCTCGACCAACGGCACCAGCAGTTACACCACCCGCCTAACCAGCTCGGGGTGGGAGTCAGGCAACTAGGGGTCGCCCAAAAGGGGGAGGCCGATCAGGTGGCGGTCAGGCCCGATTCTATACTTTTCCTGCCATGCCAAATGATGTTGCTTCAGATGTAGTGATCACATATATTGTTTCAGTGTGCCACATGGAGGCTTCTATATTATTTGACCCTGGTTCTACTTATTCATATGTATCATCGTATTTTGCTCCATTATCTGGATATGCCATGTGAGTCCTTAGTTTCACATGTTAGTGTATCTACACCGGTGGGTGATATTATTACTGTGGACCGTGTGTATCGGTTGTGTGTGGTAACTATTGGGGAACTGGAGACTAGGGTTGATCTTTTATTACTCGGTATGGTTAATTTCGATGTAATCCTGGGTATGGATTGGTTGTCTCCATGTCATGCTATTCTGGACTGTCACGCAAAAACTGTGACATTGACCATGCCGGGGTTGCCAAAGGTTGAGTAGAGAGGTTCTCTAGATTTTGTTCCTAGTAAGTTAATTTCTTATTTGAAAGCCCAACGTATGGTTGGGAAGGGGTGTTTGTCATACTTGGATTTTGTGATAGATGTTGATGCAGATACTCCTACTCTTGATTCAGTACCGGTAGTAAGAGACTTTCCTGATGTATTTCCTACGGACCTGCCGGGTATGCAACCCGACAGGGATATTGATTTCGGTATTGACTTAGTGCAGGGCACTCAACCCATTTTTATTCCTCCGTATCGTATGGCACCAGTTGATTTAAAAGAATTGAAGAGAAACTTCAGGAACTCCTTGAAAAGGGTTTTATTAGGCCTAATGTGTCACCTTGGGGTGCACCAGTTCTGTTTGTGAAAAAGAAAGATGGCACTATGCGAATGTACATCGATTATAGGCAGTTGAACTAAGTTACAATCAAAAATAAATATCCCTTGCCACGTATTGATTATTTATTTGACCAGCCTCAGGGAGCGAGGGTGTTCTCCAAAATTGATTTGAGATCTGGGTATCACCAATTGAAAATTCGGGATTCGGATATTCAAAAGACAGCATTCAGAACTCATTATGGCCACTATGAATTTCTTGTGATGTCTTTTGGGCTAACCAATGCCCCAACAACATTCATGCACTTGATGAACAGTGTATTTCAATCATATCTTGACTCATTTATTATAGTATTTATTGATGATATCCTGGTGTACTCACGTAGTCAGGAGGAGCATGCACGGCATTTGAGTATTGTACTACAGAGGCTGAGAGAGGAGAAACTTTATGCCAAATTCTCTAAGTGTGAGTTCTGACTTAGTTCGGTAGCATTCTTGGGACACATAGTGTCCAGTGAGGGGATTAAGGTGGATCCGAAGAAAATAGAGGCAGTTTAGAGTTGGCCCAGGCCATCTTCAGTTACTGAGATTCGGAGTTTTCTCGGCTTGGCCGGTTATTATCGTCGCTTCGTGGAGGGTTTCTCGTCTATTGCATTGCCTATGACTAAATTAACCCAGAAAGGTACTCAGTTCAGGTGGTCGGATGAATGTGAAAAGAGCTTTCAGAAGCTCAAGACAGCTTTGACTACAGCCCCAGTATTGGTGTTGCCTACAGGTTCAGGGTCGTATACTGTATATTGTGACGCGTCGCGTATTGGTCTCGGCGCAGTACTTATGCAAGACGGTAGTCTGATTGCCTATGCATCCAGACAGTTAAAGTTACATGAGAAGAATTATCCAGTCCACGATCTTGAGTTATCAGCTATTATTCATGCCTTAAAAATCTGGCGGCATTATTTGTACGGTGTCCAGTGTGAGGTATATACAAATCATCGGAGTCTACAACATTTGTTTAAACAGAAGGATCTTAATTTGCGGCAGCGAAGATGGTTAGAGTTGCTTAAGGATTATGACATTACCATTCTCTACCACCCCAGAAATTCCAATGTGGTGGCCGATGCCTTAAGTCGTAAGGCGGAGAGTTTGGGCAGCTTAGCATACTTACCGGTAGCAGAGAGGCCTTTAGCATTGGATGTTCAGGCTTTGCCCAACCAGTTTGTTAGATTGGATGTTTCCGAGCCGAATCAAGTTTTGGCTTGTGTGGTTTCTCGGTCTTTTTTATATGATCGCATCAGAGAGCGCCAGCATGATGATCCCCATCTGCTTGTCCTTAAGGACACGGTTCAGCACGACGATGCCAAGGAAGTCACTATTGCAGATGACGGTGTATTACGGATGCAGGGTAGGCTATGTTTGCCTAATGTAGATAGTTTGCACGAGTTGATTCTCCAAGAAGCTCACAGTTAGCGGTACTCTATTCATCCAGGTGCCGCGAAAATATATCAGGATTTGAGGCAGCACTATTGGTGGAGGCGAATGAAAAAAGATATAGTTGGGTTTGTAGCTCGGTGTTTAAATTGTCAACAAGTAAAGTACGAGCATCAGAGACCAGGAGGATTACTTCAGAGACTTGAAATTCCGGAGTGGAAATGGGAGCGTATTACCATGGACTTCGTAGTTAGGCTTCCACAGACATTGAGGAAGTTTGATGCAGTTTGGGTGATTATAGATCGGTTGACCAAATCCACGCATTTTATTCCAGTTGGTACTAATTATCCTTCGGAGCGGTTGGCTGAGATTTATATCCGCGAGATTGTTCGCCTTCACGGTGTACCAGTGTCCATCATTTCATATCGGGGCACGCAGTTTACATCACAGTTTTGGAGGGCAGTACAGCGAGAATTGGGCACACATGTTCAGTTGAGTACATCATTTCACCCTCAGACGGACGGACAGTCCGAGCGCACTATTCAGATATTGGAGGATATGCTATGCGCTTGTGTCATTGATTTGGGGGGTTTTGGGATCAATTTCTGCCACTCGCGGAGTTTGCTTACAATAATAGCTACCAGTCAAGCATTCAGATGGCTCCGTATGAAGCTTTATATGGGAGACGGTGTCGGTCTCCGGTGGGTTGGTTTGAGCCGGGTAAGGTTAGACTATTGGGTACTGACTTGGTTCAGGATTCTTTAGAGAAGGTTAAAGTAATTCAGGAACGGCTTCGCACGGCACAGTCTAGAAAGAAGAGTTATGCCGACAGGAAGATTCATGATGTTGTTCACATGGTTGGGGAGAAGGTTTTGCTCAAGATTTCACCCATGAAGGGTGTGTTGAGGTTCGGGAAGAAGGGCAAGTTGAGCCCTCAGTATATTGGGACTTTTGAGATACTTAAGAAAATTGTAGAAGTGGCTTTTGAACTTGCCTTGTCACCTAGTCTATCAGGTGTTTATCCAGTATTCCATGTATCCATGCTCCGAAAGTATGTCGGGGATCCGTCTCATATTTTGGATTTCAGTACAGTGCAGCTGGACGGTAATTTGACTTATGATGTAGAGCCGGTGGCCATTTTAGACCGACAGGTTCGAAAGTTGAGATCAAAGAACATAGCTTCGGTGAAGGTGCAGTGGAGAGGCCAACCAGTCGGAGAAGCTACTTGGGAGATTGAGCAGGAGATGCGGAGCAAATATCCATATCTATTTGAGACTCCAGGTATGATTCTAAGCCCGTTTGAGGATAAATGTTTGTTTAAGAGGGGGAGAATGTAACGAAACGGCCGGTCGTTTTGACTATTGCAATCCCGTTCCCCAATTTACTGCTCAAATTATGAATTACAGTTGTTATTTGGCTTGTCGGGGTAATTGGTTTGATTTCGGTGAGGTTTTGAAATGATTTAGAGCGCTTAGTTCCAAGATTTAGAATTTAAGTTGAAAAGGTTGACCGGATGTTAACTTATGTGTAACGACCCCGGAGAAATTTTGCTTAGGAAATTAAGGTTTGGTAGTGCCGAGGTAGATCAATTAGTACAAATATTATAGAAATTTCTCGCGGCGAGCTTTTGGGTTGAACAATGCACCGATGTGTAAAGGAAAATTTTGTCGGAAAATGGTCATTTCTGCGACCACTATGCGGTCGCAGAATCACTCTGCGGACCGCATAATGGTCGCAAAGTGGATCAGGAGAGGGGCAAGATTTGAGAAAAATTCGTGATGCACTATGCGACCGCAGACCTATTTTGCGGTGCATTATGCGATCGCAGAATAAGTATGCGGGCTGCATAATGACCGCAGACCGGGTCAGTAACGCCCAGCTTTGGAGGCCAATTTATGCTGCGGATATGCGGACCACATACCTGTTATGCGATCGCATAACTGCGTCGGAGCTTCCATTCTTTCTAATTTTTTACCCGACCCAACTTCGATTTATAGCCCTTGAAGCTTATTTTTTAGCCAAAAATATGATATTTTAGAGAGGGGTGAGAGCATTTTAGGGAGAGAAAGTGAAGACTTAGTGATTTATCCATCAATTCTTGTTCAAGGTTTGAAGATTTCACAAGGATCTTGTTAGGGCTTCAAAGAGGTAAGAATTTCTTTCCCTAATTCTTTAATTTCGGATTTGGAATAAAGATGGGTGATTAATAGTATGATTTTTGGGCGTAGAGTATCATATATACATACCAATAAGGTTGTGGAAAGATTGTTAAGTTCAAATGGGTAAGGATTGGGTTGAAAATAGTAGAAATCTTCATAGACTTTAATTGAAGATTTGAGGGTCGAGTTAGTGTCGGATTTTGGTAAAATTTATATGGTTGGACTCGTGGTTGGATGGGCATTCATATTCTGTAACTTTTTTCGGGTTCCAAGATATGGTCCCTACGAGCGATTTTTGAGTTAATTTCGGATTTTATTGAAAAAAATTAGTATTTCCTTATGGAATTAATTACAATAATTTGTATTGACTGATTCGAATTAATTGTGGCTAGATACGAGGCTTTCGGAGACTAATTCTCGTGGCAAGGGCATAGCGGAATAAATAATTACACGGGTTGAGGTAAGTAATAATTATAAATCTGGTCCTGAGGGTATGAAACCCCGGATTTTGGTATCATGTGATTATTTTGGAGGTGCCGCACATGCTAGGTGACGGGCGTGTGAGCGTGCTCCGAGGGGATTGTGACTTGGTCCGTCCCGAAAAACTGTAAAGTTGAATAATTTATTGTTAACTATATGATCTCTATGTGTTGAAGAAATTTGACTATAAATCATGTTAGAAATCATGCTTAGGCTATGTTATAGTACTGCTGAGACCCGTAGAGGTCGCGTCCTTGTTGAATTATTTGCTAATTGATGTCTTGTACTCGGTCATGATTTTTCTTGCGTATTATACCTCAGTCTTTCTGGATATTTGTTGATATACTATGTTATCTTTCTTTGGGCTGATCTTTGTAATTTCTGAGAGCCCGAGAGACTTGAGAGGTTGAGAACTGAGTAAGGCCGATGGCCTGTCGGTGAGGTAAGGATATTATGGCGCGTGAGTTGTCCGTACAGGATATTATAGCACGTGAGTTGTCCGTGCAGATTATGGCGCTTGGGCTGTAGGAGCCCCTCCGGAGTCTGTACACACCCCCAGTGAGCGCGGGTACCCATTGCGTGTGAGTGTTGAGGGCTGAGAGCCGAGTGGTTGAGCTGTTGTGATGAGCTGAGAGGCTGTTGCCTGAGAGGCTGTACTTGCTTTGCATTTGTTGTTGCACTTATTTGCCATCTGTCATTGTTGTGAAATCTCTGAAAGAATTTATATCCGGATTACTTGAAATTGAACTGTATAAATTGATCTGACTTAAACTGCCGGATTTGAAAGCATGTCTATTCTTTGCTGGAACTATTGAAAGTGAACTATGACTGTGTAGCTCGTCATTATCTTCAGTTCCTTAGTTTTTAGTATTACTTGCTGAGTTGGTTGTACTCATACTATACCCTGCACTTTGTGTGCAGATCCAGGTGTTTCTGAACTTAGCGGGTGTTGATCATTCGCGCAGTTGATTTTCAGGAGATTTTGAGGTAGTTGTCGTGTTCCGCAGACCTTGTCTCTCCTTCTCTATCTCCTTGTTTACTGTATTTGGTCTCAGACTATTATAGACCGTATTTTCCAGACTTGTACTCACATTAGATGCTCATGTACTCAGTGACACCAAGTTTTGGGAGTGTTGTATCGGAAATTTCTAAATTTTTGGTACTGTATTAAACGTTACGTTTTTAAATTTAAAAAAAATCGTGGGTTATTGATGTTGTCGGCTTGCCTAATACTGAGATAGGCGCCATCATGATAGGTTAAGATTTTTGGGTCGTGACACTAGCATAGCCAAATATAGAATAAAGTTACCATATATTATTGGCATTTATTAGCTTGCCACTTGGCTTTACCACAATGTTAATTATATATGGTAACTTTATTCCTTTAATATATATATAGATATATATAGATTGAAATTTGTTCTTTATGATATTTGAAAGTTATGTATCAAATTTGAGCTCATTTGGAGTAGATTTAGGCATTGAATCATGTGTTAGATTGTTGAAATTCGACGAATAATTTATCTTTCAAAACTTAAGATTCGATTTATGAAGTTGCATTGAAGAAATAAAACTACTTCAAATTCGAATTTTTTGAAGTTGCATTGAAAAGATAGAAGAACTTAAAATCTGGTTTCTGTAATTGCATTGAATAAATAGAACTACTTATGATCCGATTTTTCTCAAGTTGCATTAGAAAGACAGAAGAATTCCAGATCCAATTTTAAAGTTGTATTGAAGAGATGGAAGAACTTCAAATCCCGTGAGGAAATTTTACAAATCTTTGTGCAATTAAGGTATAACTTCAATAGCGGCCCCAAAAGTGAATATCAATAAATAGTAAATCTGGCCAATTATTTCCCGGACATTTTTCCGTTCAACTCATGTTGCCAGCCCTGTTAGTTAAAGAGTTTGAAAACGTTCTTTTTTTGTGGCAAAAAATACAATAAAGGAAATTTTGGCTGTTGCTATGTTTCTTTCTTTTAACATAAAAATAATAATTTGATTCAAAATTCAAATATCAAATCTCTTACGGTAGAAGTTCGTGCTTCTGAAAGGCGAAGCAACAAACGTAGTTCCTTTCCTTTGTACTTCGTGTTCCATTTTCGTCAATCTTTTTCTTGCTTATACAGTGTCAATTAGTCAACTATTAAGATCATTAATTTGTCTTTACAGTCTCGTGCTCATTGCAAACATTCATCAGCGCAAGTGTTGGATCTAGTGATGATAATGCCGATAAAAAATAAAATAATCTTGGCCGTTCACGTATTATTCTGTATCCAACCTTCACATGTTCTTCAGCTCAAAAACGTACTACACCTCTTCTATATCTTTATAGGTCGAAAGGAATTGGTCTTCGCTCATTCCAAAAACAAATAAAAAGAGTCCAACCATTACAACAATACAACTACCTTTTATACAGAGATCCTAAGTCAAAATCAATATACAGACCGTCATTAACCAAGATCCGAACAGATAATTCTTGTTTGGAGTATTGCCCAAGATAAGGAAAATTTTGCTTTACATCCTAAGTTGAGGTTGATAAGCTTAAGTAATCGCTTGACTTTGTTGTTCTGTCTCGACCATTCTTGCAGGACCTTCAAACATTGCCAAGAGATAACAGGGTATCTAGCCTCGCTTCGGCGCCAAACCTTCCGCATCTGCGGTCCCTGCCTCCTCCGGCCCAGCTTCGCTTTTGCATCCCAAGTCTGCATTTGCAAACTCGCACTTGCGGTCAGACCTTCGCAGGTGCAAAAACATCAGAACATGTCTCCCCAAAAATATGAAATGATTTGCACCTCGTCCGAAATGCACCCGAGCCCCTCGGGACCCATCCAAATATATCAACCAATCCTAAAACATTCATGATGAGCCTGCTACACTTCCTACGAACAAAATTCCTATATATTATGGGTGTGTTTGGTATAACGGAAAATGTTTTCCGTGAAAAATATTTTCCAAGAAAATATTTTCTTGGAAAACAAGTAATAATCTTATTCATTTTCCGGTGTTTGGTACGCGTAAACTTCCAAACACATAAACCTTCGAACTCATAACTTTGGAGCTTGTAAAATTTCGAACATATAAACCGAAAGATGAAAAAACTAAAACTGAAAATATATAAAATAAAAAAAAAAAAATTCGGGGGAGGGGGTATGGGTGCAGAAAAATGAAAAAATAGAAATTTGAAATTACAAAACAAAAAGTAAAAAAATAAAAAAAAATTGTGCGGGTTTGGGGCAGTGGGGGGGGGGGGGAGATTGCAGAAAAACTAAAAAACAGAAATTTGAAATTACAAAAAAAAAAAGCAAATTTTTTTTTCTAAGAGAGGGGGTGGGGTTGGTAAGCATGGGGTGGGGTTAGATGGGTGGGTGTGGGGGTGTGGGGTGGGGTGGTGAGGGTGGGGAATAGGGTGGGGAAGGTTGAGAAGAAATTTTGGAAAATGTTTTCCCTTGATAAGGAAAACATTTGGAGGAAAATGAGTTCATAAGGAAAATGTTTTCCAAATATTTAAACCAACCAAACATGAAAAAATTGGAAAACATTTTCTTCATACCAAACACACCCTATAAATCCTAATATTTTCGGTTTGGCAATACTCTAAAGGAAGAATCACAATCTCCTGAACGAGTACAAGTTGATTATCATACTACGCGCAAGTATAAGCTCATTCTTCCTCCAAGCCATTTCCAATGAGACAACATTGCAGAAAAAAGATAGGGTAATAACGGGCCGTCTATTTATGGAAAGTATACAATTGAAACTGAAAAATACAAAGTCATGAAATTTTTCTAGTTCTTCCTTCGCAAATTTAAAGTAGGCACTCGCAAGATAATTGAGTTGAAGATGAAATTTTTTTTATGAAAGTTGAGTTTCCAATTTTCTTTTAACATTTCATGACACAACATTACTTTCTTCATTCAAGGAAAAATGACATGGTTTGTATTCTGATTTACGATTATTTGTATTATGGTATATGACTTATAGTTTATTTAAATTTGATTGGTTTCAGTAGAAAAAAAAAGTTAGCTATTTGACAAAGTTTTTGTTTTTATCTTTATAAAGGGTAAAGTGCTAATATATTCTAGCTACAAGGAGCCATATGACTCAGAAAATCTCACTTAGTGAAGAGATGTGGGAGAAAACAACAGCAATTGAATTTCTTTAAAATCCTCTGAAAAGCAGGATTTTAGAGAGTCGGTATCAATAATATAACAAGACAGGCCATATAAATGGAAGAAATTGATCACAACAATCTAAAGACAAAATGTTGATCGGTATAGACCCTTCAAAAAGATATGGTTAAAATGCAAAACAATACAAATCGAACCAAGTCTTTGCCTTCAAAAAATATCTGAAGATCAAACCATCAACTTAACTCATGAAGCACTTGGGGCAGTCTCAGATTTGTCCGTATCCATTGGCTCGGTAGCAGGTGGTACTTCACTTCCAGCACTGGCACCCTCAGTTGCATTTGCATTTCCTGAATTAGGACTCTCTGCACCCTGAGGTTGTTGCTCACCTCCTTGAGGAGGTTGAGATGATGGTGTTTCAGGAGTTGCTGGCCTTACCGGCTTAGGCTTTGTCATTATAGGCCTACAAACCCTGTAGAGACAGAAAGTACCTTGTAAATAACAAATCAAATAACAAATCAGCAGCGCAAAGCAAGGAAAAGGAAGAAAAAGGAAAGAAGGCCGGCCTTACGCAGACAAAACAGATATAGCAACTAGCCAACCAAGCCTTTGCAGTACAATTAGCGCAAATATTTATATTTTTAAACTGATAGCAAAATAGATTCAGTAGTCAACAGTACCTATCAAGTGACTCTGCTTTCTTCCTAACATCAGCCGACAGAAGAACAGGGTTGGCATATTTCGGAAGAACATCCTGCTGCTGCTTTTTCTCTCTAAACCAAGCCTCAGCTTCGACACACTCGTTCAGAACCTAGGAAGTGCAAGCGAAACATAAACATCAAATCAGATTTTCAGGAAGAAGAGGGGCGAGCATATGATGAAAGAAAAGAAAAGAAAAGGCAAATAGCAATATTAAGCAGATATGTGCACACCTTCTGCTTCTCCGCTAAATCAATGTGATCAAACTTAGGATCATTTGACACTGCCGCCTCTCTGTAACTATTTATGCAATAAACAAATTGATCAAACACAGAACCCCTCTCCGTGTATTCCTTGTACCGTTGCTCAATCGGGTCACCTTGCTGCAGATTCGCCACACTAAATCAGCTCCATACATTCCAAAAGGACAAGGGAAATAGGATATTCAAGAAACACCAACCTTTTTAAGCTCCTCAAGTTTGGCAATATAAACACCCTTAGTTTCATCCTCTCCATCTTCATACAACCAATCTTCCACTTCTTGAAGTTTAGCAATAAATTGTTCTCTTTCAGAATCAATTACAAACTCTTGATATTTATCTGAAAGCTGGATATATTAAGAAGGGAGACCAGTCAGTATTCAGTAACATATCACATGTTTTCATACAACTACCATAAGGCCATCAAATACCTTATTCCTCATGTCATAAACATAGGCCTCAACAGCATTCTTCTTGTCCTTTGTCTCTTCCATAACACGGTCCTGAAGAGCCATTTCAAATTCTTTCTCAACAGCCTTCTGAACGTCAGCAGCTGCCATTGCTCCGTAAACAATCTCAGTCACCGGTATAGATGTCTTTTTGACCTTTTTCTTAGGGACTTCAACCTGCAAGAAAATGAAAACATAAATGCTAAGCTTTACTGACATCTTTGAGCTAATACACTGAAGTAGAAGAAGAATATAAGTTATCCAACATTAATTAAGTGAAAAAGGCACTATACTGATGCATTTCAAGAATTAAAATATAGGTAAACACCAGCCCATCCATGCGTTCCCAATAGTAAATGCGTAAATCAAATACCGACGATTTGAATAGATGCATAGTTGATAAAAAACAACCAAATATGACTGATAGGAAATATAAACTAGCTCAAGCAGCAATGAGAAGAGATGAAAGAGTGCCGTGTCACCTTAGCATCTGTTTCCATCTTGACAGGTCTGTCTCCAAATTCTGGAACACCATTCTCAGCCCCTGAAGCATCCCCAGCTCCTTTAGCATCTTGCATATTTACATCAGATTCCGATGTAGTTGGAGCAGCAGCATCACCAGAAGCTTCATCTGTTTCCATTTTGGCAGGTTCCTTAACTGCCTCTTTCACAACTGGGACTTCCACCTCTTCTTCTTCCAAAAGCTAAATTACAGACCAAAACCATAAGATTAGATGATAGTCTCTCCATTCACTAAATAATTGCAACATAAAAAGGAAAAACGAAGAGAAACCACAAATTTCTGGACTTACAGTGGCAGAATCAACCGAGACAATACCATGCAGGTTTAGGCGTACTTTAACTTTTAGTTTGGCCCTTTCACCCTTTGCAGATTGGAATGGTCCGATCTGTCAAGGAGATCAAAGAAAACCGAAGTGAGCCAAGGACTCACCTGAAACCAGAGGATCCATTTTCTATTTATTTTAATAGATGAAAACACAGGATCTAATTAGTGAGTGAAACTATGAAATACCGTGTAAGTACTGATCTTTGCTGGCGCCTGAAGCTCACTGACATCAGCATACTGTACATCTATTGTAAACGTGCCAGATCTGTAGAAAGTAAGAGCTTTCACACTGGGTATCGGATTCCCTTTGGGGAAAACAATTGTGCTCTGATGATACTCCAAAGCTCCATTTTGTGCATCTGGAGCAGGTCCCTTCCACGACAATGCAATTGGGAAAGGGAAGCTCTCATTAACCTTCAATCAGCCAACTACAACTATTAGTACATTTATTACGCTTATAAATCAGCACAATTTATTCTGCTTGGAGCCAGATGTGCAAGTAGTAACATAATCGTTTATCAAAGGTTATTAGTATCACAATTGACATTTGCTTCAATAAAAATCTTGGTCATTCTATGATAAATCGTGCATTTCTTTCATCCTTCAAGAAAACAATATCTTCTACCTCCCACTGTGTCATTTATTATCTTTTTTATTTGTAATTCGTCACTAATTACCTCACTTTCATGCTTGTTTCAAGCCAAGCAAAAATTAGGTCGCACTCAGACAACAAAATAAAATGAAGAAAAGATCAAACCAATATTTTTCTTCACATATTAAATGTGTCTACTTAAATAATAAGGATTATCGACGAAATTGCAACACATTAAGAAGTTGAAAGCCCTGAGTCCAATATGACCATGGAAAACACATCAATCAAGAGAATGCAAGGCTAACCACATTACCTGGAATTCTCGCACTTTAAAGGTAGGACTGAGAATAGCACATTGCAATGCACATCCTTTGGCCACACATTCACTTGCATTCATGGTGCGCCTTGGTTCCTTACCGAAGAACTCTGTCAAAATCCTCATAATCGCAGGCACTCGAGAGCTTGACCCAACAACCTCAACTGCATGAATGTTCTCAGTAGTGAGCCCAGCTTCAGCAAGAGCTTTCTCTAGTGGTTTCTTCACTCTCTCCAGTATAGGTATGCTGATTTGCTCAAACTCCTCCCTCTTGATAAATCCTCTGACATCCTTCTCATCCATTAAACACTCTATATTCAAAGGTGCCTCAGGGTTTGCGCTGAGGACCTTTTTCAACTTTTCACAAGCAGCTCGAAGTCTAATGCATGCCCTAGCATTTTGGAAAACATCGATTTTGTATTCTTCCTTGAACTTTGCGGCAAAATGTTGGAAAAGAGCTTCATCAAAATCCCTCCCACCAAGATTTCTGTCAAATGAATGAGCCAGTATCTTCAACTGGCCTTTCTTGAAGCCAGCAATACAAACTTGCAAGCTTGCATGTCCAACGTCAATAAAAGCAACATTTAGTGGGTCATTTTCAGGTAAATCTGTCTTGTAAATACCATATGCCAATGCAGTAGCTGTTGTCTCATGAATTAGATGCAAAGGGTGCAAGCCAGCTATGGTGGCTGCATCCATTACAGCTCTTCTCTGAAGATCAGTGAAATAAATCGGAATTCCGATGCAACAATCAACTACTGCTGCATTGAGATTCTTCTCTGCTATAGTTTTCAGATCCGAAAACACCATTCCAAGAACCTGGGTAGGTGTAAAAGTTCTCATTTCCCCTAAATATCGTGCATGGATGAGAGGATATCCGTCAGGTCCTTCAGTTACTGAAAAGGGCAGTGCCTTAAGATCTCTTTGCAGCTCGGGATCAGAAAATTGCCTCCCAATTAACCTCTTTATCTGTGAAATGGTGTTTTTTGGGTTCATCATACTTGACGCTGCACCAGCAGTCCCGAGAAACCGTTGCTTCTCTCCAAAGCAGACTATAGCTGGCGTTTCCCTTTTTGATTCGTCATTAAGTACGACATCAATACCTCTCTGCCTTGCAACTGCAACAACACCACTCTCATTCCCAAAGTCAAAACCAACCACGCTCATCTTTGCTGGCTGCAATCACTCAATATCCAACAATAAACCAAAGTACCTGGACAACATCAAAAGACAAGATAAAATCAACTAAAACACCAGCATGAACCATACACAAATCTACACAGAAAGAAGTTATGCATTTTAAATGATAGCTCTCAAATCAACATGAAAAAACTGATTACTTTTTCATTGAAAAGCTAAGAAAGTTGATCATTCATGGCTGGGTTTCGTGGAATGCAATTACACTATGTGTTAATAATCGATATACTGAAGAGAGCAATATAAGTTGGCTGGCGCAACCCAAAACATCAACAGACTAAAGTAACATGGACTCAAAGATCATGAACGTTTTTTCCCCCTAATTTGCCCAGAATCCAAAGTTCAAGTATGATTTTTAACTAATTTTCCTGCCAAGGAAACTTTCCTGCATGAATGAGCTTGCCCACATGCCAACAAGCCGGGACTCAATTGGTAAAGAACCAACAAGAACAAGGATTTTTGAATCTACTATCAAGGAATACACAAAACACGCCCAAAACTCAGCCTTTATAAAGAAGGTACTCTCTAGAACGCCTTATACAAACTTGTCAGGCACTGATCTAAAGCAGACCTTAGCCTGCTCCATTTTTCCCTGAAAGGAATCTTCAATGTTAAGAACTAATTGAATAGAGGAATAATCAGAGACTGGCTAATGGCTACCTAGTAAATTACAATCACCACTTTATCTAGCCTAAGGAATTTGCTATCCCCCCTTTTTCAATCTTGCACCTTTGATAATAAACTTAACTATGTTACTTCATTTCTTTATAATTTGTTCTTTATTATTTTGACGCTGGTCTCCAAACCGACTTGACCGCACCTCGAGTATTCCACCAGTACCTGCTATCTCCCACTAGCATTGCACATATCGGGTAACTATGCCCACCAAGAATTAGGCAGATAGGAATTACCATTTGTTCTTTTCTAATTTTCTAAATTATAGATTAAAGAGTTCGCAATAGCAACCAGCAATGCAGGAATTAGAAGGACAAAGACACAATTTTGTACCAATCATAACGCCTTCATGAAGCTATACAACAGTATGCATCACCAGACAACAAATTTAGTTAACTCCTAGCAAAAACTTTATGCAGCATGCGAATCACAAGCGAACATTGTCAAATCTAACCAATAATATTACATCCCTAGCTAAAAATCTGAAGCCAACGAACAATCAAGCAATCGATGGTAACAAATTCCTAAAAGTAGAAAAAACAAAAATCATAGATCTGCAAATTGTTATAGAGAGAAACGGAGTTTCCTGATTCAAACAATACCTTGAATACGAAGAATAAAATCTTCTGGAATCTATGTTCCACGCACTTCGTGTGTGTACGATTGAATTTTTTGTTAGCCAAAGCGGAGGATACTGATATAAAATAAAAGGGGTTTAAGGGAGAGCAATAAAGAGGAACAAGAGAATTGGGGTTTGTGTAGAATTTTCGATTTTATAATTTACTAAAAATATTCTTCCTTTTTTTGGCTGAAGGGAGGTTTCTAGTGGTCCTAGATGTATCTAGAGGTGTTAACTCTTCTACAGCTGATGTGTGCACTCTGGACTAAGTAGGTATTGGGCCTTGAGGGTTAGTTCACAGGTTCTGTTGTGTTCGTGGATCTAAAACTGGGCTTCTAAACCTTCTTTTGTGAAAAAAATACAAATAAGGACACATGATGTATGCCTTGTCCAAAAAAAAAAAAAATACTTTGTATAACATGGGGGAGAGATTTTGAATCTCTTGCCTAAAAGTGAGGATACAATGAATATTTTGAACTCCTTGATTATTAAAGGGGAGACAATTACATCGTCTACCAAAAGGAAGGGTGCAATAGATGTCTTTGACTTTTTGATTTATATATTCATGTTAATGATTTTCTCTAACTTTAGTGTTGCTTGCTTATGTAGTTGCTAACAACATGACTACTTAATTGAATTCAATTGAATCTCTTACTAGTAGCAACTACAATAAGTGAAAATAAGATGTTGAAATAATGTTAGGCCTAATGGACCTCAAATTTGCATCTTGAACCTACAACTACTAGCACTCTTGATGAAAAAGCTAAATATGAGAAATAGATGAAGGATAACAAATTGAGCCTTATGAGCATAAAGAGATCCATTTCTGATCGCATAAAAGGTGCAATCAAGACTAATAAAAATGTAAAAGATTTTTCGAGGCCATTGGATAGAAATTCCTAGAATTTGATAAAGCTGAGATAGGTAGCTTGATTAATTTCCTATCCATCATAAGGTATGACCTTGTATATAGTGTTCCGCGATCACATTATGAAATTGATTAGCATTGCTACTAAGCCAATAATTAGGTGTGACCATTACTGATAATTTTCTTATTTATCAATTTTTGGGGTCCTTTCCTGGGTAGTTTGGCCAGCTTAAGACAACCTGTAATACGCAAAAGGATAAGTGGAGTGTTAATGAGCTTATCATTATTTGTGGTAGAGGAAGGCAGGACCCGAAAGGATAAAGGTGAGGGCATAGTGAACCTTGTTAGTTCGTCTAGATCAGCTGATTATCCCTCTTATAAAAGAAGGTAGACCTAAATTCCATAAAAGGAAACATGGTTCAGTCTCATTATCCAGTGATTATAGTGGTCATGTTAATAAGCCTAGTGGTAGCCAAGATCAATCTCATAATTCTATTAATCCTCGAGTTGTGACTAAGAAAGAAATCAAGTATTAGGATAGCAAATAAGTAGGTCACAAGAAAGTTGATTGTCCTCTGAAAAAGAAACCAAGTAATTTTTTTGGCTTTTGTCTGCTTTGAAACTAATTTAGTGGATGTTCCTTTAAATTTCTCGTAATTGGATAATAGTATAATTATTCATGTAACCAATGACTTGCAGGACCTGGCAAGCAGATAGAACCAAAAGAGGCTGAAATGAGTGTTGTTGAGGGGCAATAGACTAAAAGTGAAAGTAGACTTTATAGGGACTGCTATTTTATCTTTCCAAAATAATTCTAGTATTTGTTTAGAAAAATACTATTTTGTACCGTTTATGAGACGAAAGTTAGTCTCTGTTTCACTTTTCGGCAAGCCTGGTTATTCGTTTAAGCTACATCTTGATTTTATTAAACTTTTTTGCGATTCACATGTTGTTACTAATGCTATTTTTAAGTGATAGTTTATATTGCTTAAATGTGTTGAATGAAATTTTTTCTGTAATATTGAAACTATTTTCCACAAAAAGCCTGCTATGAGTAAAACGTCTTACTCGTTATGACATAGTTGTCTTGGTCATATTTTTTAAGAAAAATTAAGCAATTGGTAAAGAAAAAATATTTTATTTGTTCTTGATACAAAAGATTTTAAAATTTCTGTGGATTGTGTTAAAGGCAAAATGACCAAGGTTAATGGAGAGGGTTCCACTAGGAGCTCTGAATTCTTGAAAATTATTGATATTCTTGTTAGTGAACCTTATGCACCTACTTTGACCAATCATAAATACTTTATTACTTTTATTGATAACTTTTCAAGATATTGTTATATATACCTTTTAAAAGAGAAATCTGAAGCACTTGATAAGTTTTAAATTTATAAGACTAAAGTTGAAAAATAACTTAGGAAGGCGTATTAGATAGTAAGGTCTGACGACCAGGGGTGGATCTATGTTGATAAGAGGGGGTAGTACGCCACTCAGTCGCTCGGTAGAACTTCGTGTATGTACTAGTATTGCATGTAAAAACGTTCCGAAAAAATAAATAAAGAAAGAATGGCACCCTAAATCACAAAGTGATTGTCGATGCCATGGTCAAATTGCCCAACGCCTGGCTCAAGGCCCATGACCGATATGCACTCTACTCACATTTGTGCAAGTTTAAATTTTATTTTTCCTCTTTGCCGTTGTTCCCTCTTTCCATATTTTCTTTTTCTTAGTTTCTATTAAGGGTGTTTAACAGGTCGGGTTGACCTGGTTCCGGACCATCCCAGAACGGCATTAACCCGGATCGGTGGTGGGGGGTCGGGTAGGGCTGGGTTTGGGGGTTGGGACGTTTACATTTTCATTACCAGTTAACCGGATCGGTCAAACCCGATCAAGAAAAATTACTGTTGAGCCGGTTAACCGGGCCGGGCCGGACCGGTTCAACGGCTATTTTCTGATTATTTTTTTTAAATTCATTTGATTGTTGGTAACAGTCAACTTCCAATTTGACTGTTGCCCAATGCAAGAATAGCCCTTTTTTGGGCAATTATTTTAAAAAATAACACTTTTAGTAATTACTAATTTAGCCCTTTAAAAAATTATAAATACACCCCCTCTTCTTTATTTCTTCACTCATCTCTCATTTCTCAAACTCAAATTTTCAATTCAAGTTAAATCATGCCCCGTGCTTCTAGAGTGCGCTCATATGTTTGGGAACACTTTGAGGTGGTAGAAGAAAATGAAGAAGTTCACAAAGTAAAATGTAAGAACTGTGGTCGAGTTTTAAATCTTCGTCGAAAGTGGGAAGGCACAGGCTGTTTAAGGAGGTATCTGAAGAGTTGTCTTGAGCGTCCTCCAGGAATTCGTATTTAAAATTTTAAGTTGATTTGAAATAATTTGTGTTATTTTAAAATTATTAAACGTATTTATGCTTAATGTTTTAGTTTGTTTGATTAATTTAAAGTATTGTTATGCAATAAAAATTTAAAATGAAACTATGAAAGCCTTTGAAGTTAAAACTCCAGAAGAAGGCCAAGAAGTTCATATTGATTATGAAGAACTTACTAAGGCAATGCAAAACCTTTGAAGTTCTGGATTTATAATTTTATATTTAATAATTAAACTTTGAATTTACTCTTTTTTCGTTAATTTAGTTGTTGTTAAATGTAAACTTTAGTTTGCAAGTTTGAAATAAAAAAAGAACTTGCAAATTATAAGTGCAATTTTTTTCCATCTTCATTGTATTCTATTATCTTAAATTTTTAATGAAATATTCAAATATAAGAATTTTAAAGCCTTTGCATCCTTTATTCAAACACTCTTTTTATAAGATTATTTTTTGTTTTATATTCTTACTTTATATTAATATAAATTACGATAGTTATACAAAATACAAAAAATAAAAAATAAACCCGGCCCCTTAGGCCCGTAACCGTTCCGGTTCAATATTTCACCGGATGGGCCCGGACCGGTTAAACTCTATTTGAAAAAATCGATAACCGGTCCGAATTGATGACCGACCGGTCACTTTTTAGTCAACCCGGCCCGACCCGGCCCACCCCTTTGACACCTTTAGTTTCTCTTGTTTCCATTTTTGTATTTTAACTCCATGTATAATTATTTATTATAAAAGTATATTTACTTATATTTTTTTCTAGATCTCAAAATATTTATTTGAATATGCTTTTGATATCATTTTTGGTTTTTTACTTAGTTGATGTTATTTTTTTTAATTTCAAATCAAGAATCAAACATTTTCAGTTTGATTGTCACGTGTATTTTTATGCACCAAAATAATATTGTACAGTGAACATAATTAATTCAAAATAATGCGAACCGACTAGATGCACACCCTAATACAGCTTCCTTGACTAGCGGTAAGTTTATATATTAAATACACTACCACCCATAGCCATCAGATCCTGGATCCGCTTCTGCTGACGACGGTGGTGAGTACTATAGAAAATATAATGAGTCTAATTAATCAATGTATGAGACCTTTTGCTTTATTTTTACAAGAATATGGGATAATAATACAATACATCATGCAAGGTGTTCCTGAATAGAATGATATAGCTGAAAGACAAAATCGTACTCTCATAAAAATGGTGAAAAATATGATGTCAAGGGTGAAACTTTTAAAAACAACTATCTATATTCTGAATAGAGCTCCTACAAATCTATCTTAAAACTAAAGGAATACCAATACCAATACCATGAAATCCAGGATAGTCAATATAGATGCTGGTGCATCTAAGCAGAAATGCAGAATTTATTTTTAGCCTATTCGGCCTGCATAATTTATATATTAATTTGGCTTTACACTAATAATACAAAATACAACCATAGCTAGCTAGCCTCTCATGATATAATATAATGTAAAAATTTAACGGCCTTCACTATTGACTTGTGACCCTCAAATGAGTAATTCCATCACCTAATCTTGTTTAAACTTAAATTTAGGCAAGAGTTCTTCGTTTGCATAAGGTCAAGGGTTAGAGCCAGAAAATTTTATTAAATGTGTTCAACATTTAATATATATACATAAAAAATAATATATATGTACAATATATAATTTTTCGGTAAATGATATTCAAGTTTCACCAAGGATAGCTCTGTCTTGCTAATGGTGTCCTTTGACGATAGCAAAAAGAAACTTAGTGGATCATTTATGGATTTGTGCGGCATTTTCGCAGAGTCGGATCAATAATTTAAACTTGTATGGATTCAATATTTAAAGTTCTTATTATTAAACTCATTATACTTGTAAAGTTAGGAGTTCATATTTACTATTTTGTAATTTTATTAATTGTTACGCATAAAATTATGTTCCGTCTTAAAAGTTATGAATCCAATTAAACCCGCCCGTTGGATGCTACATCCGCCCCTGCATTTTGGTCAGCCGTCATTTTTTCCACATGGGAAAAAGATTCACTGAAAACATTTCTCGATTGTGTGCTAAGCTTTGTCATCTATTCAACAGCAAAAAAGGAACTCAATGAAATATTCTTATTGCCTTTATTGGGTTACTTCAACATCAAATGAGAAAAAGAAGTCAAGATAAGGGGACGGAATAACCTGTAAAGCATATATAGCTGATCAAAAAAACAAAGTTCAAAAAGAAGAAAAAGAAGATCTATATATCCATAAAGCATCTAACTTTACTTGTGATAACAGAAGTTAATTGTTAGAACTTTCATGTACAACATGGATAAGATCATAAGAAAATTCTTAACAAGTTAAAATTAAAAGTCATTATAAGAAAATTCAAATGACTTAGTTTAAGTTATAACTATACACTTTCAGTGTACAGTATTATACACTTTCCGTGTACAAAAAATTACATTATTAGATCATCCAACAAATGTATATAGGTGAGTTTTGTAATCTTAAAAATAAGATAACTTAATCGTCGCAATAGGTAAAGATGACTTAATAGTGTAAGAGTCCCTTACAATGACAGTGCAAACAAGGGCGGATTTAATACTTTATCAACAGTGCACGTGAACCCATGATCATTCTGTCTAAATATTTTATGTACATATTTCTTAGAATTGTCTAATATAATCTGTTGGCATGCTCCAAAAAGATTTAATGATATACTTAATGAGCATTGAATCACTCACTATTCATGATCAATTTCCATTTACATTTTTTTTCCGTCTTTTTATTATTAGTAGTGCATCCATATTCTAAAATTCCTAAACCCGCCCCAAAAAAGTTGCCTATTTACCAACAACATTAGAATAAACTGCTGCCGCGTAAGAAGTAATAGAAGAGTTTGCAGTAGAACGCCAAACATAATATCTAAATTAATTTTGTCATAATTAACACCAAATTAGAGTACAATATATTTACAGAAGAAATAAAAATGACAACTAGAATTACACAAAGATTGATGCTTCTCCAGTTTCTAGAGTTCTCTTGATTCTCCATCAAACAATTAATTCATTCTTGGGGAAGATTCTAGAAGGAACAGCAAAACGAGCGGAAAATGATCGAGAAAGTTCCTGAGCGTCAGCCAAAATGGCTGAACCTTGATCGAAATTCTGAGAATAAGAATGTGGATCATAAGTAAACCGCATTGATTTGGACTTGGAGTGTTCAAAAATTTTCTTCCTCTCTTTCTTCATCTTTCTCCACAGCAATCTCCAGATGGCCGGTGCTTTGTTCGATCTGTTAACGGCCGGCAATTTATACGATGCGAAACGTTTGTACTCTCTGCCGGAGTAGCTCCGCCTACAGCAGACGCTAATTCCATTGTCTAAGTCATCCATGAGAGTACTGAGTGGACAAAACAGGGTGTTAATTTGTGATCTGAAAGGTGAATTGAGACTCTGAGTTTTTGTGGTTGTTGAGATTTTTAGATTGTGCAAATGCATGGGGAAACATAGGAGCGGACAAACTTATATAGGCGAAAAAGATGTATATCTACAGTGTAATGTATTTCCTTTTGAGTTTAAGTTGTATGCGTGAGGTGACGGTATATACTTTCTCTGTCCAAATTTGCTTGTTCATTATACTAAATATAGATATCTATGTGCACCCAAACTCGGGCTGGTTGAATATGGGTCCTAAACTGATTAAATGGGCTTTCTTCAACTGTTGATTTTGATTGGCCTTTTGTACACGGGGTCCATTAACAGCACATTGGCAGAAATTGAACCAATAATATCGTAGAAATAACACCAGGTAGCCATTATAAAGGGCGGTTACTTAGGAATTAGCCGGTGCGTCCTGAATTTCAGTTTTTCATGACAAAAATATCATGAATTGTCCTGAAATTAAGATTTTCAGTTTAAAATTTCAGCTGAATAATCTCTGAATAGCATCCCTTAGAATGACTATTTGTGCACCCAATAGAATAGCTGAGTGTTAAAAGGTTAGATTTTGAGGTCTATGCACTGATAATATCAAAAAGTATTTACATAATCAGGTTATTTATTAGGTAATTAATTACATATAAATCATTTGATAAGCATTAAATTGTAATATAGTAAAAGCAGAGGCGGTGCCAAGATTTGAACTTCATGGATTTCAAATTTTAGGAAAATTAGTAACTGAGTTTTAAATTTAATTGTTGTACATATAATACAAATATAGAGTTAAGATTAAAGTTACTGGTTTCGGTCGAACCTAGGTCCGCCCTGAGAAAAAGTAGTAACTTACCTGTTCCACGTTCGAATTCAGTTAATCTCCTTATGACTACAGTTGAATACTCATCTCTCTTACTCATGTTAAGAACTTGTAGTCAAGTTCTAGAACTAATTTCCCATTTACAAATAAATGATAAGGTAAGCATTTTCTATACTACTTCCTGATTACAGTCCTAACTTGTTGACAGAGAATATGATGAGAAAGCCATTAGTAATATGAAGAATGGCATAATGATACATCTAATTGACTTCAAATTTATTCTTTAAACTTCCTTGTTAGAGCTAGCTGCCAGTTGAGTTAGAGACGGATTCAGGATTTAAATTGAATCGTCGATTCAACACTATATTCGCCTGAGTCGAGTGATAAAGTCATCATACTCCGGTAGCTTGGGATGGATATGCCCATTTGGACTCAACATATCACGCTCAAAGGAATTTGCCTGTGTGTGCCCTTCTCTGACTCTGAGTGCTACTGAACTTGCCTGTTTCAATTCAATGGGAGTAATTGCTGCTCGGCCTGATGGACCATTTGGAAATCTCTGCCTTGAAACTTCACCAGCGTCAACTTCAGCTAGTTTAGGTAACTTAACAACTGATTTTGGTTTCTGAATTTCATTCTGAAGCTGTTTCCGAGTATAGTGTAACAAAAGCCTGTCCATCATCTTTTCCTCTTCATCCCGTTGATTGTGATGATCACCTTTTGTGATTCTTATGCCATGTTTTCCGTTATCTTTCACTCCACTAGTACGGCTCTTTCCTCTCTCCTCGCCTTTCAATCTATCTGAGTCCTCCTCAGAACCATGCATCGGCTGCAGACGTGTCCTCCTAACTGATTTCGGTTTTGGCTTTTTGATTGTATCATTTACACATGTACCTTCTTCTTTGGACAACTGAACCTTCATCTGAGTCATTTCTGTATGTTTCTGTGCCTCCTCAGTGGAACAAGTAGGAGATACATCTGAACTGCTGTTTGTAATGCATGCTCTTGACTTGGTGTAATTAGGCTGAAATGACCTATAATAGAATGGCTTCTTGTCATCAGATTCTTCTTTAGATACACAGCTACTGATATCTGGTTCATTTTGTTTACATTTTCTGCCATCTTTGATTGGAGGTATGTCATCCAAATTTCTGTTGGATGCGCGACTTAAATTATCTCTTTTTTGTTTGTCACTGTCCCTTCCCTTAGGCAAACTATGTACATCACCAGGGACTTCCTTTCTGCCATAAGATGAATGATGCTCCCTTTTCGCTTTAGAAGTTGTATGTTGTCTCACATTCTCATGATTAAGTTTACTGTCTTCGTGTTCTTTGCTCCGGGCTGATTCATCCATTTTCTTGTGCAATTTATGCTCTTCATCATTGTGACTCTTGGGCCTGCCCTGTGAAAGATAGAAATAAGTTGCAAAAGAAGTCTGATTAGGGTGGAAACATATCTTCAATGTGTAGCCAACGACAATTTTAGGATACATCTGCGATCGTTCTATAGAAAACTTACTTGTTCAGACATCAGTTGTTTATATAGCTTCTGCTCCAAATCCCTTGAGTTCCATTTTATACCAGATTCTACTGCTATATCTCGCATCAATTGAAGCTTCATCTCCTTTGTTGGTGGTTGTGACTTTAGCTTTTCAACAAACTGTCAAGAAATGAAAATGAATATGAATATGAATATTTTAAATAAAGGAAGAAAGAGCTCCATGTGAAAGTTTATGTGTGAGTACTATTATGTACGTTGCTGAAGACATTAAGTAAAAAGGGTCGCCCGGTGCACTAAGCTCCCGCTATGCGCGGGGTCCGGGAAATTAGGGCCGGACCACAAGGGTCTATTGTACGCAGTCTTACACTGCATTTCTGCAAGAGGCTGTTTCTACGGCTTGAACCCGTGACCTCCTAATCACGTGACAACAACTTTACCAGTTACGCCAAGGCTCCCCTTCAGAAGACCTTAAGTAACTACCTCTTTATTCACAAAAAGTTCGAGAGAATTTCCATATCTCTCAGTGAATGTAGCTCTCAGTCCACGTAATTCTGGAAGGTCAGAAAATCTTGCTGCTGCAAACATCAACGTCGACGCGGCTTCTCTGCAATCCTCAGGGCACACCCTAAAAACAAGAATTACCCAGAAACAATTAACAAGTGAGGGAGAAGAGGTAGAACATATTGATATGACATGATTTCCATTATATGCAAATGCAATATTAACAAGTGGGGAAAAGAGGAAGCAGCATATTAACATGACTTCCACTATATGCAACTGCAATATTAATAATTCGGGCCTAACATACTACTGGAGACCAACTAAATGAAAATTTAAGGGATAATTAAATTTTTGAGCCGCTCTAAAAAATAATAACCGGAAAATGTATATGTTTTGTATATTAAGTATAAATATACTTATAATATACATCAATATATATAATATACATGTTATATACACATATTACACGTACCTCTGGCCCAAAAACTAGTGCACGTACCTCTGTTTACTCATTATAGCGAGGTGACTCGAAATATGCAGAGAATTATGCTCCAACATATCATAACAGATCGAGATATTGAGCTCAAACATAAGGCCTTCAGCCTGTTGCGTTAACAACCAGAAACATTATGTCAGAATCAATCTCCAACCTTTTGGGGAAGAGGGAGAAAATACAAATTGACTTTGTCTAAGGCTTAAAAATTCTAGAAATGGCACTAGCATGAAACAAATAACAATATTAAGGCCTAGGAAATTCTACAGTCTGCATTATCATCAAACAGAAAAAGAATTCAGAAATCTGAATTTTGGTCTTAAAGATCCTCTAATAGGGTTATTATTATTGAGGGTTCGTTGCTTTCAAACTACTCTGACAATAAGTTTGAACACGGAACATCTTTGCAAACAACCACCAAATTAGAAACTAAAAATAAATAGAGAACAGATGTAACTAGAGGCAAATCTAAGACAGGTACTTGGTTTCAACTGAAACTATTGCTTTCAGCTTGAACTATGTAAGCATCTATTGAAACAGCACAAAATATTTCAAGATAAGAATATCAAACACATTAATAAGAAAAGAAAATCACCCGGTTGTAAGCGTTGACATCCAATCCAGATTTAAGAAGGTCAACCATATCATTCTTCAAGTATTTAAGCATAGCTTCTCTCTTTTTTCTGATCATCTCGATTCGAGTCTTTGTCAGCTTGATCACAGACTTGCTGCACCAGACAAAACCAACACACACACACACACAAACAAAAACGAGTAATGCATATCATGTTTCTTTGAAACTTAATTTTGTTGCAGAATTAACATCCGATATACTTACCATTTGGTGTAGAACTTGCTTTTTAACAATGCATCAAACATTGTTTATTTCTTGGAACACCTAGGAGTTTATGATATTGAAACCAGAAGCTGGTCTACGATACAAAAATGCGACTCAAATCACGTCAAGAATAGACCTGCAAATGAATCCAGTTGTTTCAGTATAGAGCAATATTAATCTTATACGATGAATTAAATGCACAATACTATGTTAATGCAAAGGTAGTTCTACGGTTTGAAAGGTGCATCATATATATATTTCGAGTTTGACATAGTTTCTGGTACAAATATACACTAATTCATGGGAAAAAAGAAAGTGAAAGAGGGATGAAAGAATATCAGCAGAGTATCTCTTTATCAGCATAAAGTATTACAATTACAGCCTCAGCTGCCACGTCCAATTCCTACATTGATCTGCCGGATATATAACAGCAAGTCTATGATTGTACCATGATGCCCTCGATGTTCAGGCTGGAGTTGAACGGTTTTGGCGCCAATGAAAGGGTAATACGGGAAGAATTTTTAACTAATAATTCAAAGCAATGAATTATGATTAGAACTTTAAGTTTTGCTCTTGACAATGGTCAATGTATATGACCTAGCTATAACAACAGGTAACTTACAATAGACTTATTCAATAACATAGTATAACCAGTTTAAAAAATATAATGTGCATTTTTTTTAATTGCTAGGGCATATAAGTTATATTTTTCTCCCAAGTTACATTCTATTTGATTTGATCAAACAACACAAGATTGAGGGATGAGTTGGACGGCCATTATCGCCTTGTCGTTTCACATTTGTCACTACCTAACGATGACCTTAATTATGTTTTATCTTTAGGTCATATTTGCAAATGGAAATAGTACTATGGTGGTCAACTATTTCTGTCTTTCCCTAAGATTTCGATGATTAGTGGGCACATTCGAACATGGAATCTGGTTAGGGGGACTTTTTCTTAGAGTAGTTATTATTATGGTGTGGAAGTTCTCTCCGTTCTATAATAACTCAATATAGTGCCATTTGCTTCTAATTAATTGATGGTAATCATACATTGACGACTTTTCGTAGTATTCAAATACTGCCAGTGATCTTTACTTTTATTCTTTGCTTGTGAATTTCATACATGGTTCTATATATATATATATATATATTGTACTATCATTCTAATGATCTTCGTTTTTGGACACGTACAATGACTTGGGCCTATTGAGTTCTGCAGGAAAATGATATGTGATTTAATTTAACACGAATGAGTTATGAACAATAAATAATTAAATAAAGAAAATCAGAGCGATCAAACCAAATGTAGTGGAGGAACAAGTTCAGCTTCGCTTTGGACGTCTGGGATTTGGTTCCGATTTAGCCCTCCGAAGGAGCTCGGTTATAACTTGATAAACAAACAGCTGAAGAACACTTAGAACAATAGCTAAAGGACAAAAATTAATTTTATTATTTTGATATGCGTACTAACAGTGTGTGAAAAAATAAAAAGGTTCCTCACTTTATATAGTAGGGGAGTTCCAACCCTAGTACAAGTCTAAATAAGGTAAAAAAAATCTTCTCCGTCCAGTAAACGTTGATCTGCAGTTGAAATCAGGTGAGATTTGCGCTGTGACATCTGGTTTAGGGCGGATATTACGCTCCCCCGCTTATCGTATCTAATAGTCGTCTCCCCCAGTCTCGGCCCTTCACTCTGCTTGGACCCAATGCTCGGTCGTGTCCGCTATCGAGCGCACCAGTTGTCCTCTCCGGGCTCTGAGGTGTGGATGCCCTCGACATTACTCGAGATCATATCGGGCCCCGCTGTCTTCTTGTTTCTTTATCGGTAAATCGAGGATAACTTTTATTCCCGATTTTATCCGTACACAATGACGTCAACATGTACAACAGGAGTTGGTAAATCATATCTAAACGACTCCTAAATCAAATGAGAAGAACACATTCCAGTGAGATAAAAAAACAAAATGAAGTGCTCCAAATAAAAAATTTGGGAAGGTTCCAATCCTTTTGAGATATAAAGAACTGTTGGGTGTGCAAGCAAAGTCCCATATTAGTAGTTGAAAAGATTAGGAGCCTACATATAAGTTGTAGGGATCATTTAATGGTGCAAGGCCTTGTGGAAAAAACCGTGCAGGCTTAGTCCAAAGCGGACAATATCACACCATGTTAAGAGTATCTTATGATTCTTTTAGCCCCACAACTAGTATCAAAACTGAGATTTGGTAGGACGAGTATAGTGATGGATAAGTGATATTGTAGGGCCCAGTTTGCTTATCTTTACGAGTTTGGAGATGCACATACAAGAAGAAGGTAGTTGTTGGCTTAAGTTGCCATAATACTCAAACAATCTGGGTGGCACAAAGTAAATCTCGAAAATTGACTTGTGGATCCATGTGTGGCCACGTAGATTTGGTTCGAGTGGGAGACATGTGGATCGTGGTAGTAGGCCATGTGAAACTTAGTTCGAGGAGGAGCTTATTGGGTGTGGGAACAAAGTCTCATATTGGTAGCTGAAAAAATTGAGAGCATGTATATAAGTTGAAGGGATCTCTTGTTAGTATGAGGCATTTTGAAAAAAATCGTACGGGCTTGGCCCAAAGTACACAATATCATGTTATATCAGAAAATCAGAACCTTCTATTGACGTGCCAATTGAATATTTTCCTCCACCTCCCGGCTATAATTCACCCGAGCAGGTTCACCTTGTCAATTTCTTGTCACAAATTGATTGTTTTCTTTCATTTTATATTCAAAGATTATTTAAGGGTGGAGGGACCCAACCATCACATGCTCACTGGTGCAAGGTTCCTTTCTTAACATTTACATTTTCTGTTACGAGTCACGACCCAAAATCCAACTAGTCGTGATGGCACATAACCCAACCCGTTAGGTAAGTCAATTTACGTAAATAAAATTCAAATGAAATTTACTAATAAAATAAGTGACGAAATAACCGACTTTAACACATTTTCCAAGGACTGGTAGTACAAATCATGAGCTTCTAAGATTTAGTATTAATAAAGCTGGTATGAAATAAAATACAACATCTGTTTGAAATATACATGAATATATTAAAAATTCTAAAGCTACCATGAACAAGAGGCAACTATGACCGGATCACAGGTACATCTTCCATGTCAGCTCCCGCCATACACAGCAACATCAGCATCAGAAATCTGCATGCAAGGTGCAAAAGTGTAGTATGGGTACAACCGACCCCATGTACTCAATAAGTAACAAACATAACCTTAGGTTGAAAGTAGTGACTTGGACAAAAGTCAGAGTCCATCATCAACAGTCAAGAAACAGTTTATAACAACATAAATAAAACAATACAAGTAATAACTCAAGATATGATGCTATGTTCGTTCACAATTTCCGAAAAAATAGATATTGTTTTTCGAAGATGACAGTAAAACTCAGTTCTTTTCACCAAATCACCAAAATATGAGTAAATTTGAAAATTGTGGTTTTTCCCCAAAAACTTTCTTCCACAATAAAGAATTTCATTATCAAATAGCATGAGGAAAGTACATCTCCATGCCTACATGTCAATACATGTCAGACTATGAATGTCACAATATCGCATAACATGAGAGAAAATACATCTCTATGCCTACATGCCAAATATGCATGTCAAATAAATGATTTCACGATGATATTCCTAGGCACTCTCGCCCTCGACATACTCAAGTTGTCTGCCTCAAATGCCTACTTCATCACACACACACACAAAATCACTCAGCACTATACTAGTGCCTGGCTCATAAGCCTCTCACGAAAGCACGTGTATATATATATGTCATCGTGCCTGCGCTCACTGCTGGTATGCCAGACTCTGGAGGGGTGGATCCTGCCCAAGCGCTAATATAAGCCAATCTGGCCTGCTGCGGCGTGCAACCTGATCCCATAACTATAAAGCCTATAAGGCCTGCTGCGGCGGGCAGCCCCGATCCATATAATAATAAAGCCTATAAGG
The DNA here is from genome assembly GCF_000715075.1 of Nicotiana tabacum. NCBI lineage: Eukaryota > Viridiplantae > Streptophyta > Magnoliopsida > Solanales > Solanaceae > Nicotiana > Nicotiana tabacum. The sequence goes on along the minus strand of NC_134094.1, from coordinate 120,013,413 downwards.
ACTGCTACGGCGTGCAACCCCGGTCCATAAATAAAACACACACACACACACACACATACACACATATACACACCCACACATATATATATCCAATATGGCCTGCTGCGGCGTGCAACCTCACACACACACACACACACACACACACACACACACACACACACACACACACACACACACACACACACACACACACACACACACACACACACACACACACACACACACACACACACACACACACACACACACACACACACACACACATATATATATATATATATATATATATATATATATATATATATATATATATATATATATATATATATATATATATATATATATATGGGATATGGAAAAAGGTGCAGCTCGATTCTATAAATATCCTCACAACTGGATGAACATGATTGAGTATGAAATTTATATTTTTAAAAAATTTAATTCAACAGTAATATGACCCCTGTGGGTCCCAAAATATCGGCACATAGCCTAAACATGATATTTAATACGAGTCTCAACTCAATTTCTCTAACACGTAGAGGATATGTGAATAATGACATCATTATTTGATTATACAACACCACAGAATCAATTAAGTCGCAATTTATCTGGTGCACGCCCACACGCCCGTCTCCTAGCATGTTCGTCACCTCCAAACAAATCACATAACACGTATATTCGGGGTTCATACTCTCAGCTCCAAGTTTAGAAATGTTACTTACCTCGAACAAGCCGAATCCAATACTGAGCAAGCTAAACAATGCTCCAGAAATTCCACTCTGCGCGTATCAACCTTCGAACGCCTTGCTATCTTCTCAATTCCAAGTTAAACGGTCTAAAACTAGTCAAACAACGTGCAAATTAATCAAAATACACTCCAATATTTACAATTTAACAATTTATAATAATTTCCAACTTCGCACGAAAAGTCAACCAAAAGTCAACAGTGGGGCTCACGTCTCTGAACCCGATGAAACCCACAAAATCCGATAGACCATTCATTACAAGTCCAACCATACAAATTTTACTCAATTCCGACTCCGAATCAATATTCAAAACTCAAAAATTTATTTTATGAATTTTTAGAAAATTCCTTTGCTTTCTCTTAAAAAATCGATAATCATACGCCGTAAATGAAGATTAATTCATGAAATATAATCACAAGTGAGTCAATAATACTTACCCCAAGTCGTGTGGTGAAATTCTTCTCCAAAGTCACCCAAACCGAACTCCAAAATACGTAAATGGGTAAAAATATTGAACCCTCGAACTTAAAGTATTCTGCCCAGCGTTGTTCGCATTTGCGGACAAGTGGTCGCATATGCGGAAAAGGCCCGCATATGCGAGACAACCTCGACCCAGTAGTGGTCGCTTCTGCGATGCCCAGAACCGCATCTGCGGTTGTTCTTCTGCGCAAAATTCTCTGCATTTGCAGACTCCTGCCTAGCAGTGCATTCTCGCTTCTGCATTCAATTGGCTCGCTTTTGTGACCATCTCACCTACGCAATACCAGTCGTAGGTGCGGAACACCAGAACCACCAGCCCAGCCAAAAATCAACTTAGTCCAAAACTTATCCGAACCTCATCTGAAACTTACCCGAGTCCCTCAGGATCCTGTCCGAATATACCAATAAGTCGCATAACATAATACAAACTTACTTGAGGCCTCAAATCACATAGAACAAAAATCAAAATGACGAATCGTAACACAAATTCGAACTTAAAATTGTTTAAATCTTTCAATTTCCAAAACGCGTGCCGAACCGTATCAATTCAACTCGAAACGAACTCAAATTTTGCGTACAAGCCATAAATGACGTAACGAAACTACTGAAATTTTCGGAACCACAATCCGAATCTGATATCATCAAAGTCAACATTCTGTCAAACTCATGATCTTTCCAAACCTTCGAATTTTCAATTATCGCCAATTAGCGTCGAAACCTTCTAGAATATCCAAATAAAATTCCGAGCATACACCCAAGTCCAAAATAATCATCCGGACCTAACGGAATCATCAAAATTCTGATCTGAGGTCGAATACTAAAAAGTCAAACTTGGTCAACTCTTCCATCTTAAAACTTCAACCATGAACTTTATCCTTCCGAACAAATTCCGAAATACCTGAAAATCAAAACCGACGATTCACACACGTCATAATACATCAAATGAAGCTATTTAAGATTTCAAATAGTTGAAAGGAGTGTAAATGGTCAAAATAATCGGTCAGGTCGTTACATCTTTCTTTCTCTAGGCCACTCTAATCTATACTTCTATACTATATTAAAAGCACGAAAGTCCTTAGCGAAATATCGTTTGCCCTTTTTACCCCTCTAAAATAGATTTCACACTAGACAGAATAGTCATTTGATTATTCTTCTAACTAATATTTAGGAGTTTGAAATTAAATAAGATTTATTACTTATTATACCTTTCCTTATTTGAATTAAGTAAGAGGTCCTTATATTTAGTACTTTAAAATTATTAAAGTTTTATTTATCTTATATGAATTTAAAATTAAAGTATAACTAAATAACACCAAATATTTATATGTTTTATCTTATATATGAATTTTATGTAATTGAACGTTTTTTATCTCAAAGAAATTTGTATAATCAAGCTAAATTTTAGGTAAAAAAATTATGATGTAAACAAAATAAAAGAAAGAAAAAATTAAAGAGAGAGGAAGTAGTTTGCTTTGTCCTTTATTCAAATCAGTATTTAACCTATAAATGTTATGCGTATTCTATGTTAGAGTGGTCCATTGACTATTAATTTTATTCTTCGATCAATAATTTACTTAAGTATAAATATTAATATATATTATAAAACATTATTAGAAAAAATATATACGAAAATATTGCATAATAGAGAAAGAGAGAGAGAAAATTATCATTTGACAAAAGAATTTTTTGGATAAGAATATAGTTATAATTAGTTAAATATTTTTTTAATGCAATGATATAATATAAAAAACTAAAATACTCAAAAGATAAATTATTTCTATCAGTGATTAAAAAAGATAATTAAGTATTTGAATTGACCTTTTCCCTCAGGATTTGAATTAACTAACTAGAAAAATAATCCAATTTTATTCCTTTCCAAATTATCATATAGGTAAAATTATTTTTGAAGTTTACACAAATCTTAGAGTACAAACATTATTTTTCAAAAAAAGAGCATCGGCGATAAAAGAAATCAGTATATAAAATTGGTTAAATGCAAACTTAAAGAAATAAGGATGAAATAGTAGAAGCCAAAATGTACTCATAAAGAGATGTCGAGTGAGATATAATTTAACATATTTATAAATCATATTATAAGATATGTATAATTACAAACTAATGTACAATTAATTTAACTAAATTCATCATCTATGCATATTCAGAAGATATTTAATACAATTACTATGAGAAAAATTATTTTTATCATTTAAACAAATATTGTATTTATTTTAATGTCAATGTATATATTTTTAATTAATAGATACTATACACACGTGTAATGCACGTATAATAAAACTAGTCCCACAAAAGAAGCATCATTCATTTCCGGGACTTTTACCTTCTATTTGTAACTTTATTACCCTCCCTACTCAAGTTTCAATTTAATTACATAGTCATATACAATTTACCAATTATATACATTTTAGGAATTTAATGAGAATCAATTAACTCCTATAATCTCGCTAACGTACATAACTGTAACGACCCGACTGGTCGTTTTGAGAGTTGTAGCCTCATTCCCCCATTTACTACTCATTTTATGCTTTATAGTTGTTATGTGACTTGCCGGGGTAGTCGGTACGGATCCGGAGAGATTTGGAATGAATTGAGACACTTAGCCTCAAAGTTAGAAGATTAAGTTAAAAAGGTTGACCGGATGTTGACTTATAAATAAATGACTCCGGAATGGAGTTTTGGCGGTTCTGTTAGCTCTGTTGGGTGATTTTGGACTTAGGAGTGTGTCTGGATTGTGATTTGGAGGTCTGTAGTGGAATTAGACTTGAAATGGCGGAAGTTGGAAATTTGAAAGTTTGACCGAGAGTGGACTTTGTGGTTACTAGACTTGGATTGGAGTTGGAATAGGTCTGTGGTGTCATTTGTGACTTGTGTGCAAAATTTTGGATCAATCGGACGTGATTTGATAGGTTTCGACGTCGTTTGTAGAAGTTGGACTTTTCTTAGTTTCAATATGCTTGAATTGGGGTGCGATTCGTATTTTTGATATTGTTTGAGGTGATTTGAGGGCTCGACTAAGTTCGTATCGTATTTTAGGACTTGTTGGTATGTTGGTTGAGGTCCCGGGGGCCTCGGGTTGATTTCGGATGGTTAACGGATCGAAAACGAGACTTGGTGCATTGCTGAAGCTGGGAGTCTGTTGGTGTAATCGCACCTGCGGATGTTTGATCGCAGGTGCGAGCATGGTAGCATAGAAGAGAAAAGGAGAGAGTGGAGAAGTGGCCGCAGGTGCGAGGGAAATTCTGCACCTGCGTGATCGCAGATGCGGATGAGGGGTCACAGAAGTGTGGGTGTCCGAAGAAGCGGAATGCTTTTCGCAAAAGCGAGTCTGCAAATGCGGAAGTAGGCGCAGAAGCAGAGCAGTGGAGCCCTGGCAGGACCATAGAAGTAACGAATTTTTCCGCAAAAGCGGAACCTCAGATGCGGTTAAGTTTCCGCAGGAACAAAAAGGATGGACAGAACCTTAAATTCAAGGGTTCACGATTTTTCTTGATTTTGAACATTTCATGTCACGACTCAAAATTCACTATAGGTCGTGATAACGCCTAACGCCGCCGTCAGGCAAGCCAACATTGATTTATCAATTTATTTACTCATTTTATTATTTTCGAAATCATAATCTCCATATCTTAAATAGTATAAAATGGAATTTACAGGGTAAAATGATAATAACTCCGTGAACTACAATAACGAATAACCAGTAGGAACCCCCAAAATCCGGTGTCACAAGTGCATGCGCATTTTCTAAGGAGTACAATAATAATACAACATCTGTCCCGAATGTAATAAGATAGAATAAAATAAACAGTACAATGGAGACTCGGTGGACTGCGATGCATAGCTTGGAATGCAACTCACATAAAGTCTCCTCAACAGGTGCGCCTACGCGCCAAGGTGATCATCAAATGAACCTGTCAGATCCTGCACATTTAGTGCAGAAATGCAACATGAGTACGTAAATCAATGCTTACCCAGTAAGTATCTAGCCTAATCGCATAGAAGTAGTGACGAGGGGTCGACATCGACACTTACTAAAGGTCCAATAAAATAATATAATAAAATAGGAGAAGATATGAAGCATACAGCAGTGATGGGGTAAATCTGTAAGATACATAATCTTATAATTTTTTCTTTCAAAGCATAAATTTCTAAATCTTGCACTTTACCTTAATAGCTCAGAAAATATCAAGTGTCATTATCAAATAAATAAGGAATACCATATAAAATGTCGGGCATCAGTGGAGAGATTAGCTCGTGAATATTCGGACTACTAGCGATATAACGCACGATTCTGCTGAGGTCGTTCGGCCCGATCCAGAATAATGTGTACAAAGCCGAGGGTCGAGCGGCACGAACTGTAGATGCATCTATATACTACCGAGGCGTTCGGCCTGCTCCACAAGAAATGAAGGAAGTTACCAAATTACGAAACACGTGCTTACAATACAGTACATGAGCTCAAAATGAATATAATATTTACCGTTTCTCAAATAACTCGCCCACAATTCAAAGTGTTAAGGCTCGGCCTAGTATACATATGTTTATTTCTAAATCAAATTCAACTATAACTTTAATTAATTAAGCCAGTAGAACGAGTTCAAATAATTAAATTATATATGATAAAGTTCTAAGTCTACCCGGACATAAGCATGATTAGCAGCTACGTACGAACTCTCGTCACCCCGTGCGTACGTAGCACCCACAACTAGTTGCACATAACAATAAATATCACTAGGGGGTAGTTTCCCCCTCACAAAGTTAGACAAGAGACTTACCTCGCTCTGAAGTTCCATAACCGGCTCCAACGCCACTAAAACACCTCAACCCGATGACCGTCTCTTCAAAACTAGTCAAACTAGTCAAACAACGTGCAAACCGATCAAAATATACCCCAATACGTATAATCTAATAATTTATAATGATTCCCAACTTCGCTCAAAGCCAACAAAGACAACCCTCGGCCCACGTGCCCGGATTCTGAAAATTTATGAAGATAAACTTTAACCATAACATCACGAACTAAAATATATAACTTATTCCAAATTCCATGTCCAATTTCATGGTCAAAATAAAAAAATAACAAATTCTAGGTTTTCTACCAAAATCCCAAGTTTCTACTAATTTCCATGTTAAATCCATATGCAAACCATGTATTTAACTTGTAATAGGTGGGAATCACTTACCTTGTATTGCTTGATGAAAATCTCCCCCTTGAAGCTCTCCAAAAATCGCCCCAACCAAGTAAAAATTAAAGAAAATGGGCAAAATCCCGTATAAAACCAAGCCCTCTGCCCAACGACATTTTTGCATCTGCGGAACATTAGCCGCTTCTGCGGCTCCCTTCAGGCCCCTCAACCTCCGCATCTGCGGCCCCTCTAGCGCTTTTGTGCCTTCGCTTCTGCGATGCTTCATCCACAAGTGCAGTTCCGCTTCTGCGGTCCCAGCCTCCCCAGCAAGGTCCGCACCTGCGCTCCAGTGGTCGCATCTGCGATCACGTAGGTGTGGGAATTTCTTCGCACCTGCAACCTCAGTCAGTTCACTCCCAGCTGCTTTTGCGGCACGATCCTCGCTTCTGCGATGTCCCTTCTGCAACCCATCTTCCGCAGAAGCGATCGCACCAGCAACCAAAAAATCCCAGCATTCCCTTAGTCCAAAAATTGATCTGTTAACCATCCGGAATCCACCCGAGGCCCTTGGGACCTTAACCAATTATACCAACGCATCCCAAAACACATTACGAACTTAGTCGAGGCCTAAAATCATGCCAAACAACATCAAACTACGGATCGGCGATCAAAACCCTTCTTTAAACTTCCAAACCTTTAAACTTCGACGAACACGTCCAATTCATATCAAAACATTCTGGAATGACGCCAAACTTTGCGCACAAGTCACAAATAATGATACGAACCTACTCCAAGGCTCGGAATCCCAAAATGTCATCGATAACACCAAATCCCACTCCAAACCACACTTAGGAATTTTTAAACTTTCAAAATGTTAACTTTTCATAGTAAACGTTGAAATGCTCCCGGGTGATCCGATAGTCAACCCAAACATACGCCCAAGTCCGAAATCATCATACGAACCTATTGGAACCTTAAAATCATGATTACAGGGTCGCTTACCCAAAAGTCACACCATAGTCAATTTTTCCAACTTAAGGCTTCCGAATTTAGAATTTTCTTTCCAAATCAATCCCAAACTTTCCGAAATTCAATTTCGACCACACGTACAAGTCATAATACATGAAGTGAAGCTACTCAAAGACTTAAACCGCCGAACGACGCGCTTGAGCTCAAAACGACCGGTCGGGTCGTTACATTCTCCCCCGCTTAAACATATGTTCGTCCTCGAACGAGATAAGAACTGCTCCGGAGTTGTCCAAAATCATTGTGCACCTACTCGTGCCAGAATAACCCAGTGGAGCACATTAGCTTGAGCCAGACTGAAGATCCTCCCTATAACCTTAGTTAAAGAGCTTTAGAACCAAATTCCAACTTACGAATTTCTTTACAAGACCTGATTCTAACACACGAACATCGTATTAATCAACACACACTGTACCAAAACACGATCTTGCACCTATGTTGAAATCACACCCTACACCTCATAAGTCGGTTGCCCATAATAACATCATCCAACCACACTAGTTAGAATCTTACGAATCTGATACCCGTAATACATCTCATGCCACATATTTTTCCTGTTCCAACCATCAAAATGCTGCCACGACGGCAGAAATGTGTAGAAACTAATAACCTCCTGCCAAATCAATGAATCATAGAGTCTCTCCTCCTGACAAGGACCATTACCTCATTTTGAACTAAATAACGATATTTTCTCTTAAATATTCCTTATATAAATCTGATTGTAGTGACCCTAGGTCCAATAACCTCGTCTCACCCAGTACAAGCTGCTCAGGCAATAAGTCATCTCAGACACTTCCAAAAATCTTATACGATGCCCACAATGTGCCAACAAGCTACAAACTTGAATGTGATACATAAGGAAGAACGAACTCTGGAAAAGGACTACTCAGTCCGCGTGACGAATAAAACGGCCGAATAGATGTTATGAACCTACCTCAAGGATGAAAAAAAAACAAGACACACAAGATAAGTGTAAGGAACTATGCTCAACATCTCGTTGTTGCGGCATGAAACCCGATCCAACATGACACTGTTGCAGCGTGCAACCCGATCCAAACATGACAATGTTGCGGCATGAAACCCGATCCAAACAATATACCTTTGGCGGCGTGCCAGCCGATCCGCACATAACAATCAAGAAGAAAACACACATCAAGCCGTAACTCTTATACTTACGACATGCCCGAATATCTACCACAAGCACGCCAAGTGCATAATACTAATCCTGGGGAGACAGATAGCGCCATATGCTATGAAACCCAACCACAAGCTACACGGGACCTCAACCCATGTGCGAATAATCAAGTCATATCACAACCCACATGGCACAATAGAGATTAATATGGAATAACTGACGACGGGAATGACATCCAGTGCTCAACGACTCCTCCGTAAGTAATGCTATGACGAATGAATACATCCGACCTGATGTAGAGCTCACATTCACATTAGGCCTACCAATGGACCTCAAACCGATTCTGATCATATCATATTGGTCCAATAACCTTCCAAGGATCCACAATGGCCCCATTCATGACACACACGACAACCGTCCACTTCGGACCAAATTCTCACAGTTTACAACCAAAGGAATAGAGCGCCTTCCAGGCATAAACTCTCACATTAACAATAGTACAAAAAACTCCGTACTTTTTTTCAATCTTTAACAATCACGTGACTATCATGTCACACTCATACAAATCTCCCCGTGGGGTACACTCCCAGGACCTTCCGCACTAGGTAGCAAAGTCTGCACTTCCATACCACCAACCATACTAATTCTGTAAAGCAATTCAAGAACTCGCAAATCACTACACAATGCTCCTTCCACAGAACACCATTCCCATGCGACACTAGGATAATGCTAGCTTACTCTGAAAATCTAAATTCTTCCTGGCTCATCCGAGCTCGTGACATTATTATCAATACCGATCAGCAACCTTGATCCTCAACTCTCAATTTCCTATTCCACTCACTGCACCTATTATGCCGCTACGCGAGAATACAAGAATTCATCATAATCCATGAACTACTAGTAGAATAAGCACTCCACTGTCTAGAAACCTTTCACTTAGCTCATTTCAGGAGAACCAATGCAACACACAACTAAATTCCCAAACTGCAGAAAATACAAACCTCAAGTCGTGATCTAAACCGCCATGACTCTTCCGGAATCCATTTAAACAACAAGGCCATTCAAATCAACTACCTCCCAAATCAATCAAGTTATGGTGGCTGTCAAGCCCGCACGTACAACCACAAACCACAAGTATAGCTTCACACGGCGAAGGAACTAATCATTACCATAATCATGATGATTCAACCATTACCAACTGACCCAACTTCTTTCAATTTACTCGTGACCTGACTTAGAAATAATAATAGCTCCATTCACAACATAACGAACTCAATCCGCACTCATCCCAAGGGACCCGAATCGCGAGACCACATCGTCTTAATACCCAAGAATCATCTCATACCCTTCTCAAGCACACAATAACATCTCCAACTGGTACACCCATTCTGCAAGACCTTTTGTGAATCCGAAGTTTTCTCCAATACTACACCGCATACCCGATGATAACATAGAACATTCCAAGTCCCGTTCGTAGTCCACTGTGAAAACTCGATCCTTAACCACACAACAAACCCAAAATCCTTAGGCACTACACTTTAAATTCTTGAACCCACTAGGACCGTTGTTGAGAGTCATCCACTTTGACCTGATCCCGAATATAACTAAACTTCAACGCTCTACTAGCATATGAATGCCCTCTCAAAGAAGAAACCGGCTAAATTCTTTTCATTGTATATCACATCCATAAAGCATAAAATCTAGGTCTTCCTAAAACCTGCACCTCAATCGATAAGGCGAAGTACAACATACCTTAATCAAGTTTCTTGCTCGAATTACTCCTGATATTTTCTTTTCTTAGTCGTAAATAATCCACCAACACATCGATAACCAGAAAACGCACAAGCAAACAACCACGCGATCCAATCGTAAACGGTGAGTCTCCCCCACTTAACTTTAAGCTACCATCACATAATGTAGAGCCCACAACGATTCCTCCTTCTCAATTACCCTGATCCCGTACCGTTGACCCGCCAAATTTCTCGAAGTCTTTTGTTAAGCTTTTCATGAACATTCTAAATCACCAGTCACAATGACATATTCGACCTCTTATCGGGTAGCAAGTAGTATTCTTCGCTAAGGTTTGGCATGTGGGCCGGTCCCGATCCTAAGTGGGCCCGGTCTCAACGTAAATAGGGCCTATGTGGGCCCGGGCTTCGCGGACTTTTTGTTGGAACCGGCTCGGGACCGGGTCCACGAACTAATGGTCCCGGTCTAAGTGGGTCGGTCCCAAGCCTAAGTAGGCCCAAGTGAGCCTAAGTGGGCCCAACAAATACTTTCTATTTTTTTTTATTTTTTATAGAAGTTAGAGAAAAAAATGCTAATAAAAATATCTAAGGCAATTCCTTGTAAATTATATTATAGAATTGTGACGTAAATTTTTTAATTCAAATTTAAAGACAAAAATATTATAAAGAGATATTCAAAGCAATGCATTATAATTTTATTATAGAATTAAAAAAATATGGCAATATATTTCTTAGTCTTCCTCCCCCTATGGAATGAGCACAACAAGGTGTTAATACCACCATTGAGAAGAAAAAGAAACTAATCAAGATGTGCCAAAATACAAGTTACATATTAATTTTTGTTCATACAAGTTACATGGTATCTCTTACAAATTTCATAAATCCTTCAAGGTCCGGAGCAATTTTCATTGGTGGTGGCAGAAAAAAAGCTTGGTCATCACCGCTTCCGGGCGAAGCAGCATACTCCGCAAGTTCAGCTAGCATTTCTTCATAAGCTTCGTCTACCTGACTACCTCTGGTTGTGATTCAGCAAGTCCAAAATTTCTTCTTTCTGAACGGATTCAATCTCTGAAAAGTACTGATTTTTCCAAGCTCTCCCTTATAGACGCTCTATAATCACCGAGTTGAAGTCTTGCTTGACTGAAAGCGCTCTCCGATGCCACTGTTGAAGCTTGAATAGTTAAAATATCTCGGGCCATCCTTGAAAGAATCGGAAAGTATTTTTCTTTGTCCTTCCACCATTCCAAAATATTAAAGGAGCCATCGGGATTCACTTCCTCAATTCCCTGTGACAAATAAATTTCAAACTCATTTAGTTGTGAAAAATCACTAGTACTAGAACCTTGAGAACCCCTGAACCCCGCCCAAGCACAAAGTGTTCTTACTCCTGCAGTTCTTTTATATGATTGAGAACTAGAAGAAGGAGTTGGAACATTTGGTCTAGCATGACCTAATACAACTTGATAATCATTATAAATAGTTTGAACATTTATTTTAATTGAGGCTATTGCGTCCGAAAGTTTAGATAACTCCTCATCTTCAAGTGCTAAACCAGTATAAACAGTTTCATACCAAAATTGAGGACCTCCTTATTTCATAGTAGGATTTAACAAGGCAGCAACACCATAAATAGGGGGAATATGAAAAAAATATTTTTTAAACTTTTCTCATAGAATCAATAGCAAGTTGATAAATTTCACCAACTTCACAATTTTTCACAAATTATAATAATAAAGTAAGCAATTATAGAAGAAAATTAGAGAGAGATTGAGATAGATTGATGATTTAGTGAGAAAAATGAAAGAATGAGGGGGTATCTATAGTTGAAAATAGGGAAAAGTGTAATTATAAAAAGTTTGAGGTTAAAACAAAGTTGGGGGGGTTAAATGGCTATTTTGTAAATAGCCAATGACTATTTTGGCAGAGGAAACGACTACATTTTAAATGCCCCAACGAGCAGATTTTTTTGTTTAAAATTAGAGTCGTTGGGACCGTTTGGGACCATTTAGGCCCGCTAGGACCGGTCTGGTCCCGGTCCCAAACTGTCTGGTCTCGCGGGCCTCGCGCAAAGGACCGGCCCACTTGCCAAGCCCACCTCCCCCGGTCTCGGTCTTAAACGGTTATGACCGTTTAGGCCCACTACCCATATGGGCCATGGTCCTGGACCGGCCCACTTGCCAGGGTTATTCTTCACAAAAGCTTCATCAACATCACGCAACCGCTAACCTGCTCACAGGAGATAACCCACCTGTGGAATTCCATGCCGACATCTTCCTATGGTGCTGCATTGGGTACAACTACTACGTAATCAGTAGACCCTCCTAAGCCCACGCTCATCCACCAGCTTTCCAATCTTCCTCGATACAGTAGCCACCATCCCAAATAAAATCCGTAGACCAAATCACCTTCCATCACGATTCCCATATCGTTTTACACTTTCTCAAGGCACGCGACTAGCCTACCATAGAATCCATATGTTAATTTGCCACTCTTACATCGGTTTAACCATCTCCTTTAAGAAACTTCTCGACCTACGCTTTTCATACTTGGCCTGCTAGTAATCCAACCAGCGCGAGACACTTCCCGCCATGTCCTTCCTCCCTCTTCGCTGCCCAATTGCTGCATCAAATTAAAATCCATACCTGTAGCCCCCGAACTAATAAATTGCTACCAACTCTTAGCCTCCTCGCATATTATCTTTCTCAAGCCATCAACATTCCAAACATCAATTCGATTTTCGAAACCGCTACACACCTCTATCTTTGACAACCGCTTCTCAGGCACCATTTCACCAAACCCTGCCCCGAAGGCAAATTGAAGAAGACCATAACACCGGCGAACCTTAATGCATTCAAACAAGGACGACGATGCCACATCACAAATGAGAATTCCACCACGCTCAAAAATATTAAGTCTTGTTACTCCATCAACCAAAGCCTAAACATCCATAGTCTGATTGCCCTTCCTTTGCTGGAATTAAATGCCGAACCTCTAAATCATGCAGTGAAAAATCCTCCTTTCAAGTCATTCACTATCTCGACACATAGACAAGCATCCTACCCTTACACCAACATTGTGCGATAATAATACATGTACATCATAGCAATCCATGCATAGCCTCATAACCATAGGAAGTACAGATACTGAACTGAAATGACAGAACACCCTACTGTAAGGCGACGATAATAGCCTGCCCAAACACGCAGGGAAAAATATCTGGCACCACGTCTGCAGTACCAATACAACTCCTGGACGTCTAATTGAAAACAAGTACTTTATGTCACATAAGATTGAGTAGGAAGGAAATAAATGCACAAGCCTCAATGGAATCAAATCGCACGATAAGGAAATCAAGAAGGGAAGTGCTCCTAACAGCCCTATAGCCTCTCGAAGATAAGTACAGACATCTCCGTACTGATCCGCAAGACTCTACTAGACTTGCTCATGACTCCTGAGACCCAAATGAACCTAATGCTCTGATACCAAGCTGTCACGACCCAAAATCCACTATAGGTCATGATGGTGCCTAATGCCGCCGTCAAGCAAGCCAACGTTGATTTATCAATTTATTTACTCATTTTATTCCTTTCGAAATCATAATCTCCATATCTTAAATAGTATAAAATGGAATTTACAGGGTAAAATGATAATAACTACGTGAACTATAATAACGAACAACCAGTAGGAACCCCCAAAACTAGGGGTCACAAGTGCATGAGCATTTTCTAAAGAGTACAATAATAATACAACATCTATCCCGAATGTAATAAGACAGAATAAAATAAATATTACAATGGAGACTCGATGGACTGCGATGCATAACCTGGAATGCAACTCACATAAAGTCTCCTCAACAGGTGCGCCTACGCGCCAAGGTGATCATCAAATGAACCTGTCAGATCCTGCACATTTAGTGCAGAAGTGCAGTATAAGTACGTAACTCAATGTGTACCCAGTAAGTATCTAGCCTAACCCCGGAGAAGTAGTGACGAGGGGTCACATCGACACTTATACGGGTCCAATAAAACAGTATAATAAAACAGGCGTAGATATGAAGCATACAGCAATGATGGGGTAAATCTATAAGTTACATAATCTTCCAATTACTTCTTTCAAAGAATGAATTTCTAATTCTTGTATTTTACCTTAACAGTTCTGAAAATATCCAGTATCATTATCAAATAAATAACGAATACCATATAAAATATCGGGTTTCAGTTGAAAGATTAGCTCGTGAATATTCGGACTACTAGCGATATAACGCATGATTCTGCCAAGGTCATTCGGCATAATCGAGAATAATGCCTGTCTCTTCAAAACTAGTCAAACAACGTGTAAACCAATCAAAATATACCCCAATACGTATAATCTAACAATTTATAATGACTCCCAACCCCGCTCAAAGCCAACAAAGACAACCCTCGGCCCACGTGCCCGGATTCCAAAACTTTTCGAAGATAATCTTTACCCATAACACCACGAACTAAAATATATAACTTATTCCAAATTTCATGTCCAATTTCGTGGTCAAAATCCAAAATACCAAATTTTTGGTTTTCTACCAAAATCCCAAGTTTTTACTAATTTTCATGTTTAAATCTATATACAAACCATGTATTTAACTTATAATAGGTGGGAATCACTTACCTTGTGTTGCTTGATGTAAATCTCCCCCTTGAATCTCTCCATAAATCGCCCCAACCAAGTGAAAATGAAAGAAAATGGGCCAAATCCGGTATAAAAACAAGTCCTCTGCCCGCGACATTTTCGCATCTACGGAACAGTAGCCACTTCTGCGGCACAAGTCCGTTTCAGTTGCTCTTTTCAGGCCCCTCAACCTCCGCATTTATGGCCCCTCCAGTGCTTCTGTGCCTTCGCTTCTGCGATGCTTCATCTGCAGGTGTGGTTCCGCTTCTGCGGAATTCGACCGCATCTGCGGTCCCAGCCTCCCTCAGCAAGGTCCGCAACTGCGCTCCAATGGTCGCTTCTGCGATCATGCAGGTGCGAGAAATTCTTCGCACCTGCGACCTCCACCAATTCACTCCCAACCACTTACGCGGGGCGATCCTCGCTTCTACGACCCAGCTTCCGCAGAAGAGATCGCACTAGCAACCAGAAAATCCCACCATTCCCTTAGTACACAAATTGATCTGTTAACCATCCGGAATCCACCCGAGGCCCTCGGGACCTTAACCAATTATACCAGCGTATCCTAAAACACATTACAAACTTAGTTGAGGCCTCAATTCATGCCAAACAACATCAAACTACGAATCGACGATCAAAACCCTTCTTTAAACTTCCAAACCTTTAAACTTCGACGAGCGCATCCAATTCACATCAAAACATTCCGGAATGACGCCAAACTTTTCGCACGGGTCACAAATCACGATACGAACATACACCAAGGCCCGGATTCCTAACGGACATCGATAACACCAAAGCCCACTTAGGAAATTCTTAAACTTTCAAAATGTTAACTTTCCATAATTAACGCCGAAATGCTACCAGGTGATCCGATAGTCAACCCGAACATATGCCCAAGTCTGAAATCATCATACGAACCTATTGGAACCTTCAAATCCCGATTCTGAGGTTGTTTACTCAAAAGTCACACCTTAGTCAATTTTTCCAACTTAAGGCTTCTGAATTTAGAATTTTCTTTCCAAATCAATCCCGAACTTCCTGAAATTCAATTCTGACCACACGTACAAGCCATAATACCTGAAGTGAAGATAATCAAAGGCTCAAACCAGTGAACGACGTGCTAGAGCCCAAAACGACCGATCAAGTTGTTACATTTGAAGCTCGGGATTGAACGATTGTTTAGAGGATTTTCGAGGGGTTTCTTGAGGTAAGTCACTTTTGTTCATTTTTAATCAATAATCTTGTTTCCCCATTGAATTTCCCACCTAGTTTGTGTGTATTTAAGGTGGAATTTGGGAATTTGAGGCTAGGGATTTGGAGAGTTTGATTATGGGTTTTGGGTGGCGAGTCGGATTTTGGTAAATTTGGTATGGTTGGACTCGTGGTTGGATGGGCTTTCAGGTTTACTTTTATCAAATTTCGAGACGTGGGCCCAGGGGCTGGCTTTCTAATCGACTTTTGATTAATAACTTAGTGCTTTTCTTATGAAATTAAATCATTTATCTCGTGTTAATTGTATCGAACTGTTTGTGGCTAGATTCAAGGCATTTGGAGGTCGGTTCACGAGGCAAGATCGTATTGGAGTAGGTATTTGCATGGTTTGAGGTAAGTAACATTTTTAAATTTTATTCTGAGGGTGTGAAACCCCATAATATGTGTCATGTGATTGGTTCTGGAGGTAACACACATGCTAGGTGACGGGCGTGTAACGTAGGAATTATGACTTGGTCAATTCCATGGAACTGAATAGTTGAAAAATCTATTGTTAATCCGTATATTATCCATGTGTTATAGAAATTGAACTGTAAATCATGTTAGAAATCATGTTTAGACTATGTGTTGGCACTGTAGGGACCCACAAAAGTCATGTACATGTTGAATTATTTGCTAAATTACTGTTTTGTACTCAGTCACAGTTTTACTTGCATATTACATCTCAGTCTCTATTATTCATTATTGATACATTATATCATTATTGTTTGGGCTGATTATCATGATTACTGAGAGCCCGAGGGGCTGGAGAGGTTGACTGAGTGAAGTCGATGACCCGATTTTATGAGGATATTATGGGATCGGGTTGCACGCCGCAACATGCTTTATTGATTTGTGTCATGATTGGCTTGTTATAGCGCTTGGGCCGAAGAAGCCCCTCCGGAGTCTGCACACCCACAATGAGCACAGTTGATTTATATTGAGGGGTAGATCTTCCATGGGCATGGATCTCGCCCGAATCATTTATATTTAGGGATGGATTTTCCCTAGGCTGGATTGGCCTTATACAGTACTTAGTGACTGACTGTAAGTCGATATATATATATATGGGGGATGGATCTTCCCTGGGCTGGATTGGCCATATACAATTCTGAGTGATTGAGTATTCTGAAAGTGTGAGTGCACGAAGCTTCTAGTGTGGTGCATTACATACAATATGTACATTAGCATGTAGATATAGAGAGGTCGTATTCCCCATATCATTCAGAATTGATCTATCTTACTTGTACTGAGTTTAACTGTTGAACTTGAAAGCATGCCTATCTTTCTATGTTGTAATTTATGTAATTGAACTATATCCGTGAAGTTCGTCACTACTTTCAGTCCATTATTTAGTCTTGTTACTTACTGAGTTGGTTGTACTCACATTACACCCTGCACTTCGTGTGCAGATCCAGGTGTTTCCGGACACAGCGGGTGTTGATCTCTTTGCACATATTGATCGTTTAGAGATTCCAAGGTAGCTGCCTGGCGTTCGCAGACCTTGTCTCTCCTTCCCTATCTTTCAGTTTTATGTATTTAGCTTTAGCCTTTCATAGACAGTATTTCTAGACTTATGTTGTATAGACGCTCATGTACTCAGTGACACCCCGATATTGGGAATTTCCGTATTGGGTTTTGACTTTTTATCCAGTTTGAGGGTTTTGGATGATTTACACCTGTGTTATTCTTATTGTTCATTTAAAAGTGTTGGAAGTATTTTGAAGTGTCAGCTTGCCTGGTACCATGTTAGGCGCCCTCATGACAGGCTAAGTTTTGGGTCGTGACAATATCCCACTCCCCCCGTGTTTCTCTATCCATACCCCCCACGATTTTGATACTCTCTCCCTCCATTAACTCTCTCTTCAATTTTCAAAAATCTTTTATAATCTCTCTCAAACATTCTGATTTCTCTCTCAAAATCCTATGAAATCAGTAACAGCTTAAAAGTTTCCTTCCCTTACGATGAAGAAAGGATTTCCGAAGAATAGCCCTAAAAAGCTAATGTTGGTGATATTCCTACTTTTGATTTGGGTGTTTTCTCACAGAATTCACCCTAAAAAGTAGTGAAATCGACACATGCAAGACCAGATACAAAGTCCAAGCTTTCCCCTCGTGAATCTAGGGCAGAAGCTCGAACAAAACTCAAGCATGACAGGGATGCTGATGAAGTTTCGACATCTGCTAAATCAGTAAAGCGGAAGGGCAAAGAAATTGCTCGTGATGATGATTTCGTCGAAGAAGAAGTTATCCCGAAACCAGCAAAAAAAATCAAAGTTTCTCCTTTGTCAAACCTTCAAAAAAGAAGAAGGTTTAAAAATCTCCTAAAAACATACCCTAACAACCATTGGAGAAGGTAAAATTTTAGTATTTACAATTTTTGTTATTTTCTTTAGTAACAAAACCTTTTTTCATTCTCATGACTATACCTATTTTTTTATTTTTCTGTATTTGTAGATATTTTGTCTATATTGTGCATATTTGTTGTTTGTTATCAAATTTTCTATATTTTTCTGAAAATTATAGATTTCTTGTATATTATTCGAAATAATTTTGTTAGGGAATGTACTACATGATTTAGTTGGTTTTATTGGTTATTATTTTCTCTATTTGTAGATGTTAGTTTTATTTTCTATAAACTAATTGTATATATTGAGTCTAGTTGTTAGTTTTTACTTTCTTGCTCTAAACATAATTTTGTCAGTTGTTATATATGTTTACTAATTTTGCAACTTATTTGTATACAATGTATTAATGTCTTTCTAGTAGTAGCCAAAGTGTAGTAGAATTGTTATTATTTTGTATTTTGGTCTTTAAACATGTTTTATTAACTTACTGTTTCTTGGTGCATAATCGAATATTTTTTGCACCACATGATGTTGATTATGGCATCACTAGGTTCCAGACATTATCCGACCATGCTGTTCCTGCCCAAATCAAGGTGTTATTCTCTGAAAATGGGTTAAAATTGTTTAAGAAGACATGTTTTGGGCACTTTCTTTGCATGCCCAAAATATGTATCGAAAATCAGGCAATTCACCTTCTCATGAAGTATGAATTGAACGCATCCGGTTCTCATTTTTTTTTACAGCAGAGATAAAGGACGAGAGGCTGAACTTTGGGTTGAGGGAGTTTGCCCTTATCACTGGCCTTAGATATTTTTATAGAAGTAACGGCCTTTGGTTACACAACTAAGTATGACAGTAAAACAATGAGGAGTTATTTTCCAAACATGGAAAGAGTTGAGAAGTCGTACTTGAAACAAATTATAACCAGTCGTAGTTGGGTGAATAATGAGGATGTAGTCAAGTTGTGTATTCTCTATCTGATAGAATTCTTCCTTTATCCTTCAGAGAAAGATAATGGTTTGATAGACCATTTTAGGTTCTATTTGGTGGACTCGGGGCAGCATGCGAATTTCGCATGGGGTATCGAAGCTTATACACAATTGCTTTAGTCTGTTAGGCATAAGCTGAACCCTTTTGTGCATTTCTCTCTCATTTGAGGTTTTCCACTCGCTATGCAAATCTTGTATGAGTGTTTCTCTATAGTCAACACTGATATAGCTACAAAGGTTGGTAATTCAATCTCCCGCATACTTAACTGGACAGCTAGTAAGGAAAAGATATAGATTTCTGCATTGGAAGAGAGGATGATCAAACCATCATGGATCAAGGTAAATGTTTTTCACTTCTGTACAAACAATACAAATATAAATTATCTACACATTTTATACATATGATACAAATATTTATTTCACTCAATTCACCAACATGATTGAAGCCCCAGAAGAGCTTTCTAGAATGACTTTTCCAGACAAAATTGAATATATCCTAGAAGAAGCTGAAATAGAAGCCGAGCATCTGACAGATGCTCCCTCTCCATCTGGAAATAAGCAGGCAATGGTATAGATGACAAGAAAGATATTCTAAAACAACTAAAAAAAATTAAGAAAATATGTTTGTAATGACCCGACCGATCGTTTTGAGCTCTAGCGCGTCATTCGGCAATTTGAGGCCTTGAGTAGCTCACTTCATATATTATGACTTGTACGCATGTTTGGGGTTAAATTTAGGGAAGTTCAGAGTTTATTCGGATGGAAAAATTCTTATTTCAGAAGCTTTAAGTTGGAATAATTGACTAAGGTTTGACTTTTGAGTAAACAACCTCGGAATCGAGATTTGAAGGCTCCAATAGTTTGTATGATGATTTTGGACTTGGGTGTATTTTCGGGTTGAGTATCGGATCGCCCAGGAGCATTTCGGCGCTTATGGTGGAAAGTTGGAATTTTGAAGGTTTTAGAATTTCCTAAGTTTGGCTTGAAGTGGATTTTAATGTTATCGATGCCTGTTTGGGGTTCCGAGCCTTGGAGTAGGTTTGTATCATGATTTGTGACTTGTGCGTAAAGTTTGACGTCATTCCGGAATGTTTAAGTATGAATCGGACGCGTTCGTCGAAGTTTTGAAGTTTGAAAGTTGAAAGAAAGGTTTCAATCGTCGATTCATAGGTTTGATGTTGTTTGGTGTGATTTTAGGCCTCAAGCAGGTTCGTATCATGCATTGGATATATTGAGAGTTTGGAAATAAAAACTTTTGGATATATATATATATATATATATATATATATATATATATATATATATATATATATATATATATATATATATTAGGCCGAGCCTTATTACCTTGAGTTGTTGGCAAGTTATTTGAGAAACGGTAAAGGTTATACTCAGATTGTGTCCATATATTGTATCGTAAGCTCGTGTCTCGTAATTCGATAATTCCTTTCCATGTGGAACGGGCCGAAGCCTCGGCAGGATTATATACTACACTCTCATGGGAGCGGGCCGTTCGCCTCGGCAGTATAATAAAAGCATCTATGGTTCGTGACGCTCGACCCTCAACAGTGTATACATTATGATGGGATCGGGCCGATTGCCTCGGCAATATCATTTTCCTTCTGAGATCTGGTCGTACGACCTCGCCATAATCGTGCGTTATATCGCTAGCAGTCCAAATATTCGCGAGATTTTCCTTCCACTGATTCCTTGCATTTTATATGGAAATTTTTATCCATTTGTTATTGGCACTTGAAATTTCCGAGCTGTCGAGATAGAATACGAGATTGAGAAATTGATATTTTTAAAAGCAATTTTGGAAGATTGTGTTAATTACAGATTTACCTCACTGCTATTGTTGTACTCTTATCTATTTATGATTTACTATATTGATTTATTGGACCACTAGTAAGTGTCGATGTCGACCCCTCGTCAGTACTTCTCCGAGGTTAGGCTAGATACGTGTTGGGTACACGTTGATTTATGTACTCCTGCTGCACTTTTGCACTAAATATGCAGGATCTGACAGGTTCATTTGATGATCATCTTGGCGCGTAGGCGCAGCTATTGAGGAGACTTCTTGTGAGCTGCATTCCAGGCTACGCATCGTAGTCCACAAGTCTCCATCGTACTATTTATTTTACCCTGTCTTATTTATATTATGGACAAATATTGTATTATTATTGTACTCCTTAGTAAATGCTCATGCACTTGTGACACCGGATTTTGGGGGTACCTACTGAGTGTTCATTATTGTAGTTCGCGCAATTATTATTATTTTACCTTGTAACTTATACCTTATACGGAAATTGGAAAAATAAAATCACAGGTTTTCTACGAGTACTAGATTTTACATTACTTAATTCAATAGTATTCATGATTTCGAAAGTAATAAAATGAGTAATTAAATTGATCAATCACCTTTGGCTTTGCTGACGGTGGCGTTAGGCGCCATCATGACCTATAGTGGATTTTAAATTAAGAAAAGATGTTGATAAGGTAACAACTGATGATATTCCTAGCTGGTTTCTTTAATTTATGTTATGCAAATTATTTCTTTAACTCTTTCTATTTTAATACGTAGGTCGGTTCAGACCTTGGATTGTTCAAGAAAGAGGTATACCTAATTCTTGATTTTTAGTCTTCTTTATATATTTGTAAGCCTCTAATTGTCAGATACATTATAACCATTTTTTTGTTCTTTAGGTTTTTCAAGAACTAGGTAGCATTTGACTGCTACTCAATGATTCCATCAAGTCTTTGTTGTAGGCAATAAAATGTCAACAGGATACTAAGATTGATGCTAAGGTTTCATTCAAAATATATTCATTTTGGACAACAATTTTTACCATGTTTATGTTTATGTTAGCATTCATAAAGTATATAGCCTAACAAATTCTGCTTGCAGTTTACTGGTAGTTCTGCGAAAAATAATGAGCATTACAAAGAAAAGAACAAACAACAATATCATGGCAGTAGTGTTAAACCAGTGTTGGGCAGCAGCAACAAAACATGTATTTTAACAATTTTAACACAATTCCATGACAAATAATCTACATTATATTTATATTATATCTACATATAACCTAAATTACCAACAAATAATCTACATTATATTTCCAATTGTTGTCTTAGATACAAGACACATGTCTGACATTCAAAATAAGGAGAATGTTCCTATATCATGCCCTGTAGGTGTTGACTTATCTTCCCAATTTCAAGGGGCACTAGAGGAAGAAACTGCATGTATGATTTAGTATATTTTATCTACATATTTCACAATACATATTACATCTCAGCTACAAGACACCATTTCAACAAATTAACTACAATTAAGCTACAATTTATCTACATTGTTGTTTCTGTTTACTACAAATGATCTACAGTTTTATTAAGTTGGACACATTTATTGTAACAGAGAAGAAAACTATGCATGTGGACTTTCCAACACAGGATGCAAAAGTTGGCATACAAGGAGAGCATTTAAATGAGGGGAAGGAGACTATGCATTTGCAATATCCAATTCAAGAAGCAAATGTTATACAACAAGGAGACGATTGCAATGAAGATTTCAGTGGAATTATATATTACAATATAATTGTAGGAAAAAAATAACAGCTTTCATATAAGTTTCAGTTTTCCCAAAAGAACTGATGCAACTAACACACAATGTTATTCTTTTATTTTTAATTTTGTAGGTGAACCAATCGACTACATCAATGTAGGTGATTCGGACAATGACTCCAGTTCTGGAAAAAAGGCATTAAAACTTGATGATTTCTAGTTGCCATAGAACTTCTCACAGATTGTTAAGTTCGGCGAGGTTAATGAAGATAAAACAACCCATGTGCATCAAGGAAGAACAAGGGTTCCTGGAAAGCATGCCAGATCCCGCCTTTGTCCCTTATTTCAGTTCTAGGGGAAGCACTTCTGTTGGACCTCCTCCAATTTTCAGCATCAAGCATCCATTTACTGGGGTTATTGGCGACGATGTTGATCCTAACTTGTTGGAAAAGTTCAATAAATGGTTATATTTAGGTACCAATACGGTTTCAAAGAGGTTAGATTACACACTTTTTGTCATATTATGGAGTGCATACAATTTATGGATTTTCAATCGAAACTACATAATAATTGTACTTGATATGTCTTTAAATAGGAAGAATGCGCCTTATACTTTAAAAGATAACCAGCTCAACCCGTGGCAAGCGTCCAGACATCAACTACAAGAATATAAACGCATACATTGAAAAAGGTGTTACTGATCCTCTTGACATTTAGTGGTTGGTCGGTGAGATACCCTAGCAAAAAGAGGGATCACACTTGTAACGACCCGACCGATCGTTTTATTTTTCAGAACCCCGTTGTCACGACCCGAAATTTCCCACCGACGGGACCGTGATGGAGCCTAACATTTCACTTGCTAGGCAAGCCAACGTTAGAAAATCATTAAACCAATTCCTTATTCCCATTCATTAATTAATAATAATTAACTAAGATGAAATATAATAAGTGCGGAATATCATAAAACTGTATTAATTACTGCCACCCGGATCTGGAGTCACAACTCACAAGCATTCTAGAATTTACTATAAGTAATAGTGTGAAAGAAATACAACTGTCTGAATGAAAGAAAATAGTAGAGCATAAAAGATAGATGGGGACTTCAAGGTCTGTGAACGCCGACATATCTACCTTGAGTCTCCGGACAACGGACCAATAACAAAATCTCGATCAGCCTGAGCCGGTATCAAAATCTGCACAAAAAGTGCAGAGTGCAGCATCAATGCAACCGACCCCATGTACTGGTAAGTGTCGAGCCCAACCTCGACAAAGTAGTGACGAGGCTAAGGCAAGACACCTACAAATCAACCTGTACAATTTAACATTTTATATACAAATAACAGAAATGAAGAACTAAACAGGAATTGTCGGGAGGGGAACATACTGAGGGGAATACAAGATAAAAAACTACAACAGAATGATCAGCGGAGCAGACAATATACCATGAATCAACAGGAATAATGAATACAGTAAGGAAATATGCACGGCATCACCCTTCGTGCTTTTACTCTCAATCTCACCATAAAATTAATAGATACGGCACGACATCACCCTTGGTGCATTAACTCTCATATTATGGCACGACATCACCCTTCGTGCATTAACATTCACAATATGGCACGACATCACTCTTCATGCATTAACACTCACAATATGGCACGGCATCACCCTTCGTGCATTAACACTCACAATATGGCACGGCATCACCCTTCGTGCATTAACACTCACAATATTGCACGACGTCACTCTTCGTGCATTAACACTTTCCCTTACCATAATGCAATGCATAAATAACAACAAGGAGATAAAATAACAAGTACAAACCTTACTTCAACATTTGGTTCCATAATATCAATCCCAACTTTGAAATAAAAACTCAATTATCACCAGAAAATCCATAAACATGATAAGAACGATAAATTGAACAACACCAATATAACACGTAGCAATTTGGCATAGGAAAGAGACAATATAAGAAAAACAGAGAAACATGGAAAACAGGTAAATTAGCGGCACATAAGTACTCGTCACCTCACATATATGCCGCTCACATGAATTTCACTTAACAAGTAATCTAAGGTTCCTAATTCCCTCAAGTCAGGGTTAGACACAACACTTACCTTGCTCCGAAGGCCACTTAATTCTCAATCACAGCTTTTTCTCTGGAATTCACCTCCAAACCACTCGTATCTATTCAAAAATGACTCAATAATATCAAATATTGCTAAAGGAATCAATTATATTTCATAAATTGAATTTTCCCAAATTTTCCTCCAAAAAGTCGAAAAATCGACCACGGGCCCGCTTGGTCAAAACCTGAGGTTTTGACCAAAATCCTTTTACCCATTCACCCCCAAGCCCGAATATGTAATTAGTTTTGGAATCCGACCTCAAATTGGGGTCTAAATCCTCAAATTTCTGAAATTCCTAGTTTCTATCCTAACCCCTAATTCTACCATGAAAACTCTATATTTTTTATTGATAATTCAAGGAATGTAATGGATAATTGAAAGAAAATAGTTTAGAATAACTTACCAATACTTTGGGGAAGAAAATGACTCTTGAAAATCGCCTCTACCCATTTGGTTCTTGAAAAATGTTGAAGAAATGGCTTAAGCCCGTGTTTGATTTTGTTTTATGCACTGGGCGATAGTGTGCATCGCGTTCGCGAGGCCACTGTCACGTTCGCGAAGGGTACTGGCTGCCAAGCCTTCGCGTTCGCGATGGTTACTCCCCCCTGGCCTTCGCGTTCGTGAGGCATTGCTCGCATTCACGATGAAGGAACGACTGACTCCCCCTCCCCAATGCCTAACACTACGCGTTCGCGAAGGGTAACACCGCCATCTCTTCGCGTTCGCGATCAAGCCTTCCCTGCCTCATCAGTTTACTCTTCGCGTTCGCGAGAGGACCTTCACGAATGCGAAGAAGGATATGCCAGACACCAGAATCTGCAGAAAATCAGATTTTTTCCAAGTCCAAAATATCTCGTGGCCTATCCGAAACTCACCCGAGCCCTCGGGGCTCCAAACCAAACATACACACAAGTCAAAAAATATCATACGAACTTACTCGCACAATCAAATCGTCAAAATAACACCTAGAACTACGAATTTAGCACCAAATCAAATGTAATTCCCAGGAACACTTTAAAATTTCTATTTTCTCAACTGGACGTCCGAATCACGTCAAATCAGCTATGTTTCTCACCAAATTTCACAGACATGTCTTAAATATCATAATGAACCTATACCGGGTTCCGAAACCAAAATACGGACCCGGTACTAACAATGCCAAATATCAATCAATTCTTAAAAATAAATAATTTCCAAACTTTTAATTTTCATCAAAAAATCATAACTCAAAATAGGGACCTTCGAATTCGATTCCGGGCATATGACCAGGTCTCATAATTCAATACGAACCTACCGGAACTGTCAAAGCACGAATCCGGGCCCGTTTACCAACTAAAATAAACCTTTAAGGCAAAAATTCTTATTTTTATTAGTTTTCAACATAAAAGCTTTCTGAAAACTTGCCCGGACTGCGCAGGCAAATCGAGGAGGGTAAAAATGAGATTTTTAAGGCTTAAGAGCGCAGATTCGAGTTCTAAAACATAAGATAACCTTTTGGGGTATCACACACGTTCCCCTACATAAAACTCCCTGTACGTGTTTCTACTATTTTATGACTTGCGGGGATGGTTAGTTCGGGATTTAGAAGGGTTCGAATTGAAATCGGAACACTTGGTTCCTTAAGGTTGGCTAAAAAGGATAAGTTTGACTTTGGTCAATGTTTTGACTAAACAACATCGGAATTGAGATTTGAAGGTTCTAATAGATTCGTATGATGATTTCGGACTTGGGCGTATGTCCGTATCGGGTTTTGGATGACCCGAGAGCATTTCGGCGCCTAATAGTGGAAGTTGGTTCTTTGAAGGTTTTGAAGTTCTTCAAATTTGGTTTGGAGTAGGTTTTGGTGATATCGAGGTCTAAATGGGATTCCGAGACCAGGAGTAGTTCCTTATGGTGATTTAAGACTTGCACGCAAAATTTAGTGTCATTCCGAGTAGTTTAGGTACATTACGGTGCATTGGGAGTAGATTGAAGAACTTAAAGTTCATATTTCTGATTCAATTTGGGATGTGATTCTTAGTTTTGATGTTGTTTTGGGCATTCCAAGAGTTCGAGCGGGTCCGTTTTATGATTCCAAACTTGTTTGTATGTTCAGGTGGGGTCCCAGGTGTTAATCGGCGAGGCTCGGACCAAGTTGGGACTTGGGAGCAACAGCTAAAGCTCCCAGCTGCTGGTGTAATCGCACCTGCGCTTGGCCAGCCGCAGGTGCGAGCTCGCAGGTGTGAGCCCCTGACCGCAGAAGCGTCCCAGCATGGGCTACCCCGCCATCGCAGAAGCAGAATAAGGACTGCACTTGCGAAGGCAGACATCGCAGGAGCGGGCAGTGTCGTAGGTGCGCTCTTTTTGTCGTTGGTGCGTGTCTGCAGGTGCAATCGCCTGGGCGCAAAAGTGAGAGGGGAAAGCCTGGCCTTGGTCCGCACCTGCGCGATTTCGTCCGCACAAGTGGAATCGCAAGTGCGGCAGTGGAACCGCAGGTGCAAATATCGCTGAGGACAGACCACTTTATTAAATACGGGATTTAGGCATTTTTGCTGTTGGGGGCGATTTTGGAGCTGGTTAGAGAGGGATTTTCATCAACTAATTGAGGTGAGTAATTCCTACCAAATGTGAGTTAAATACATAGCTTATGGGTAGATTATAACATGTAAATTAGTGGAAATCATGGGTTTAGGTGAAAACCTAGGTTTTTGATAAAAATGGGATTTAACCACGAAATTTGGTTATGGAATTTTGTAAAAATCATATATTTAAGTTCACTAGGTTATGGGTAACAACTTTCTTCAAACATTTTTCGGAATCCGGGCACGTGGGCCCGGGGGGTGAATTTTAGGGATTCTTCAAATAGGCTTGGGAAATCACTTTGATAGTTAGGATATGAACTTTTGAACATGTATTGATCATTTTATAAAATAATTGACTAGTTTCGATTCGTTTGGCACCGAATTGAGGATTTTAGCACAATCTTGAATCGGGAAGTAGGCTTTTGTCATGCCCCAAACTCAGGGAGCGCGACCGGCGCTCAACCGAGTGAACCCGGTCGAGCAAGCCTGTTAGACACTTTCTACCCAACTCACCCATGATCAAGAGGAGGCATGATTTCATTAATTAGACAGTATGGATATCATATACATACAATACCAAAACCTTTCTATTAGTTTCTTCATCTTTAATATCTCAAAATACATACCTCTTTATAGTCTAAAGTGGAACAAGAAATCAAAAACACAACATAATCTGTTTGACTTTTCTAGCACCCATGTACAAACCACATAGTGTCTGCGGAGCCTCTAAGAGATACAAAAGAGAGTTATGATAGTGCCGACAACAAGGCCCCGGCTATACCTCGAAATGTAATAACAAAATGTACAAAAGATACATGACCCCGGAATGAGGTGGGGCTCACCAAGACTGCTAGGAGGAAGGTGGACTACTATCGTTGATCAACACTGCTTGTTATGGAACCACCTGCATCTATTTAAAGATACAGCGCCCCCAGCAAAAGGGATGTCAGTACTGTCGAATAGTACTAGTATGTAAAGCTTAACACCATCTCAATAGAATGAATAATAATACAAGGGGAAAACAGTCATGAGTTCAATAAGGGCTTCAAATAATACTAAAATATCAAATGAGGATCATATAAGTTTTCAAGTCAATTTCCATGTTATTAGGTTAGGTGATCTTTAGTGCCGATATTTCACAATTCATAATTCCACCTTATTCTTACACGGAGTCCGATCTCGACCCGATCGGCTAGGTCGTCCCATTTAAGACATCAACCATAACCACAATTTCAATTATCATTTTTCAGCACAGTCACCACCATGTGTGCGGCATGGCGTCCGATCACGGCCCGATCGGCTAGGCCGTCTCACCCAAGACGTTACCTTTTTTCAGTCAATCAATTCACATCATACTTCTTTCATATCTTTTCAATTCATTAGCACTAGTGATCACGATTACAAAGTCATTCTTGGCACTTGGCCATATTTCATAGTTCCAGTTCCCTTTTCCACATTCAAATATCATTATCATTATCAACAATAATAGGGATTCCCATTCAAGACATTAAATTTACATATGAGCAATTTGGGAAAATCTTAGGCACATAGAGGCTTTTCATACAATTTGGCATAACAATCTTTATTTCGATTTTGACATGAAGTCTTAACATTTCTAACACATATTCCACATTTTGAACACATCCTCAAATGACAAGATGACATGATGAAGCATTTAGAATAAACATTAAACATACATACTTCAACACAAACATGTTAGGAATAGCCCACTCAATAATGGTCAAGGACTTACACTAATTACATGAACACCAGGGGGAATTCGATTCTAAGAAGAAGGGGTTTTAGCCAACATACCTCAATTGAGCTTCCTTAAACTTTACCACAATCCGAAATTCTTAGCAACTTCGATCTATTTTAGAAATATAACAAGTTGGACTAAAATTAAGAAGATTATCATGGTTTTAGCTCATTTGAGCATATTATCAAACACTAGTGTGCATCAATATTTTAAGGCCCTTTTGTGGAAGATTCCACTATTTCCCAACCCATTCTCTACCATTTTTAGCTCACAACCTTCCCATATACTTCAAGGATAGATGCATGCAAGACAACAACCCCCACACCCAATATTTGTCTCTTTATTTAATCCATTTTTGTAAAATTTCGAAATTGAGAGCTAGGACATAGATTCTTACCTTTAGGGTGAAGACTTCCTTTGTTAATCCTCAATGGTTGATCAAGAATTGATGGATAATAGGTTGAAGGTTTCTCCCTCACTCTAAGAACTCTCTCTCTCACTCTAGGATTAACGAATAAGTATCGGGTTTAAAAACCCCAAAAATGAAGCTCCGGAACAGGTTTTGCAGTCGAATATGCGACTGCATAATGGTTATGCGATCCGCGAAAAGACCGCGAAAAGTGGCCCTGGGAACTGGGCTAGCCTGCTTCACTCCACGGCCGTTATGTGGCCCACAGACCTGTTCTGCGGTTGTATAATGCGCCTCAGAACCTCCCATCGTGAAAGTCCAAGGACGATTATGCGGCCAAAGTGCGGCCCGCGAAACGGTTATGCGGTCGCATAATTGGCCGCAAAATTTACCTCAAAATTGGCCAAAAAGGCTGCTTCACTCTGCGGCCATTCATCGGCCCGCAGAGTGATTATGCGGCCGCAGAAATGGCTATTCTGCAAAAAAAAAAAAAAGTTACTACTATTAACCTCTACGCCTATTTCGGCATCACAGAAATCCCGGTTTTTAGGAAAACTTTTTCGGGGCCTTACAACTTTGAGACGAGGTAAGTCTCTTTCTAACCTTGTAAGAGGGAAATAACCCTATAGGTGAATTGATTAATATGTGCTCCTACTTGTGGGGGCTACGTACGCACGAGGTGACGAGAGTCCGTACGTAGCTACTAGTTATGCTATTGTCCGGGTAGTCTAGGACCCATATCATGCTATACCTATAATGTTTGCCCCCACGTGATAACTTAATTGCTTAAGTCATATTGAAATTTGATAAAAGAATTTTAAAAGGTTAAATTTGACTCTCTTGAAGTTGTGAATGGGACACTTGACTGTTATTGAGAATTTGTGTTTCTTTAAAGTATTTTCTTTTGTGGAGTGGGTCGAACACCTCAGTAGCATATAGATGCATTTATGGTTCGTGTCGTTCGACCCTTGACAGTGCACAGTTTAAATATTTTTATATTGGATCGGGCCGTACGACCTCGGCATAAATTGCGCATGATAAATCTTTGGGAGTATTTATAATTGATGTTGCCAACATTGACTCGAGATGTAAATTATTAAATGATGAAAAGAAATTCGGGACTTAATATTTGTGAAAGGGTTGTTTACTATTTCCTGTTATTGAGTTTTCAGTATTTTTCATGTAATCCATGCTTAAATTATAAATTTTTCATATTATTCTTAGCCCATAGTAAGTGTCAAAGTCGACCCCTCGCCACTACTTCTTCGAGGTTAGCCTGGATATTTACTGGGTACATGTTGTTTATGTACTCACGCTACACTTCTGAACTTAATATACAGGATAAGGGTGGCATGTGGGCCGGTTAGGACCGGGACCGGCTGAGAAGTGGGCCGGTTCAAGCGGTCCTAAACGGTCCTAAACGGTCCTATCCGGGCCCAACGGATAATTTAAAAAAAAAAACAAATTTGACCGTTTGGCCATTTAAAAACTAGCCGTTTGGTCTGCCATTTAACCCCCCAAATTTTGTTTTAACCCCAAACTTTTTATAATTACACTTTTTTCCTATTTTCAACTATAAATACCCCCTCATTCTTTCATTTTTCTCACAAAATCATCAATCTCTCTCAATCTCTCTCTAATATTCTTCTATAATTACTTACTTAATTATTACAATTTGTGCAAAATTGTGAAGTTGGTGAATTGAAGTCTTCAAGTCTTCAACGATAATTATTTTTCAACAAGTTGTTCGTCAATTTGGTAAACTCGTTCCATTTAATATTATAGTTTTGTTTGTTTTATTTACTTTGCTTGATTAATTAAGATGGCTTATTCCTTAAAAAAATATTTAGTAAAAATAAGGGAAAATCCAAGAGTGGTAAATCTAATGGACAATCTGTTCCTCCTCCACTTCCCCCGGCTCCCCGGCCCAAACCTATTACCCGTCCTACACCTCCTATTCTTGATAGCGATAATAGTTTATTACAATTTACCGATAGTCAATTTTGCCATAATATCGCACCCGATGAATAATTAAACCATGAATATATGAATGCTCTTTATGGTAATCCAACTATTGATGAAAATGATGATGAAGAAATAGATTTTTATAAAACGCAACCGGATAACGATACACCCACTAGTCTTGCTCCTGAGGTTAACCAAACTAATAATAATCCAAATGATCCCCTGTCTGACCCTCATGTTACTGCCCCTACTTTTTCTAGACAACCTTCTAAACGGGCAGAAACATCTCTTGTTTGACCATTTTTTACTCAACTAAGATAAAAAAAATAGGGCTAAGTGTAAAACTTGTGGCAAAGAGTTAGTTTTTAAATATGTTGGAAGTCGGGGAGGGACGAAAAGTTTGACTAGACACGTATTGCTACACCCTCAAGATAAAGCTAGATATTTTCGTATGAAAGCTTTGGCCCAGGGGACAAGTGCACCTAGTCAGGCTGACTTTAGTACCGAGTCAAATCAATTTCAACCGGAAATTAACACTGTTACCGGTGGTATTTTATATTATGATCCAAAAAAAGATCGGGAAGAATTGGCAAAAATGGTTACTGTTATGTGCTTACCCTATAGTTTTCCTTCTGACCCTCACTTTGTGCATTATATTAGAAAAGTTTATAATCCTACTTATAAAGGTTTTCCTCGCACAACCGTAAAGAGTGATATTTATAAATATAAACATGAATATGAACAATATTTGCGCTATTTATTTACTCATATAAATTGTCGTGTTGCTATTACAACTGATATTGGTAGAAGTGGTAATGACTGTGATTACCTTACGGTTACCAGTCATTGGATTGATGAGGATTGGATAATGCAAAAGCGCATTATTGCTTATAGAATAATTAATTCATGTCACACAAGGCAGTTTATTTCTAGCACGATTACGGATATTTGTAGATATTTTTGTATTAGTGATAAAATAATGTCAGTTTCAATGGATAATGCTACTAGTAACACAAATAATGTAGCCTTGCTTACCACTACACTAAGTCCTGCATTTAGTAATATTTTTCATGTTAGATGTATTTGTCATATTTACCATTTAATTGTGGGTGATGGTATGCGGATTTTAAATGTTGAAATTGAAAAGGTTAAAATGGCTCTTAATTGGCTTTTTTATTCAAACCGTAGAAGTAGACTTAGAGAATATTTTAAAAGATGCGATGAATTTGGCCTAAGAGAAAGAAAGGTTCCTAAACCTTGTCCAACTAGAAGGAATTACATGTATGAAAGTTTAGTTGTTGCATATGAATATAGAAACCCCATAAACTCAATGTTTAATGCTCATGTAAGTGATGATGATGAGCATCTTACAAATGCGGATTGGGCTAATGTTAAAATATTTGTAGATTTTTTAGAAAAATTTTATATTGCTACAACTGAATTTTTTGGGCAATATTATCCTACTATTTCTAACTGTTTAGTTTATATTGCAGAACTTGCAAATTTGTTTGATCATTTTTCAGAGGGTGGGGAAATTTATCAATTTGCTATTGATTCCATGAGAAAAAAATTTAAAATATATTTTTCCCCTATTCCCCATATTTATGGTGTTGCTGCATTGTTAAATCCTACTATGAAATTAGGAGGTCCTCAATTTTGGTATGAAACTGTTTATAATGGTTTAGCACTTGAAGATGAGGAGTTGTCTAAACTTGCGGACGCAATAGCCTCAATTAAAATAAATGTTCAAACTATTTATAATGCTTATCAAGTTGCATTAGATCATGCTAGACCAAATGTTCCAACTCCTTCTTCTTCTAGTTCTCAATCATCTAAAAGAACTGCGGGAGTAAGAGCACTTAGTGCTTGGGCAGGGTTCAGGGGTTCTCAAGGTTCTAGTACTAGTGATTTTTCACAACTAAATGAGCTTGAAGCTTATTTGTCATAGGGAATTGAGGAAGTGAATCCCGACGGCTCCTTTAATATTTTGGAATGGTGGAAGGACAAGAAAAACACTTTCCGATTCTTTCAAGGATGGCCCGAGACATTTTAACTATTCAAGCTTCAACAGTGGCATCAGAGACCGCTTTCAATCAAGCAAGACTTTAACTCGGTGATTATAGAGCGTCTATGAGGGAGAGCTTGGAAAAATCAGTACTTTTCAGAGATTGGATCCGTTCGGAAAGAAGAAATTTTGGACTTGCTGAATCACAACCAGAGGTAGACGAAACTTACGAAGAAATGCTAGCTGAACTTGCGGAGGATGATGCTTCGCCTGGAAGCGGTGATGACCAAGCTTCATTTCCGCCACCACCAACGGAAATTCCTCCGGACCTTGAAGGATTTATGAAATTTGTAAGAGATACCATGTAAATTAATATGTAACTTATATTTTGGCACATCTTGATTAGTTTATTTTTCTTCTCAATGGTGGTATTAGCACCTTGTTGTGCTCATTCCATAGGGGGAGGAAGACTAAGAAAGATATTGCCATGATTTTTTAATGCTATAATAAAAATATAACGCATTGCTTTGAATATCTCTTTATAATATTTTTATCTTTTTATATATCTTAAGCTATACATATAGTATTATAGTATATATATAAGCTATATTCGATATATATATTTATATACTATCGAATATGGCTTAAGATATATATATATATATATATATATATACATCTTACTATATACATAGTATATAAGCCATATTCGATAGTATACATCTTACGATATACTATATATACATCTTAATATAGTAAGATGTATATATAGTATAGTATATATATATATATATATATATATATAGAGAGAGAGAGAGAGAGAGAGAGAGAGAGAGAGAGAGAGAGAGAGGGAGAGATTATTACACTTGTGGAGAAATATATATATATATATATCTTAAGATGTATATATATTAAATCGAATATAGCTTATATATCTTAAGATGTATATATAGTATAGTATAGTATATATATATAAGCTTATATATATATATATGTATATCGAGTATATCGAATATACTATGTATCTTATATATCTTAAGATGTATATATAGTATATATATTATAACGCATTGCTTTGAATATCTCTTTATAATATTTTTGTCTTTAAATTTGAATTAAAAAATTTAGGTGACAATTCTATAATATAGTTTACTAGGAATTGCCTTAGATATTTTTATTACCATTTTTTTCTCTAACTTGTATAAAAATAATTTAACACGGAACCGTTAGTTCGTGGTCCCAGTCCCGGACCGGTTCCAACAAGAAGCCCGCGAAGCCCGGGACCACTTAGGACCGACCCGCCTAGGACCGGCCCACTTAGGACCGGTCCCGCGAAGCCCACTTAGGACTGAGCCCGGCCCACATGCCACCCCTAGTACAGGATCTGAGGCTGGTGCATCTGGGTATCAGTCCGGCACACACGCTTGATCCCTGTTACGAGACTACACGGTGAGCTACCTTCCGAGCTGTTATGTAGCAGCCGAATCTTTCT
Source organism: Nicotiana tabacum (assembly GCF_000715075.1). Taxonomy (NCBI): domain Eukaryota; kingdom Viridiplantae; phylum Streptophyta; class Magnoliopsida; order Solanales; family Solanaceae; genus Nicotiana; species Nicotiana tabacum. The sequence goes on along the minus strand of NC_134094.1, from coordinate 119,978,015 downwards.
TTTGTTATCGTTCTGTCTATTTCATTTCAGACAGTAGAGTATTAACCTTTTGTATATTCTACTAGTAGCCCATACTCTTGTGACACCATATCTTGGCACACACTCGTAGACTTGTTGTTTTGATTCATTATATGGTTATGATTCCACTCAGTTGCTTCCGTTTTATTTATTTTAAATCTGTATTTCTTAAATTTTTTAAATTAAGGAAAGTTTAATTACTTAAAAATTTATTAAAAAGAGAAATCTCGTGGTTAGTTCACTGTAGGCTTGCCTAGCGGCGCTAGGTGCCCTCACGACCTATAATAGAATTGGGTCGTGACAACATCGTATTAGAGCCCTAGGTTCACGTAGGTCTCACAAGTTATGGGAAGGCCTAATAGATTCTTGCGGATCGGTGCGGAGATGCCCGTACTTATCTTCGAGAGGCTATAGGTGTTAGGAAACTACTCTTTCTTCATATCCTATCATGCAGTTGATAGTGTACTAAGTTTCTTTCTATTATTCTCTCACAGATGGTGAGAACGAGCAAATCGGATGTTCCAGACTCGGGAGGAGCTGCTCCCCCTGTTGCTAAAGGCCGAGGCAGAGGCCGGGGGAGGGCACCAGCCCGAGGTAGGGGCGAGGAGGTCCTAGAGTTACCCCAGCCATACCACCAACGGATCCTGTAGAGGATCCCATTGTTGAGGAGCAGGGTGAGGTGCCCGCAGCAGAGCCAGTCCTGGTAGATTTCATGTCAGCACCGGGCTTTCAGGAGGTCATGGGTCGTATGCTACGGTTCATGGATACTATAACCCATGCTGGTTTATTTCCAGCAGACCCAGCCACATCTCAGGTGGGAGGGGGAGCACAGACCCCTACTGCCCAGGCTCCGAGACATACAGTTGTCGTATATCAGACCCTGAGTGCACTACCTGTAGGTAGAGCCCAGCCAGTTTCAGCAGCTGCACCTGAGCCTAGACTAGCTGCGATCGGTGAGCCGCATAAGCTATTGTATAGATGGACCAGGATTCACCCTCATGTCTTCGGAGGTGAGTGACATGAGGACCCCCAGGACTTCATTGATAGGTGCAGGGATAGACTGCACAACATGAGTATATTAGAGTCCCATGGAGTGGATTTCACTACTTTCCAGTTGGAGGGCAGGGCCCGTAGGTGGTGGAAGTCTCATCTTATCGGCAAACCAGCAGGTTCTCCTCCTATGACTTGGGACCAGTTTACATGCCTATTCTTGGACAAGTATATTCTACCCTCCCAGAGGGAAGAGTTGCGGTTTTAGTTTGAGCAGTTCCAGCAGGGTCAGATGTTAGTGACCAATTATGAGGCGAGATTCTCTGAGTTGTCTCGCCATGTACTTATGATACTTCCTACTGAGGCGGAGCGAGTGCGGAGGTTTGTTGCGGGATTGCACTCAGGTATTCAGGCTACCATGGCTCGGGAGGTTGAGATGGGGACTTCTTATCTGCTAGTGGTAGAAATAGCTTGCAGGATTAAGGGTTACCATCAGAGGGGTAGAGAGAAGATGCAGCGGGATAAGACAGTCCGTTATTCTAGGGAGTTTAGAGGTGCCCCGGCTGGGGACAGAGGTCACTTCATGAGGGGTCAGCCCAGCATGCCCATATATCCAGCACCGCCTCCTCCTCAGGGTGCTCCAGTGCGACCCTATTTCAGTGCCATGCCGGAGGGTTCTTACCGCCCACCAGCCATTCAGGGTTCTTCCAGTGGGTATTCAGGCCATCAGGGTCAGACTTCGGGATAACAGATCACTCCACCGAGAGGTTGTTTCGAGTGCGGGGATCCCAATCATGTACAGAGGTTCTGTCCCAGGCTTCGGGGCAAGGCAGTACAGTAGGGTCATCAGCCCATGATTACAGCACCAGCTGTCCGGCCGCCTAGAGGCGAAGGGCAGGCGAGTAAGGGTCGTTCTAGAGGTGGAGTCCAAGCAGGGGGAGGTTAGCCAGTTACTGTTCAGACGGGCGGAGGCCAGCCAATCGACGCTCCAGCTAGGTTCTATGCTTTTCCAGCCAGACCAGATGTAGTGGCCTCATATGCCATGATCACATGTACTATTTCTGTCTGTGGTAGGGATGCTTCGGTATTATTTGATCCATGGTCTACCTAATCTTATGTGTCATCTCTGTTTGCTCATTTCCTGGATGTTCCTTGGGAGTCCTTGGGCACTCTTGTTTATGTGTCCACTCATGTGGGCGATTCCATTGTTGTGGATCGAATCTATCGGTCATGTGTGGCCACATTCTGTGGTTATCAGACTAGAGAAGATCTTCTATTGATTGATATGACCGTCTTTGAGGTTATTCTGGGCATGGACTGGTTAACTCCATATCATACCATCCTTTATTGCCATGCCAAGACTGTTACCTTGGCGATGCCAGAGTTCCCTAGATTGGAGTGGAATGGTTCATATGTCGGCACACCTAGTCGGATCATCTTTTTTATGAAGGCTCGACACATGGTTGAGAAGGGTTATTTGGCTTATCTAGCCTATGTTCAGGATACTACCGCAGGGACTCTGGTGATTGATTCAGTAACAGTAGTCTGGGAGTTCTCTGATGTGCTTCCTTCTGATCTTCCAAGCATGCCACAAGATCGTGATATCAATTTCTGCATTGAATTGGCTCCAGGTACCCAGCCTATATCTATCCCATTGTACCGAATGGCTCCGAAAGAGTTGAAGGAGTTGAAGGACAGCTTGAGGAGTTGCTAGCAAAGGGGTTCGTTAGGCTGAGTGTATCACCTTGGGGTGCACCAGTGTCATTTGTGAAGAAGAAAGATGTGACTATGCGGATGTGCATTGATTACCGCCAGTTGAACAAAGTCACCATTAAGAACAAGTACCCGTTTCCGGGTATTGATGATCTATTTGACCGGTTACAAGGTGCTAGGGTGTTCTCTAAGATCGACTTGAGATCGGGGTACCATTAGTTGAAGATTCAGGACTCAGATGTTCCGAAGATTGCTTTCTGTACTAGATATGGTCATTATGAGTTTTAAGTGATGTCCTTCGGCTTGACTAATGCCCCAGCGACGTTTATGGATTTGATGAACATGGTGTTCATGCCTTACATTGATTCGTTTGTCATTGTCTTCATTGATCATATTTTAATCCACTCGCATAGCATGGAGGAGCACGAGCAGCATTTGAGAGTGGTGCTTCAGACCTTGCGGGAACAGAAGCTATATGTTAAGTTCTCCAAGTGTGAGTTTTGGCTAGATTCTGTAGCATTGTTGGGGAATGTTTTATCAGGCGAGGGTATTAAGGTGGATCCCAAGAAGATTGAGGTAGTTCAGAGTTGGCATCGTCCTAATACGGCGACTGAGATCAGGAGCTTCTTGGGGTTTGTAGGCTATTATCGCTGGTTTCTGGAGGGCTTCTCATCTATTGCAGCACCTTTGACTAGATTGACCCAGAAGGATGCTCCGTTCCGTTGGTCCGATGATTGTGAGGCGAGCTTCCAGAAGCTCAAGACAGCTTTGACTACAACACCAGTTATAGTGTTACCTTCCGGCTCGGGGATGTATACTGTGTATTGCGATGCTTCACACGTTGGTTTGGGTTGTGTATTGATGCAGGAGGGGCGAGTTATTGCATATGCTTCACGTCAGCTGAAGCCCCATGAGAAGAATTATCATGTGAACAATTTGGAGTTGGCCGAGATTGTTCATGCTCTTAAGATCTTGAGGCATTACCTTTTTGGGGTGTCATGTGAGGTTTACACTGATCACCGCAGCTTGCAGCATTTGTTCAAGCAAAGGGATCTCTATTTGAGGCAATGCAGATGGTTTGAGTTACTGAAGGATTATGACATCACCATTCTTTATCATCCGGGCAAGGCAAATGTGGTCGCGGATGCCTTGAGCAGAAAGGCAGAGAGTATAGGTAGCTTGGCATTCATTTCAGCAAAGGAGAGGCCACTAGCTTTGGACATTCAGTCATTGGCTAACAAACTTGTAAGGTTGGACATTTCAGAGTCCAGCCGAGTTCTTACATGCGTCGTTGCCCAGTCTTCACTGTTGGAGCAGATCAAGGCTCGATAACTTGATGATCCGCACTTGTTGGTCCTTAGAGAAACGATACTACAGGGTGGTGCCAAGGAGGTTTCTATCGGCGAAGATGGTGTTCTGCGACTCCAGGGCTGTTTATGTGTTCCTAATGTTGACGGTTTGAGGGAGAGGATTCTAGAGGAGGCGCACAGTTCTCGATATTCCATTCATCCAGGTGCTACGAAGATGTATCGCGACCTGAGGCAGCATTATTGGCGGCGGCGGATGAAGAAAGACATAGTTGAGTATGTAGCTAGATGCCTAAATTGCCAGCAAGTTAAGTATGAGCACCATAGGCCATGTGGCCTATTCCAGCAGATGACTATACCTGAGTGGAAGTGGGAGTGCATCACTATGGACTTCATAGTTGGGTTGCCGTGGACTTTGTGGAAATTTGATGCAGTTTGGGTCATTGTCGACAGGTTGACCAAGTGGGTACACTTCATTCTAGTTGTGACTACGTATACTTTAGAGAGGTTGGCCCAGATTTATATTCAAGAGATAGTTAAGTTGCATGGTATGCATGTTTCCATCATATCAGATAGAGGCCCTCAATTCACTTCTCATTTTTGGAGAGCAGTACAGAGTGAGTTGGGGACCCATATAGAGCTCAGCACAACATTTCATCCACAGACCGACGGGCAGTCGGAGCGGACAATTCAGATCTTGGAGGACATGCTCAGAGCATGTGTGATTGACTTTGGAGGGTAGTGGGATCGATTCTTGCCCTTGGACGAGTTTTCTTACAATAATAGTTATCAGTCCAGCATCGAGATGGATCCATTTGAGGCTTTATATGGTCGACGATGTCGTTCTCCCATCGGGCGGTTTGAGCCCGGCGAGGCTAAGTTATATGGTACTAATTTGGTGAAGGATGTCTTGGAAAAGGTAAAGTTGATTCAGGAGTGACTTTGCACCACACAGTCTAGAAATTATAGTGGGCGAGAAGGTTCTCTTTAAAGTCTCGTCGATGAAGGGGATTATGAGATTCGGGAAGAAGGGCTAATTGAGCCCAAGGTTTATAGGCCCATTTGAGGTGTTGAGACGAGTTGGGGAGGTTGCTTATGAGCTTGCTTTGCCTCCCAGTCTATCGGGAGTTCATCTGATTTTTCACGTGTCTATGCTCCGGAGGTACCATGCAGACTTGTCACATGTGTTATACTTCAACACGATTCAGTTAGATGAGAGCAAGGGTTATGAGGAGAAGCCGGTTGCCATTGTTGATAGGTAGGTTCGCCAGTTGAGGTACAAGAGGATTACGCGGTAAAGGTTCAGTGGAGGTTCCAACCAGTCGAGGAGTCGACTTGGGAGTCCGAGGAGGACATGCGGAGAAGATATCCACACTTATTCAGAACTCCAAGTATGATTCTAGCCCCGTTCGAGGACGAACATTTGTTTAAGAGGTGGAGAATGTAATGACCCGACCGATCATTTTGCTTTTTAGAACCACGTTCCCCTAAATAAGACTCCTCGTACGAGCTTTTACTGTTTTATGACTTGCGGGGATGGTTAGTTTGGGATTTGGAAGGGTTCGGGTTGAAATCGGAACACTTGGTTCCTTAAGGTTGGCTAAAAAGGCTAAGTTTGACTTCGGTCAACATTTTGAGTAGACGGCCTCGGAATTAGGATTTGACGGTTCCAATAGATTCGTATGATGATTTCGGACTTGGGTGTATGTCCGTATCAGATTTTGGATGACCCGGGAGCATTTCGGCGCCTAATAGTGAAAGTTGGTTCTTTGAAAGTTTTGAAGTTCTTCAAATTTTGTTTGGAGTAGGTTTTGGTGATATCGAGGTCCAAATGGGATTCCGAGACCGTGAATAGTTCTGTATGGTGATTTAAGACTTGCACACAAAATTTGGTGTCATTCCAAGTAGTTTAGGTACGTTTCGGCGCATTGGGAGTAGATTGAAGAACTTAAAGTTCATATTTCTGATTCAATTCGTTTGGGATGTGATTCTTAGTCTTGATGTTGTTTTGGGGGTTCTGAGATTTTGAGCGGGTCGGTTTTATGATTCCAAACTTGTTTGTATGTTCGGGCGGGGCCTCAGGGGTCCCAGATGTTAATCGGCGAGGCTCGGACCAAGTTGGGACTTGGGAGCAACAGCTGAAGCTCCCATCTGCTAGTGTAATCGCACCTCCGCTTGGCCAGCCGCAGGTACGAGCCCATGACCGCAAATCCCAGCATGGGCTGTCCCGCCATCGCAGAAGCGGAAGAAGGACCGCACCTGTGAAGGCATAGGTGCGAAGGCAGGCATTGCATGAGCGGGCAGTGTCGCAGGTGCACTCTTTTTGTCGATGGTGCGTATCCGCAGGTGCGATCGCCTGGGCGCAAAAGTGAGAGGGGAAGCCTGGACTTGGTCCGCACCTGCGCGATTTTGTCCGCAGAAGCGGAATCGCATGTGCGGCAGTGGCACCGCAGGTGCGAATGTCGTTGAAGGCAGACCACTTTATTTAATACGGGATTTAGGCATTTTTGCTCATTTCTTACACTTCTTGGGGGCGATTTTGGAGCTGGTTAAAAAGGGATTTTCATCAACTAATTGAGGTGAGTAATTCCTACCAAATGTGAGTTAAATACATAGCTTATGGGTAGATTATAACATGTAAATTAGTGGAAATCATGGGTTTAGGTGAAAACCTAGGTTTTTGATAAAAACGGGATTTAACCATGAAATTTGGTTATGGAATTTAGTAAAAATCATATATTTGAGTTCACGAGGTTATGGGTAACAACTTCAAAACTTTCTGGAATCCGGGCACGTGGGTCCGGGGGTAAATTTTAGGGATTCTTCAAATAGGTTTGGGAAATCACTTTGATAGTTAGGATGTGAACTTTTGAACATGTATTGATCATTTTATATAATATTTGACTAGTTTCAAGTCGTTTGGCACCGAATTGAGGGTTTGAGCACAATCTTGGACTGGAAAGTAGGCTTTGAGACAAGGCAAGTCTCTTTTCTAATCTTGTAAGAGGGAATTAACCCCATAGGTAAATTGATTTAATATGTGCTTCTATTTCTGGGGGCTACGTACGCACGAGGTGACGAGAGTCCGTACGTAGCTACTAGTTATGCTATTGTCCGGGTAGTCTAGGACCCATATCATGCTATACCTATAATGTTTGCCCCCACGTGATAACTTAATTGCTTAAGTCATATTGAAATTTGATAAAAGAATTTTAAAAGGTTAAATTTCAGTCACTTCAAGTTGTGAATGGGACACTTGACTGTTATTGAGAATTTGTATTTCTTTAAAGTATTTTCTTTTTTGGAGTGGGTCGAAGCCTCGGTAGAAGATATATGCATCTATGGTTCGTGCCGTTCGACCCTCGGCACTGCACAGTTTAAATATTTTATGTTGGATTGGGTCGTACGACCTCGGCATAAATTGCGCATAATAAATCTTTGGGACTATTTATAATTGATGTTGCTAACATAGACTCGAGATGTAACTTATTAAATGATGAAAATAAATTCGGGACTTAATATTTGTGAAAGGGTTGTTTACTATTTCCTGTTATTGAGTTTTCAGTATTTTTCATGTAATCCATGCTTAAATTATAAATTTTTCATATTATTGTTAGCCCATATTAAGTGTCAAAGTCGACCCCTCGTCATAACTTCTTCGAGGTTAGACTAGATACTTACTGGGTACATGTTGTTTATGTACTCACGCTATACTTTTGCACTTAATGTGCAAGATCTGAGGCTGGTGCATCTGGGTATCAGTCCGGCGCGCACGCTTGATCCCTGTTACGAGACTACACGGTGAGCTGCCTTCCGAGCCGTTCTGCAGCAGCCAGAGTCTTTCTTTTATTATCGTTCTGTCTATTTCATTTCAGATAGTAGAGTAGTAACCTTTTGTATATTTTACTAGTAGCCCATACTCTTGTGACACTAGGTCTTGGCACACACTAGTAGACTTATAGTTTTGGTTCATTCTATGGTTATGATTGCACTCAGTTGCTTTTATTTTATTTATTTTAAATATGTATTTCTTAAATATTTTAAATTAAGTAAAGTTTAGTTACTTGGAAATTTATTAAAAAGAGAAATCCCGTGGTTAGTTCATTGTTGGCTTGCCTAGCGGCGGCGCTGGGCGCGCTCACGACCTATAATAGAATTGGGTTGTTACAACTCTATGTGCTGCTTTTCCTTCTATTTAACCAATTGTATTTTACATTGAATGCTAAATATTTTCCCCTATTATTTTTGCAGTGACTGTGGTGTATACGTGGCGGCATTTGCAGAATATGTTAGCATTGAAGAGTTATCGATTTCAAAGGAAGACCTTTCTGATATTGATCAACACCGTAGACGCTATGGAGAGCTCCGTTGGGATTATGCTAGAAAAAAGCAAGAGCTTGGTGCAATTAGTGAAAGTGAGGTGACTGGCAGATTAGCAAGAAGAAAAGGTGCACCAGCTGTGAAGGAGAGAATACGAGTCCGGAACAAAAAGAATTAGTTGCCCTTTTCAATAGAAAAATTGTAGTTAAAGTGTTTAGTTGTAGCTGGATTGTTGTAAAGTTAAATGAAAATTGTTTATTAAGAATAAGTAAGCTACAATTTATTTGTAGCAGATTCGTGCTACAGTTGTTTTACCTTTTGTTTTGTTATTTTGTCCAAAATTTTACTACTTAGAATAGAAAATATTTGTGGCATTCTTTTGGTTGAAAGTTGTTAGTACTTAATCTCGATATTGGTACTATATAATTTCTTTACAGCATAACTACAACAATGTCTACAACTACTATACAAAAATACATAATCTATTTAATTTTAGCAGTGTTGTTAGGAAAGGCTAAAAAGTAATAAATAAACCCAGTATTTGAACAAAACAACTACAGCCCAATTGCATTAAGAGTTGAAATATGTTTAGAAAACATTCATTATAGGAGACAATATAATGAAACCGTTAACCATCCGGAATCCACCAGAGCGATCGCACCGGCAACTAGAAAATCCCAGCATTCCCTTAGTCCAAAATTTGATCCGTTAACCATCCGGAATCCACCCGAGGCCTCCGGTACCTCGACCAAATATACCAATCAGTCCTAAAACATCATACGAACTTAGTCGAGCCTTTAAATCATATCAAACAATGCTAAAAATACGAATTGTGCATCGATTCAAACCTAATGAACTTTAAAGCTTCAAACTTCTACATTCGACACCGAAACCTATCGAATCAATTCTGATTGACCTCAAATTTTACACACAAGTCATAATTGATATTACGGACCTACTCCATCTTCCAGAATCAGAATCCGACCCCGATACCAAAAAGTCCACTCCCGGTCAAACTTCCCAAAATCATCCAATTTCCAACTTTTGCCAATTAACGCCGAAATGACCTACGGACCTCCAAATCAATATCCGGACACGCTCCTGAGACCAAAATCACCCTATGGAGCTATTGGAATCATTTAAACTCCATTCTGGAGTTGTCTTCACACAATTCAACCTACGGTCAGTTCCCACGACTTGAAGCTTCCTAAATTAGAATTTTCCATCCGAATCAACTTTGAACTTCCCAAAATTCTATTCCGACTCCGCGTACAAGTCATAAAATATGAAGTGAAGCTAATCAAGGCCTCAAAACGTCGAACGACATGCTAGGGCTCAAAATGACCGGTCGGATCGTTACACTATATTAATTTTTATTTCCTTTTGAGAGCATTCCTACAAGATCTTTTGTTATGACCTTCTAGTCCGCAGTTGCCATGTGAAACCTTGTACTTCTTTGCATTTACTTCATCATATGGTTTGTATCTTTGTTTTTGAGGTCTCCCTAATTGCCTTTTCCCAATAGGTGGCATTACAACTTCTTCAGCTATATGTTATGGCACATTCCATTTGCTTTCATCAGGCAGGGGGTCTACTAGTATTTCATAAGTCTACAGAAGGCTCTCCCTCGTGTAATAAGGAGAACAATAGTTTTCATAAGACTCGTTCCTGTATCTCAAAGCCGCCAAAGCATGTGGACAAGGAAGTTCATCAAGTTGGAATTGTCCACAAATACATTTCTTGTTTTGAAGGAAAACAATGAAGCGTTTCACACCATCTATCACAGTATGGATGTAATCTGTTTAAGCACCTCACTACAATTTCATTACAAACACACAACAAGTTGTCAGCAACAGATATAAAATAAAATAACTACAATTATATAACAACATTTCTATAATTATCAGTATATATTTAGTTTGATAAAATCAATGATCTGATGTTATTGGCCATAACTTACTCTCATCTTCTGCGATAATGTCTTGTTGTTCTCCAACTCTTTATTGTATTGTTTCCCAAGGTATGTGAACGTACCCTTTGCATTAAATAACTTTTTATTAGTACAACGTTCAAGAAGAGTCCTCATGTACTATAATAGTTCTACTACGGGCAGCTCTCTTGCATCTTTGGTTACTGCATTCAAGGACTCTGCAATGTTATATGTCATCGTCCATGTTCTGTTCACCGTATCATGTACCCGAGACTATCTGTGATAGCCAATATCGTATAGGTATGCTTTAATATGTGTGTAGATCTCTTCAATATTTGACATTCTTTCATTAAATTCATCAAGCGTGTATGATCGTGTTGTGGCAAAGTACAATTTGCTTAACTTTAGATGACCTTTCTTGAACTTTGACTTTATATTTGACCAAATATGCCACATTCAAGCATAATGTGGCATGCCGGTATAAACAGTAGATGTTACCTTCAATATACTCTCATTCTGATCCGAAACAACACACATATTTGGTTTTTCATCATATGCATGTTTGAATTGCACAAAAAACCACTTCCATGATGTGTCATTTTCTAAATCAACAACGGCGTATGCTAGTGGTAATATGCTACCTATTACATATATAGCAAAAAAAAAATTCAATTTCAGTAATAAAACTTGAAAATATAAAAAATAGAGTGTCAAAAATAACTTTATAATAAATTTTTTTATAACTAATCTACATTACCTGTTGCATCCATTGTACTAGTTGTTAGCATTATTCCCCTATATGCCGACTTCAAGAAGGTGCCATCGACTACTACAACTGGCCTACAATGCTCCCAACCCTTGATAGACATACTAAGTGCAACAAATGCATACAAGAAACAGTCATCTTCAATCTTCTGCAATTTCACTACCGAACCCGGATAAATCTTCTCTAGAATATACAAATAACTCGGCAAGCAACTATAGGAATCAGCAGGATGACCTCTCAAAAATTCCAAAGCCTTTTCCTTTACTTTCCAAGTTTGCATGTATGTTAAGTTCACACCATGATCCGACAACATGTCAGTTTGTATGTCTTTTGGTATGTATATTGTCTTAGGATCCGCATATTTTGGCATCACCATGCTGCCAACTATCATGAAAGTAGGTTTGCGTTGTATATATATGTTGTCCATCAAAGAGCATGTGTGCAGGCTGTTGAATTTTCGAACCTTGAACAATGTTGATTCATTTATGTTGGTGGACTTGAAGTGCCACGTACAATTGTCCCCAACACATACGAGGCAGTAGCTACAGAATAAAAACAATTCAAAAAATGTTTATGCACAACAACTTATTTTAAATAATTTATATACAAAAAACTACAACTTATACACAATATGAATTTGACAAATAAAATGTTCCTACCTTCGTGCACTAGACCTTTTCACCCTAAATTGAAACTTAGTCATGACAGAATAGTGCTTCAATGCACTGACAATTATTTGCTTGTCTTGGTAAACTTGGCCTACTTCAATTACATTTGGCATATGTTCTGTTATGATGATATTTTCATATTCCACAATTGTCGGAGATGTTTGCATGTCAGTCAACTTCACCGTTCCTGATACTTCTCCAATTGTGTTACAATTGCTTGACAATTGTACCACGTTAGTATTATGATAATCAGAACAACATGCACTCAATTAAAAGTATAGTAATTCAGACCTCTGTATATTCATGTGTTTAGTATTTGACAGAATACTTGTAGAGACATAACATTTGAACTTCATTTGTTATGTAGTATTATTGTAGATAATTTATAGTAAAATTATAGAACACTTGAAATTGAAAAAATACCAGCACTGGAAAAACAGAGCAAACCTGCAATTGTGCTCGCATTCGACATACTTCATTCCAAATTGAAATCACGCACTGTTATACACAGAGGATATATTCCTAAGTTTTTGTTTTTCCTTTTTCATCTCCATATACACTCGAACTCCTATATCGTTTCGAATTTCCATTGGAGGACAACATTCATTGACAATGTATTTGATTTCGATGATTTTCGCGTTGTATCTCCCAACGCTATCCCACCGACCATTGAGCTTAAGCATAATCGCTAATTTTGACATTATGTCATGAAATTCAATTCAATTGTAGCTAATACTTTGCAATTATTTTCTTCAAAACCTTTGTTTATGGAAAACCAGAGGAAACCAGAGAAAACTAGAAAATATAAGGATACTATAGATATGTTGCCTTGATTATGGTGCGATGATAAAGACAAACAATTTGCATAATAGAAGGATTCTACAAATATGTTGCCTTGATTATGGTGCGATGATTTCATCAGTAAAATCTCTAACTGAAATATAAGCGATGCCAAAATCTCGCATCTAAATAAGGAAGATTACAGCAGAAATGAGTCTAGTTTAAACAAATATATATTTTTTGTAGCTAAAACGTGTTTAGGTCGGGTAAATACCAAAACTGGGATATTTCTGGTAATAAAGTTTCAAATAGTGTATAGGAACGGAAAAATCCCTAAAAGATTTTTGGATTGGGCTTGAATTTATTTTCAGCAAGTGTTGTTTGCAGTTCTCGGACATTTCTTCTTTGAGTTGGGCATTTAGGATGTCAGGCATAGGTTGAAGATACAACGTCATAAATATCAAATGCTGAAATGCATTAGGAACAATTCAAATTTTCTATTTTAAAATTATGTCATCAGAGTGATATTGGATGAAAAAAGAGAATGAGTAAAAATAATACACACATGTAAAATAAATTTAAGTATTAACTACCTACCAATAAAGATAGAATCTAACATGTAATGATAGTGGATGTATTATATGCATGGTCCAGAATAAGCCTTTGCTGATTCATGGTGGTTTTTTGGTTATAAGAAGTACTTCTTTGCTCGCTTGCAGCGCCTCGACTCGAGTGTTCACTATAGGATTGAGTGAGGTGACGAGAGATAAAGCCAAAGTTCCTTGCTACACTCTATTGTTTGTAGGACTTTTGTTTATTTGGTGTGTGTATGTGTAACGACCTGGGCGGTCGTTTTGAGAGTAGTAGTCACGAACCCCTATTTAATGCTCCCTCCATTTCATCTTTGTGTTTTGTGACTTTCCTGGAGGATTTGTCTTTGGTTTCGGAGTGAAATGCGCGACATATAGTCCCTAAAATAGAATTTTAAGTCAAAGGAATTGACCGTAGTTTGAATTGTGTGAAGACGACTCTGGAATAGAGTTTTGAAGGTTTTTATAGCTCCGTAGTTTTGAATTGGTGAAAGTTGGAAATTTGATGAATTTTAAAAAGTTTGACCAGGAGTGGACTTTTTGATATCGGGTTCAGATTCCGGAAGTTGGAGTAGGTTCGTAATGTCAATTATAACTTGTGTGTAAAATTTAAGGTCAATCGGACTTGATTTGATAGGTTTCGGTGTCGGGTGTAAAAATTTAAAGTTTTAAAGTTCATTAGGCTTGAATCGATGTACAATTAGTGTTTTTAGCGTTGTTTGATGTGATTTAAAGGATCGCCTAAGTCCGTATGATGTTTTAGAACTTGTTGGTAAGTTTGGTTGATGTCCCAGGGCCCTCGAGTGAGTTTCAGATGGTTAACGGGTCATTTTTGGACTTAGAAGATTTCCTGGTGCTGGGTTGGTTCTGGTGTAATCGCACCTGCGCAAGGTTAACCGCAGGTGCGAGCCTGCATAAGCGAGCAACGGGACACAGGTGCGGGGTAGGGGAAATAGCCAGTGTTCGCAGGCGCAGTGTGAGGGCCGCAGAAGCGGAGTCACTTCTGCGAAAAATCGATCGCAGAAGCGGACGAGTGCTTTGGGAGGCATGTCCGCAGAAGCAGACGTATATGGGTAGATGCGCACCTGCAGAAGCGTAAGTGCCGCTGGTGCGAAAGAGTCGACCGCAGGAGCGAGAAAACCACATATGGGAGTATGTTGTCGCTTCTGCGAGGCCGCAGATGCGGCTAAGTGCCCGCAGAAGCGGAAATGCTGGACAAAACACTTGAATGCAATGGTTCGTGATTTTTCCTCATTTTAAACATTTTGAGATCGGGTTTGGCGATTTCTTGAGAGCATTATCGAGGGATTTCTTGAGGTAAGTACCTTGTGCTTATTTTTGATTAATAATCTTGTTTCCCTATTGTTTTTCCACCTAGATTGTGTGTGTTTAAGGTGGAACTTGGGAGTTGAGGCTAGGGATTTGGAGAGTTTAATTTGAGGATTTGAGTGGCGACTTGATGTCAGATTTTAGTAATTTTGGTATGAGTGAACTCGTGGTCGAATGGGTGTTCGTAATTTGTGAATTTTACCCGATTCCGAGATGTGGGCCCGGGTTGACTTTCTGGGCTGAAATTTTGAATCTTTGCTAAAGTTGTAGATTTATTATTTCAATTAGTTTCTCGTAGTATTATTCATGATATGTAATTGCTTTTGGCTAGATTTGGTCCATTCAGAGTTGGAAAGTCGAGGGAAAGGCATTCTTACCGATTGGTTGAGCGATATTTGAGGTAAGTGACTTGTCTAACCTTGTGTGGGGGGAAATCACCTTAGGATTTGGTACTGTTGTAATAATTTGTGATATGTGAGCGCCGTGTACGCAAGGTGACGAGTGTGTACATGGGCTGATTATGAAAAATTCGGTTCTTGCAGATTTATCATCTTTTAAAATATATTAACTGAGTTGCCTTAGCATATGTAGTGATCATGTTTAGCCTAGCATCGCATGCCTACGTGCCTTAACTCTTACTTACAATTTGTGCGACATGCTTAGTTGAATTACTCGTTTTCCTTTATTTAAAGTAAAAACTTTAAATGTGAGTTTTCTTACCATAAATTCATTGTTCCTTCGGTTACCTGCTGCATATTTACTTTGGGACTACGAGGCGGTTCCTCGGAAGTTCCCCCTGCACTACATATTTACTTTGGGACTACGAGGTGGTTCCTCGGGAGATCCCCCTGCACTGCATATTTACTTTGGGACTACGAGGCGGCTCCTCGGGAGATCCCTTATATTGCATATTTACTTTGGGACTACGAGGAGGTTCCTCGGGAGATCCCCTTGTACTGCATATTTACTTTAGGACTACAAGGCGTTTACTCGGGAGATCCCCATGTACTGCATATTTACATCGGGACTACGAGGCGTTTACTCGGGAGATCCCCCGCCTTGCATCTTTGCATTTGTGAATACGAGGCGGTACCTCAGAAGTACCCATGTTGTTTACTTCTATTTACTGTGCTGATATTTTCTGAAACTTCTTATTGTTTAAATTCTCAGTTATTTCAAAATATTATTACATCTTCTGCCTTACTTTTCTTTTAAACCAGTAGGGCCCTAACCTGACCTCGTCACTACTCTACCTGGGTTAGGCTTGGCATTTACTGGGTACCGTTGTGGTGTACTCATACTACACTTCTGAACATCTTTTTTTGCAGATCCAGGTTCTTTCCACCATACCAGATACCACTGAGTTGGACCGCACGTGGAGACTTCAAGGTATATCTGCCAGCATCTGCAGATCTCCGAGTCCTTCTCTATCCTTACTATGTTGTTTTCCTTATCTTTCTTTAGACTTTGATGTATAAAGACACTTAGTATTTACTCTTAGAAGGTTGTGACTCATTTCCACCGGGTATTAGGAGTTGTAATTATTGATTTGCAGTTTTATATTTATTTCATGTGTTGAGAATTGGACTTCAATTTTATATTATGGTATTCTGCAAATTGTTCGGCTTACCTAGTATTAGAGACTAGTTGCCATCACGACATCCTACGGAGGGTGAATTGGGGTTGTGAAAAGTTGGTATCAGAGCTCTAGGTTCATAGGTGTTATGAGTCACAAGCAGGTTTGGTAGATCTCGCGGATCAGTACGGAGACGTCTGTATTTATCTTTGGGAGGCTATGGAACTGTTAGAAAAAGTTTCACTTTCTTTGATTCCTTATCGTGCGAGATTTTGACTTCGGACTCTAAAATTCTCTCTTTCTATTCTCTCATAGATTGTAAGGACATGTACAGCTGGATCGGATGATCAGACACCCACACCCCATGCTAGAGCCGCGAGAGGCCGCGGGCGGGGTAGAGGCCAAGGATGTCTACGTGGTGCAACCAGAGCCCCCGCACGAGCTACTACAGAGGAGCCACCAGTAGCTTGGAGAGCATACACCTGAGATGCCCGTTACTACACCAGGTCTCCAGGAAAATCTAGCCTAGTTTCTGAGCATGTTCAGCACCATGGCTCATGCAGGATTGATACCTCTTGCTCCTGCCACATCTCAGGTCGGGGGAGGAGCACATACTCCTACCGTCGGTATCCCAGAGCAGCGTCTTCAGGTAGACCAGGATCTAGAGATCATACCGATACAACTAGTAGCTCCAGTTCAGCCCGAGGTTAGGGCAGCAGCATCTGAGGAAGAGCAGCTCAAGCTCGAGAGGTACAAGATGTACCACCCACCTTCTTTTAGTGGCTTGGCGTTGGTATGCCTAGGGTTTTCAAGAGGAGTGTCATCGTATCCTCCATACTATAGGTGTTGCAGATACTAGTAGGGTTTCTTTCACTACATTCCAGCTTAGAGAAGCGGCCTATCAGTGGTGGCGCACATACGAGTTGGATAGTCCGGCTAAGGCAGCCTCACTCACTTGGACTCAGTTCTCAGATATGTTCATGAGGGAGTATGTTCCCCAGAGTCTCAGAGATGCTTGGCGCACAGTGTTTGAGCAGTTGCGCCAGGGTTCTATGACCGTGTCAGAGTATACGGTCTGATTCAGTGATTTGGCTAGGCATTCACTAACCTTGGTTGCTACTATTCGAGAGTGGGTTCGTTGGTTTATTGAGGGGCTCAACTCCAGCATCAGATTGAGCATGGACTAAGAGTTGGAAATGGATATTGCATATCAGCAGGTAGTGGGGATTGCTAGGAGGTTAGAGGGCATATTGACTCGGGATAGAGAGGAGAGAGAGGCCAAGAGGTCTCGAGAGTCTGGCACTTACAGTGGTACTCGTTCCCCAGTATTAACTCATTATGGTAGGGGTTATATGGGTCTCCATGTTCACTCAGCACTTCCAGCTACCAGCAGTGCTCCGGCCACTACTAGGCCCTAGGATCCTTATTATGCACCACCAGTGTCTAGTGTGCCTCCTGTACGGGGTGCTTCCAGTAGTCAGTCCAGTCGATCAGGCCCGAGCTAGTCGTAGCAGCCATGTCCTCCGAGATCTTATTTTGAGTATGGCGACACTCGTCATTTGGTAAGGGATTGCCCTGGATTCAGGAGGGGTGCACCTCCACAGTTATCTCAGGCACCGCGCGCTCCACTGGGTCCTCAGGATATGATTGCAGCACCAGCTACCATCCCACCTGCACAACCAGCTAGAGGTGGAGGTTGGACAGGTAGAGGTCGCCCTAGAAGGGGAGGCCAGGCCAGATATTATGCCCTTCCTGCTAGGACCGAGGTAGTTGCATCAGATTTTGTTATCACAGGTATTGTTCTGGTCTATCAGAGAGATGCATCAGTCTTATTTGATCAATGCTCCACTTATTCTTATGTTTCATCTTATTTTGCTTCGTATTTGGGTGTATCCCGTGATTCTCTGAGTTCACCTATTTATGTATCTACACTCGTGAGTGATTCCATTGTTTTTGACCGTGTGTATCGGTCGTGTTTGATTGTTCTTAGTGGTTTTAAGACCAAAGACGATTTATTATTGCTCAGTATGGTAGATTTCGATGTTATTTTGGGCATGGATTGGTTGTCGCCCTATCACGCTATCCTTGATTGTCATTCTAAGACGATAACGTTGGCTATGCCATGTCTACCATGACTAGAGTGAAGAGGTACCTTGGATCATGTTCCTAGCAGGGTTATTTCATTTCTTAAAGCTCAACGAATGGTTGATAAAGGGTGTGATGCGTATCTGGCCTATGTGAGAGATATTAGTATTGATACTCCTACCGTCGAGTCAGTTTTGGTAGTAAGGGATTTTGCAGACGTATTTCCGGCAGATCTTCCGGGCATGCCGCCCGACAAAGATATTAACTTTGGCATTGATTTAATACCGGGCACTCAGCCCATTTCTATTACACCTTATCGGATGGCCCTAGTAGAGTTGAAAGAGTTAAAGGAACAACTATTAGAGTTGCTTGAAAAGGGCTTCATTCGGCCCAGTGTGTCGCCTTGGGGTACCCCTGTCTTGTTTATGAAGAAGAAGGATAGTTCTATGCGAATGTGTATCGATTATCGCCAGTTGAACAAGGTTACAGTGAAGAACACGTATCCATTGCCACGCATTGATGACCTATCTGATCATCTTCAGGGTGCCAGAGTGTTCTCTAAGATCGACTTGCATTCAAGTTATCATCAGTTGAAGATTCGGGAGCCAGATATCCCAAAGACTACTTTTAGGACTCGGTATGGTCATTACGAGTTCCTTGTGATGTCTTTTGGGCTGACCAACGCCCCAAAAACATTCATGCACTTGATGAACAATGTAATGCAGCCCTATCTTGACTCCTACGTCATTATGTTTATTGACAACATTCTGGTGTACTCCCGGACTTGGGAGGATCATGAGCAGCACCTGAGGACAGTGGCATTTCTGGGTCATTTAGTATCGAGTGAGGGGATCAAGGTGGATCCGAAGAAAATTGAAGCAGTGCAGATTTGGCCTAGACCGTCCTCAGCTACGGAGATCTGGAGTTTTCTTGGCTTGGCGAGGTATTACCGTCGATTTGTAGAGGGTTTCTCGTCTATTGCATCACCTATGACCAGATTGACCTAGAAGGGTGCTACATTCAGGTGGACCGAGGAGTGTGAGGGAAGCTTTCAAAAACTCCAGACTGCTTTAACTACAACCCCAATGTTAGTGTTGCCTACTGGATTGGGGTCCTATATGGTGTATTGTGATATGTCGTGTGTTGGTCTCGGCGCGATATTGATGCAGGACGATAGGGTGATTGCCTACGCGTCCAGACAGTTGAAGGTGCATGAGAAGAATTATCATGTCCACGACCTTGAGTTAGCAGCTATTGTTCATGTCTTGAAGATCTGGCGACACTACTTGTATGGTGTTCCTTGTGAGGTTTTCACCGATCACCGGAGTCTACAACATCTGTTTAAACAAAAGGATCTTAACTTGCGACAGCGGAGATGGTTGGAGTTGCTTAAGAATTATGATATCACCATTCTCTATCATCCCAGGAAGGCCAATGTGGTGGTTGATGCCTTGAGTCACAAGGCGGAGAGTTTGGGCAGTTTAGCATATCTACCAGTAGCAGAGAGGCCTTTAGCCTTGGAAGTTCAGGCCTTGGCCAGTTTGTCAAATTGGATGTTTCCGAGCCGAGCAGAGTTTTGGCTTGTGTGGTTTCTCGGTCTTCTCTCTATGATCGTATCAGGGAGTGTCAGTATGATGACCCCTATCTGTTTGTCCTCAAGGACACTGTTCAGCACAGTGATGCCAAGGAAGTCACTATAAGAGATGACAGTGTATTACGGATGCAGGGAAGGCTATGTGTGCCTAATGTAGATGTTTTGTATGAGTTCATCCTCTGGGAGGCTTACAGTTCGCGGTACTCCATTCACCCAGGTGTCGTGAAGATGTATCAGGATTTGAGGCAGCACTATTAGTGGAGGCGGATGAAGAAGAACATAGTGGAATATGTAGCTCGTTGCCTAAATTATCAGCAGGTGAAGTATGAGCATCAGCGACCGGGTGGGTTGCTTTAGAAGATAGAGATTCCAGAGTGGAAATGGGAGCGGATCACTATGGATTTTGTTGTTTGGCTCCCACGGACTCAGAGGAAGTTCGATGCAGTTTGGGTGATTGTGGATAGATTGACCAAGTCAGCTCATTTCATTCATGTGGTTACTACTTACTCTTCGGAGCAGCTGGCTCAGGTTTACATCTGCGAGATTGTCAGGCTTCATGGAGTACCGTTATCTATCATCTCTGACCGGGGTACGTAGTTTACATCACGATTCTGGAGATCCGTATAGCGTGAGTTGGGTACTCGTGTAGAGTTGAGTACAATATTTCACCCTCAGACGGACGGACAGTCTGAGCGCACTATTCAGATATTGGAGGATATGCTTCATGCGTGTGTGGTTGATTTTAGGGGAGCTTGGGATTGTTCTTACCACTTGCGGAGTTTGCCTACAACAACAGTTATCAGTTGAGCATTTAGATGGCGTCGTATGAGGCTTTGTATGGTAGATGGTGCCGGTCTCCAGTGGGTTGGTACGAGCCGGTGAGGCTAGTCTATTAGGTACAGACTTGGTTCAGGATGCCTTGGAGAAAGTTAAATTGATTCAGGATCGACTTTGTACAGCCCAGTTCAGGCAGAAAGGTTATGTGGATCGAAAGGTTCACGACATTGCATTCATGGTTGGGGAGCGGGTCTTGCTCCGGGTTTCGCCCATGAAGTGTGTTATGAGGTTCAGGAAGAAGGTCAAGCTAAGCCCTAGGTATATCGGGCCTTTTGAGATTCTATATAGGGTTGGAGAAGTGGCTTACAGAGTTGCACTGCCACCTAGTCTCTCTGCAGTTCATCCAGTATTCCATGTTTCCATGCTTTGGAAGTATCACGACGATCCGTCTCATGTGTTAGACTTCAGCTCAGTCCAGTTGGACAAGGATCTATCTTATGTTGAGGAGCCAGTGTCTATTTTGGATAGGCAGGTTCGAAAGTTGAGGTCGAAGAGCATTGCTTCTGTGAAGGTTCAGTGGAGGGGTCATCCGGTCGAGGAGGCGACTTGGGAGAACGAACAGGATATGCGCAGCTGTTATCCTCGTCTTTTCACCACTTCAGGTATGTCTCTATACTCGTTCGAGGACGAACGTATGTTTTAAGAGGGGGAAGATGTAACGACCCGGCCGTTCATTTTGAGAGTAGTACCCCCGAACCCTTATTTATTGCTCTTTTCATTTCATCTTTGGGTTTTGTGACTTGCCGGGAGGATTTGTCTTTGGTTTCGGAGTGAAATGGGATACATAGTCCCTGAAATGGAAGTTTAAGTCGTAGGAATTGATCGTAGTTTGAACTATGTGAAGAGGACTCTAGAATGGCGTTTTGACGGTTCCTATAGCTCCGTAGGGTGATTTGGTCTTAAGAGCTTGTTCGGATGTTGAATCGGAGGTCCATAGGTCATTTTAACGTCAATTGGCAAAAGTTAAAAATTTGATGAATTTTGGAAAGTTTGACCGGGAGTGGACTTTTTGATATCGAGGTCAGATTCTGATTCCTGAAGTTGGAGTAGGTCCGTAGTGTCGATTATGACTTGTGTGCAAAATTTGAGGTCAATCGGACTTGATTTGATATGTTTCAGCATCGGGTGTAAAAGTTTGAAGTTTTAAAGTTTATTAGGCTTGAATTGATGTGCAATTCGTATTTTTAGCATTGTTTGATGTGATTTAAAGGCTCGACTAAGTCTGTGTGATCTTTTAGGACTTGTTGGTAAGTTTGGTTGATGTCCTAGGGGCCTCAGGTGAGTTTCAGATGGTTAACGGGTTATTTTTGGACTTAGAATATTTTCTGGTGCTGGGCTGGTTCTGGTGTAATCGCACTTGCGCAAGGTTGACCGCAGGTGCGAGCCCGCAGAAGCGAGCAATGGGACGTAAGTGCAGAGCTAGGGGATATGGCCAGTGGTCGCAGAAGATCGATCGTAGAAGTGGACGAGTGCTTGGGGAGGCATGTCCGCAGAAACGTACGTATAGGCGCAGATGCGCACCCGCAGAAGCGGGATTTGGTAAGTCCCTTGTACCTATTTTTGATCAATAATCTTATTTTCCCATTATTTTTTTCACCTAGATTGTGTGTGTTTAAGGTGGAATTTGGGAGTTGAGGCTAGAGATTTGGAGAGTTTAATTTGAGGATTTGAGTGGCGACTTGGTGTCAGATTTTAGTAATTTTGGTATGAGTGAACTCGTGGTCGAATGGGTGTTCATAATTTGTGACTTTTACCCGATTCCGAGACGTGGACCCGGGTCGACTTTTTGGGCCAAATTTTTTATTCTTTGCTAAAGTCATAGATTTATTATTTAAATTAGTTTCTCGTAGTTGTATTCATGATATGTAATTGATTTTGGCTAAATTTGGGGTATTCGAAGTTGGAAAGTCGAGGGAAAGGCATTCTTACCGATTGATTGAGCGAGAATTAAGGTAAGTGACTTGTCCAACATTGTGTGGGGGAAATCCCCTTAAGATTTGGTACTGTTGTAATAATTTGTGATATGTGAACGCCGTGTACGCGAGGTGACGAGTGCGTACACAGGCTGATTATCGAAAATTCGATTCTTGCATATTTATCATCTTTTAAAATACATTAACTGGGTTGTCTTCTTTTAAAATACATTAACTGAGTTACCTTAGCATATGTAGTGATCATGTTTAACCTAGCATCGCATATCTATGTGCCTTAACTCTTACTTGCAATTTGTGCAACATGCTTAGTTGAATTATATGTTTCCCTTGATTTAAAGTAAAAACTTTAAATATGAATTTTCTTTCCATAAACTCATTGTTCCTTTAGTTACCTGCTGCATATTTACTTTGGGACTATGAGGCAATTCCTCGGGAGATCCCCTGCACTGCATATTTACTTTGGAACTACGAGGCAGTTCCTTGGGAGATCCCCATGCACTGCATATTTACTTTGGGACTACGAGACGTTTACTCGGGAGATCCCCCTGTACTGCATATTTACTTTTGGACTACGAGTCGTTTACTCGGGAGATCCCCATGTACTGCATATTTATATCGGGACTACGAGGGGTTTACTCGGGAGATCCCTCGCCTTGCACCTTTACATTTGTGACTACGAAGCGGTACCTCTGAAGTACCCATGTTGTTTACTTCTATTTACTGTGCTGATATTTTCTGAAACTTCTTATTGTTTAAATTCTCAGTTATTTCAAAATATTATTACATCTTCTGCGTTACTTTTCTTTTAAACTAGTAGGGCCCTAACCTGACCTCGTCACTACTCTACCGAGGTTAGATTTGGCACTTACTGGGTACCGTTATGGTGTACTCATACTATACTTCTGCACATCTTTTTTTGCAGATCCAGGTTCTTCCCACCATACCAGATACCAGTGAGTTGGACCGCACGTGGAGACTTCAAGGTATATCTGCCAGCGTCCGCAGACCTCGGAGTCCCCATCTATCATTACTATATTGTTTTCCTTATTTTTCTTTAGACTCCGATGTATAGAGATACTTAGAATTTACTCTTAGAAGCTTGTGACTCATTTCCCCCGGATTTTGGGAGTTGTAATTATTGATTTGCAGTTTTATATTTATTTCATGTGTTGAGAATTGGACTTTAGTTTTATATTATGGTATTCTACAAATTGTTAGGCTTACCTAGTCTTAGAGATTAGGTGCCATCATGACATCCTATGGAGGGTGAATTGGGGTCGCGACAGTATGAATTCAGCCTCTCGTTAGGTCTTTACAGAATGAGTATCCACCTTCTCAAGCCTCTCTATTATACCCTTAAAAAGTAATAATGGATAATTTTTATTAATAAATAGATACATGTTAAATAGTGGATACATATATGTTAAATATACATGTTCTTTATTCTTCTAGATTTTGGATATACATACGTCTAATTCAAACCGATAACTCTAAATGCATACACATTTAGTGCTTATATGCTCAATCTTCTTATACAGGTCCAAAGTAGTGATAAAAGAAGAAAAATATCAAATTAATGATTGAAAAGAAAGTTTGATTGACAAAATATCATATTAAAAGACACAAAATTGAATAGTAATAGTTTTATATATGTGAATTTTTAGAAGTTGTATAAAAATGAAATATGTCAAACATCATCTAATATTTCAAAAGATAACAAAGTGTGCCATGCAACAATAGTAACATAACCCATGTATTCCTACAAATAGGTTTGAAAAAAAAATTCAAAATATAAAACGGGTGAGTAAGGGCCCGTTTGGCCATAAGAAATTTACTTTTTTGGACAAATTTTTTACTTTTTTTTTGTATCGCCGTTTGTATAAAGCCCTAGAAATTTTTCTAACAAAATTAAGCCTAATTCGAGCTTAAGAGAATAATTAGCGAGACCTCAAACTATAGGTGGGCCCACACAAGGGTATCAGGATCATCACAATACTTGGACATGAAAGTCATGAGAGTTGGAGGTTCCGAAGTTAAGTGTCTAAGGAAATAACTTTGAAAAATTGAATAAAGAAGATAGAAAAATCACTAAAGCCTTGCGTGGCCAAGATGCGTGGCACACGCAGGCTATGTGGCCTATTCCAGAAGAAGGGAGGAAGAGGAGAAAAGAGGGCTCAAGCTGCGTGGCCAGGTTACGTGGCCCATGCAGGCTACGTGGCCAAAATGCATGGCCTACGCAGACCCCTGTTCTATAAATAGAGGGAGTTTCGGGGAGAGAGAAAAAAGAAGATTTTGAAGATTTTGGGGTTCCTCGGCCATGGCATTCCCCATACTCCAAGGTGAGTTTCTTGGTATAATTATAATGGATTAATACTATTGAATGTTGATATTAACATTATTATGGATCGAAATCCATAAGAAGTCCTCCAATCTTCAAGAATCATTCAAAGGAGTTCAAGTTAGGGTTTGAGCTATAAGAGATAATTTCACTACTCTATACTTGCATATAATTATGGATTAAGTATGCGGATGTGATTGTGGTTTAGAAAATGCTATTTATTTGGAGTATTACAGGAGTCTTGAAAATGGGTAATGTGAGTTAGGGTTCCTGAAAGAGGAAGATGACGAATAGTGAAATTGTGAATTTTGTTAAGTTTTTTGGTGTGTTACTTAGTTGGAAATACTAAAGTATTCCATGGATTGAACAAGACCTAAAATATATAATTCTTCACCATTATTGAGCTAAGCGAAGAAGACGATGAATATTGTTGATTTGGTGAAAATGAGTTAAATACTATTCTTTATAAGCTTGTGAGCAATTCACTGTTGAATATTGTTGTTGGCCTCAAATGAGAGAATTAGAATTAACAACTTAAGTATTGACGATGAGAATATGAATTTTTACTAGACTTGTGAAGTAGGACCTAAGTGTTGGACACTTAGTTGACATAGTTTATTTTGTCTTAATGTGTCGTTGATGTATTTGAGTTCATTATTTAGATATTGGCTTGTTTGGCAACGTTTGAGCATTTTAGTCAATTTAGAGTTTGGAATTGAGGTAAGTTGATTAAACTTACTTTTCTCGAGGGACTTTTCTCTAAAAGCATGATTTGGTTAAGAAATGAGTTATTTA
Organism: Nicotiana tabacum; assembly: GCF_000715075.1. Lineage (NCBI taxonomy): Eukaryota > Viridiplantae > Streptophyta > Magnoliopsida > Solanales > Solanaceae > Nicotiana > Nicotiana tabacum. The sequence goes on along the minus strand of NC_134094.1, from coordinate 119,952,445 downwards.
TATATGTGTGTCCGTACTTGTGGGGACAAGCGATTGCGGATATCTCCATGTACTAAAATATTGTATTGCATATGAAGTGTTATGTTATTTTCTAAAAACGTTGTTTTAAATATTGGTTAGTAAAATGACACTTGAGACTAACGTTATAAGTTTTATTAAAGAACTTATGTTGATGATAAAGGGATTAAATATTTGAGTTTTATTGTTATCTTTATTTTATAAAATGAGAAATATAATAAGTACTTCTAAAATCTTTATATTTTGAAGTATCAATTGTCAAATCTTTAAGGATTGGAATCTCATTTTGTTAATTGCTTAATATGAAATGAAAAAAGATTTTGTTTTATTTAGTTCAAACAGTTTGAATTGACTATAAATATCATGCTTTGATAAAATAGATATTTTGAGGCTATTTGCTGTGAATCTATTTTTGGGTATCAATTATTTTGGCAGTTACTTGTATTCACAGAGATTGGCTTCGGTATATCGTGTTCGTCATCATGAAACTACATGTGTCAGTGTAGGTGTAGATGGCCACTTTGTGGTATAGACTACGTTAGAGTATCCTCCTTGAGAGGGTGCTATTTTGTGTTATTAATAACATGGTTGAGTCGATTCGTACGGTACTGCGATGAGACGACCTGAACAAGTAGGGTATATGATACTTGCCGCTAGGTACATAACCTAGTTGACCTTCTTGTGTCAGTGATGGTATAGTACTCCCGGTGAAAACGTACAAAAATAAATTTGTTATGTTTAGGTCTAAAGAGCCGAAAGGGGTTTCAATGACTTAATGAAGTTGAAATAATTTTGCATGATTCTTATTAGAATTATGGGTCGATATAATTATTTTAAAAGTTTGTATCATGATTTATATTTTTTAATTCTTTTCATTTGAAATGATAAAGAACATGAATTGATATAATTGTTATCGTTTTATATCAAATGTTGGTTACGTTATTTTTGTAAAGTCTTGTCCCAGAAACTTGAGTTAGAGAGAGTCTATGACACTTATTGAGTAACGTGGTGGTGTACTCAGCCCCCAGGGGCCCTTTCCGGGGTCTCGCTTACTTTACATGTTTTCAAGATGAGATGTGGTACGTGATGGGCGGATGAGGCTAGGATGACTCTCTTTACGAGGCATATAGTAAGGCACCACTTCTATTTCGTGGTAGCCTTCATGTCGATCTTACTTTTGGTTGGGGTTTGTCTCAAGTATTTATTTCACCCTTGTATCTTAGAGATTTCATAGACAATTATTATTATTATGGAGTTGTAATTGAGAGTTATTCATATGACATGCATGAAAGGAATATTGTTATAATTTAGTATTTTTTTTAGTTATTGAAAAATGATGGATCTAAATATTTTCTTTCATGTATGGTTTTAATCATTTAACATGATTGTATTTTCAAAAAGGCTTCCGCATGTATCTATTATGCATATAGATGAGCATTCTTGTACGGGTTGGTTCACCTAGGTGGGATAGTATATCGGGTGTCGGTCACGTGATTTTGGGTCATGACAGTTTGGCCATGAAAATTTTAAATTTCACTTGAAGTTGAATTTCAAAAAATTTCAAAAACTTCAAAAAGTTATTTTTCGAAATTTTCACTTCGAATTACTTACAAAAATTCATAAACAGCTCCAAATTATATTCATGTCCAAATACAACTCTATAGATGTTATTTTCACTTAATTGTTTTATTTGTTTTTTGAGAATTTCACAAAAAAAAAAATATCGAAGAAAAAAAAAAGGAACAAGAAAAGAAGCAAGTTGCTAAAGGAATGATGCGGTAGCCCTACTCCTAATAGGCTGATTCCTTTATTCAAATACCTAAAAGCCCCCTCATAAACTCCCATTGACACTTCAGCCAAAGAGGGTAAAACAGTAAATCCAAAACTTTTATTCCCACCCCAATAATTCCACGGTTGTCCACCAATGTTATAAAGTTATGCGACTGTCCTAAAAATTCCAACGCCACTTTACAAAAGAGCTGTGTGGGTTGGGAGAAGGTATTTCCATTCTCTAATTAACCGATAATCAGATCCAAACTCTTAACCCTAGAAAATCAACCATGTCTTCTAAGCAAGGTACACTCCTTAATCTCCCTTTTTTTCTCTTCTTTAACTTTTAATCGCCTTTTCTATAATTATTGATTTTCAAAGATTTGATTTTTGATTATTTTTGACATATATCTGGCCCAATTAATTTGGGGTTGAGGTGTGTTTGGTTGATTGATTTTGTAAAAAGGGTAGAAGAACGGCTAAGAACTGAATTGATTTAACAACTGCTTTTTCTTTTTGTGGAACAGGTGGAAAGGCAAAGCCTTTGAAGGCACCAAAGAGTGAAAAGAAGGAATACGACGAGGTAATTAGGGAAAGATTTTGTTTTTATTTTATTGTGTCCATCCTTTTACTTATTTTGCAGATCTCGTATTTTGATTACAATCCGTCTGTCCAATATATTGTTTATTTTATGTCTTGAGTTTGTGTTGAGAAACTTTGATTCAAATAGAGGTAATAGTGATTTGAACTCTCAAATTTGGGTAGATATATAGTCTCTACTTATGAGTGATGCATCCTTTGAATTGGAACAAAGGATTGTATGCCCGATCCCCAACTTATTCCGGATTGAGACTTAGCTGACTGATATGCCCTTGTTTGCGTATCAGCTGAATTTTTTCTCTCTTTCTTTGTTTGGGGATAAGGTTTTAGTCATGTTAACATTTTTACTTCACATCCTATGCTGCTATATAGGAGCTGTTTTAGCCTTACAAAGATTTATACATCCCTAGAAAATATAAAGAACTTTTAGTACTTTTTTTTAAATAGTATTGGCCTGAGGTGAGCTTATTTGAAGTAACATGGTCAGTGAGGATTCTTATTGCCGACCCCAACATTTTTGGAAGGCTTAGTTGTTGTTTAGTAGTTCTTTTGGGGGGGATAAGCGACCAGAATTATTTCATTGATGGCAAAAATCAGCACTAAGATACTGCTGGACAATTTTAGCAAGATATGTGTGCAAGCTACGGTCTTAGAATTTAAAATTTTACTTATGCCTCGGGCTTACGGATAGTAAGGCGGAGGTTGGGTTAGGCATCCAGTCTATATGCAGAAAACATGCCTGTTAGAGTCGCACGGCTATTTTGCAGGTAATGCGGGTATACTTTGTAGCTGCATAAAGAGGTTCTTAATTGTTTCTGGAGGCACTTTGAAAATGGAAAAGAGATTTAAGGAGGAAAGGGAACATTGAAGAAACAAAGGAAAAAAGAAGCAAATTTATGGGGAATTCATTTGAGTTTTGTTGTTTTCTCAGTAGGGCTGCAAGTGGTATAGAGAGGGTACAACGTTATTTTTGTTGATGTGGGTGTGGGGTAGGGTGAGCGGAGTAATTAAAGGATTTCTTTTTGTTTGGTGGAAATAATTAAAAGATTCATATAGTCGACCCAACTGGTTTCAAGTTGAGTCGTAGTTGATTGATGGGCACAAGCCAGTGTTGATAATGTCCACTATAGTTCTACCCATATCTATATGCTTTCCATTGACATATCTAGGTCAGTGAAGCCAGTGAAGATTGTTATGCAAGTTATTTGGCTGTGTTGAGGAATATATATTTAGATGGTCACCTTCAGAGATTCTCTACTAGTCAGGATAATATTTGCTAACTCTGCTATGAAGAAGTGCGAGCAGATGACTAATAATGAAACGTTTGTTATTATTGGTCATGTTTCATGCTCAGAATTTGGTATCCACTGTAGTAAGTATTTGTCTCTGGTGTATGAGCTTCCATGTGATGTTTGCTGCTCTCTCTAACTTGTACGTGTTTGATTTATCTGCAGAATGACAAGGCTTTCCTTGCAAAGAAGAAGGAAGAGGAAAAGGTAACTCATTCTTCCAGTGCTTGCAGCCTGTGGGATACACCTATCATTCTGATTCCATTAACCCTTTATTTTGTGATTTTGCAGGCACTAAAGGAGCTCAAGGCAAAGGCTGCGAAAGGCTCCATTGGTGGTACTGGCCTGAAAAAGAGCGGAAAGAAATGAGAATGTTATATTCTTCCTCCTAGTATTGGGATCTTCTTTTCTCGCCCATGGCTAGATTTGGTGTTCTAAGCTTTTACGGTTAACTTAACTTTTGGGATGTCTCTATGGTGACTGAATGAATTAGTATGGGGGACTTGTTCCTTTCCAATATAATGACTTGTATTGTGGTGCCTTTCCCTATCAATAATTCATATAGTCGTTAATCTTTGTGTGACATGCTGACTCACTCTAACATAATTCCGACCTCCCTCATAACCCCCAATAAAGTAAAAGATGAAAGAACGAAACTTGGGTATTCCATTATTTTTACTGCGGATTTGACAAGTTTCTGCATGTCTTAAATTTGAGATTGTCTCGTGCACTGTTTTTAGATTAAATCATCTATCAGTCTTTGTTTTTTGCATCGTAGTGTTTTAGGGATGTCTGCAATATATCATTATGGGTTGATAATGCAGGAGGGATTGTGTGGTTGGCTAGAGAATTTGTGATCAACAGGGCCAAAACCCTCCCAGTCTTGGACTCCTAAGAAAAATATAAGGGAAGTCAACTACTTAACTATCTACATTTAGTTTGTCAAATGCGCATAGGGAATCACAGCATAAGGATTTGGTGTCAGATTCATAAATGGATTGAGAGCTATCAAAGGAATAAGTAGTTTCTCGGGGTGTACAAAGACTGTAAGATGACGAGATGAAGCTATGGTTGAAGCATTAACTGAGGGATGCCTTCCTTGGGAAATAGAGAGCTGAGCTGGGTATCTTCAGGGGTTAATCCAAGTCATTCTCCACCTCAACACAGAATGATATTACTTCTGTTAACACATTCTCTATGGGTTAGAGTTTAAACAGTGAATCTTGTCAATCAATGTGTTATGCCTCTATTCCGAGCTATCTAACTTCACTAGTGTGAATTTTTTGTATCCATTCTGCTTCCTTTGTGTTCATTTCATTTCAATACTTTTAACAATGTTTTTAAAATGAGCCACTGCTTTGGCATGACGATTCAATTGAGCTTATCTTCATTGATTCTCTCCAAATACAGTATTCCAACATTGTTGGCAACGGGATAATGAGTGAAATATTCTACACCCATCATAATTTTCTGTCTCTGAGATGCACATCAAGGAGACTGCTCAAGAAGAAAAAAGAATCTTATACATAACATAACCTTTACAATAAAAAACAAAGAAAAAAATCAGAACTTTGTTTACAGTTTTCCTTAACATTGTATAACCAACATTTTGGAAGTTGATCCACCTATTCTATTTTGAGTTCTCCAAACTTGCCCTTCTCCTCGTGCAATACGTTAAATACAGAAGTCAGCTCTGGGAATGCGGATAACAGTAGTAACTCAAGAAGATCAAGGACTAACTGCTTCATACACACGGATGACTGTACAAGAAACATAAATTAGTTGTTACTATCTAGAAGAGGGCAAAAACAGAAACAAAGATGAAAAAAGGGACTTTAAAAGCCTATCAATCACAAAAGGAAAAAAGAAATGATCTCAAAAGTAGTTCTAAATGCACTGGGGGAAAAATCACCTCGATGAAGTAATAAAGATCCCTTGCACATTGTTCATATTCCTTGTGACCAACAAGCCCTACAATAGCAGCTGGTGCCTTATCTGCAAATGATATAGGAGTCAAACAGTTGCAGAGTAGAGATATGGATTATGATCAAGTGTTGGAATGCGTATAGCCAACAGAACATGGTAAATTAAAACAACCCACCAATCATTAGCTCATAAACAAGTTTTGCACGTCGTTGTGCTTCCTGCTGTTGCATCTCATCCAGCTTCAGTAAATCCTCTAGCGAAGGTGAACTTAATGAAGTGGAAGGTTGGCCTTGAGGAGAATTAGGGGATGGAGAGGGTCCAGGACGTTGACGAGTCGGGTGCTTTGTAATGAATATACCATCTGGCCAGAGAATCTACATGGAGCACAGTTAAAATAGGTAGTACTAAATCCGACATTGGTAGGATATTAGTCTCAAAGAATCTTGGGCGTCAAGAGTCATCCAAAACTGCTTTGAAAGGATTCTAAAGAAGCGTGAACCACTTCTTTCGTTTGAAGGCATTTGTGCAAGATACAGCAATAAAGTTCAGGGATGACTGATGGCTGTGCATACTAAATGCCCCACCCCTACTCCAAGAAAAGGGAATAAAGAACACAGAGCGCGATCAGAAAAGAATAAAAATAGGACAAAAGAATTTCTCGAACTAAGAAATGTTGGAGGAATTCTAGAGGTAATGGTACTTATCCAGTGAGCTACAATAATTACTAGTCCACATGCAAATTGAATTGTCATTAGCATCTCTCTTTCAGAAAAAATAAACAAATAAGTTATGACACTTGAAAATTACCTGTTCAACACGTCTGATACCTGCAGCAACAACTGAACCCCTGCGCAGCCGCTGGATTTTCTCAATCAGCCAATCATCAAATGCATCACCCATTCCCAATTGTAAAACCTGCTTAGCCACCCAGAACGCCTTCCTCCTAAAATACACACAAGTCAACAGGTCCAGTGAAGTCCATGACACAAGTGCATTTATAATCAAGTCCAACAGCTTAATTTGTTAGTTGCATATGTAAATGACTAAATGATACCTGATCCATCCACCATCTTGGAGCTGAAAAATGACGTCAACAAGATCTAATATAGGCACGCTTAAATTTGGTGGCACCCACTACAGTGAAACAAAAATGAGGTTTAGAGCAAATTTAGATAATTATCAGGCTAAACTGCTTCCAACTCACTACTAGGAAAATATAACAAATATAAAGAGTATCCTTAAATAAAATAACTTTCTTATCTTTCCATAATCAATTCGAATCATAAGAAATCTATTCTTCAGAGTTCAATAATGCAAGGACATATATGCTTAGCAAATTAGACAAGTCGCTAGTAACTACCTCACTGGGAAAGGCGGGATCAATGAGAGCATCAACGAGAGATTCAGGTGATGCATGTGAGTTAGTTTCAACTGGTTTTGATGACGTCTGCATGTTTGGGGTTGATTTTCTATTTGTATGCACCTTATGGTCCCTAGTTGAATCCTCAAAAGTTTCTTTGAGAGGTCTTTTTGGAGGAGAGAGTGCGACATAATTTTTCCTTAATCCTGATTCATGTACCGAATGATCTTGCTCCATCCTTAAAGTTGGATTCTTGCTTTCAGTATTAGAACGCTCCCCCTTGGAGGATAAGAGATCGGTTCGAGAGCTTATACCAGGTGGAGGTTCTTTACTCGTTTGACGTACAGTGCCATCCAGGTCAACTGAAATCGAATATCCATATAAACTATTTATGACTAACACATAAGACAAAGCCCCATCTGTTTCCCCCTCATCATGCAAACTCAATTTACTCACCTGGTAATGTTTCAATTATGGACAAGGAGTTTGAGAAGCTATATGTCTGCATAACCAAAAAAAGAAAAAAGAAAGAAGAAGGTAAAATCAACTCTCTTTGTTCAAAAATCAATCAAGACTAAGAAATCTGTGAACTGAAAATATTTTCAACCTGGGAATCTACACTGAGGAAGTCCCATACTTCGATGGAATTGGAAACAGTTGGGAGCAGCAGAAGCTTCTGAGGAAAGCAGAAAGAGAAGCCAAATAAAAAATAAAGACAACATTAGAGAAAATAAATAAAAGCTATAGCAAACTAATGTGAACAAGATCTTTTAGAGGATTATATACCAAAACCCAGTTTCCTGATTAATCTTAAACTTTTCTTGGCAACCCATGACTTCCAAATAGTACTAGAACCGGTGGTATTTCATTGATTTCAGAAACAAAAGACACTCCTTGGCAGAGATGAAAAGTCCAAGTACTATTAAAGAACTAAGATCAAGATAAAGTGCAAAAGTATAACAATAATGAAAGGGGGAAAATAGAGTGAGAATAACATTTCAACTTTATTTTGATATCATAGCAAATGTGTATAACATGATGCACTTTGATCTAGAGAAGAACGTAATATTGATTGGCTTAGAAAGGGACTTTCAGATGCCATCTGTTAAAGTATCACCTTCAAATACATGTCAAGGAATTTGCACCGTTCTCGAATGACAAGAACATCCAGACTTGAAGAGAGGAAATGCTTAGGAGGTAAATGAAGATTGTACTCCCGAAACTCTTTAAGACGCCAGTGTAGCTCCTCAAAATGTCGAAACCTGCAACCAGCAGCCAAAAGTTAAATTTGATGCTAGAGACTCTTCAGATTACAATCTATACGAAAGAGCGATCTTCACAATGCCTAACAGCATAAAGTTCACATCACTCTACCTTCTTTTGATAGACCAACTATTATTGTTCATATCTGTAACAGATATGGAATAAACAGCAAAAGTTTTGGAGCCACTTCTTACAATATTTGCACTCAGGACCTGCAACCGAAAAAAGGCTAATTCAGTAGACATCCAAGACCCTTCGAGTTATCCAGAAAGTCAAGTAACATGGGAAAAAGGATGGCAATCAAATCTATACCTCACTTCTTAATTTCAAAAAAGAATCAGCAATTACAGAACCTTTTGCAGAATGAGGACCCATATTATGATTTTCCAAAACGCTTCTCGACAAGGCAGATGATGATGCAGATGAAGTTGTGTCACTAGAAATTCTACTGAATAATTCTGTCTCAGAGTCATCACTTAAGCCATCTGGTTTCACATTTTCTTTGGAATTTAATATATCTTGCCCATCCCCCAGTAAGAAGCTGGTTCTTTGTATCTCTTGCCACGCATGCCCTGTTTGGATGCTTACTTTAGACCTTTTCCGCCCAGACAGTACTCTATTTAAGTGTTTAGAACGGATATGTGCTTTACTAAATTTTCCTTTTCTTCTCTTATGGCCTTCATTATTTTCAAGTGGATGATGAATGTGATTGACATTCCTTATATTTTTCCCATCCCACACTTGAGTGCCAGGAGAGTCAAGACCCGTCACAGTGCTGGGTTCTTCATCTTCAGTAGTGTAAGAACTACTGCTCTCTGATTCAAGGTCATCTGAGTAATGTTCATTTTCCTCTTGATACAAGCAATCTGGAGGATAACTTGGTCTGTTCAAATCACCCTGCAAGGAAGTATTGTCCTTCACATAATGCTTAGCTCCAACCTTGTTTTCTCTCTCACTCACTTTCTCTTTAGCTTCCTTTGAGTGTCCCAGAAGTTTTGGTGCACTTACCAATAAACTCTTTTTGAGTGTATCAGATGCTAGATTGGCCTCTTCTTTCCGTTTATAGTTTCTGCCTTTTGCCCATATGTTGTCTAAATTTTCAGGAGCAAGGGCTTCGGTCTTTCTACGAGAAAGCAAATCTAGCATTTCACCCCACTCTCCTCCAGAGTGGTGTCTTTGAATACCTCTTCCGTCACCTGCAGCGATTTCTGATGGCAAAGAACTCCAAGATTGAGTAGACCGAGGATCAATCGAAAGTAAAGGGTCCTTTGACAAATCTGTTACATTCACACTGTCCATGACATGCTCCTCAGTATTATTAGATTGGTCTTTTTTCAATTGTACAAGTTCTACACCCTTAGCAGAAGGATCTATAACCTGAGAAAAATGATCTGCTGATATTTTACCCGATCCAACCGGTGTGGACTGTGGTTCTGTTTCTGTTCCTGTGGTTCCTTTATCAGCCTTCTTTAGAGAAACAACTAGAGACTCAATCCTCTCGTTAATGAACCTGACAAAAGTTTGTGAACAAATAAAGAACAGAAACAAAATTTGACTACAACAAGCAAGATCTAGGAAGCAGTTACCTTGGATTAGCTAAATTTAAAACTGGTCGTATTACAACACAAGCAAGAAGCTCCCTGACAATGTAGCGGAATAAAGAGCACTGCACCTCCTCTGTCTCAAAAGTGTATGAAATAAGACCATCCATGAGATGCTGGAGAACCTGCAGATGAATAAGATTAGTATAAGATAAATAAAACCATCCTAACCAAAAGGGATTGATATCAATGGATTATCGGTCGTTAGGAGATTAAAAAAATGAAATTACCTTGTGCTCAGCCTCCGGAGAAAATAAAGCAGGATGTAATTTGTCGTCTGCAGCCAACACCTGTTTAAGTTCCACATCTAGCTCTTCAATTGTCAAGGATCTTGGCCGTTTCTTCTGAATCCTCATCTTGCTTGCACGAAACAGCTCCAAATGAGTGCAAATTAGATTGATAATATCCCTGCATGTTTTCAGTTGCTGACTTCCTTAAGATAATAAGTAACTAAAGGGAAATCTTCAGCAACATCCAGGAACTAAAATATTAAACCTTGTGAAAAGATCTATAAGATTAATAGTTCTCATGCGACATGAGATTTCCCCTAGTACACCATTCATGATCTGCACAAGTTCCTCAGGTCCCTGTCTATCAGAAGTTATGCGGGAGTACCAGAGATCTGTGACCCACTCAGAAACTATATGTCTGGTGAAGTGATCTATTGCTTCTTCTACAACAGGTGAATTTACTTTCTTCCTCCAATTGGCCTTCTCATTAACTGCTCTTGGAGCATCAATATGTTTCCTCTGAGAAGTGTTGTTTGATACGGATGACTTTCTTTTGTATGTAGCAGCTTTCATCCGCGCATCAAAATCAAGAGACAGATAACGAAGGAAAACAATTAAGAGAGCAGCAGCAGGCAAGTTGATAAAAACTGAGGAGCTCGTTACTGCGAAGCAAAACAATAGAAACATGACAAGGGTGAGAAAATAGAGAGAAGAAGGCAGACTATAAGGCATGCCGTCATAGTAAATTCTAAAGAAGGGCCAACTTTAATTTTAACTTGAAATAGACTGAACAGATTGCAAACACCCAGGCTTAGTCAAACTGCAGTTATAAGAATAAACAAAAGAGAATATCTCTCAAGATGCATGCAGATGATTACAGAAACAGAGAACTTTGTCAGGACGGCAATACAAAACGGTAGGTTTTTAGACTTAACTCCTACATGGGTGGCCACAACACAAGAAACTTTATAACTGGGAAACATTTGAAGCAGTTAAGTGCAGAAATTGCATCAACAATTGTTCCACTACATCAACAAAGTAGATTACTCATCATACTCAATACCCAAGACGAATGTCCATGACAACAACCGAAATGCTCGAACCATATTAAAAAATGGTTTCTCTGAGCACAAGGAAGAAGGATCCAAATCCTTCAGTAGACTTAGGTAAAGTCTTCCTGCAAATTGAAAGAAATTGTTTCCAGACTGAACGTGCATTTCACTTCAAGAGAAAGATACTAATATAAAAGACATTTTATATAGAATTAAATCGGGGCAAAATGCATACACATAGTATTAGAACATATCTTCATGCCTCTGGTGACTTTACGGCTTTACCGCTTGACCAGTCATGCATGTTTCACAATCTTAATTAAGTAGTTATTCATCGGTCAAAAATCAAAGGAGACTACTTTCACCTGCACTTTATCTGTACTAGTTCCTCCAAATGGAAGCTTCTCAACTTGGACCCTTCATATTTTAAGTATTCAGCGAAGTTGCAAAGAAATATGCCATGTGATTAAGGCAATATTTTTTACTTCTTTTACTGTCTTGCACTCATAAATATTATAGGGTGTATTCTTTATTCAGATTGGCTTCACTACCCTTCCTGCATCAATCTATTGGTTGAGTTATGTGGACCTAGAAATGGTATCCAATCTAGTAAACTATAAGAGAATCGTGAATCCTATGCGTCATGCAAAATTGGCACATGAATACTTACTCATATAATTAATTTCCAGTCCTTAGGAACTTTTTCTTGATAGTTTTTTGTTTTCCTCTTCCTTTATTCACCTAACTTTGTGAATTTTCTCTAGGACATCCAGCCCTGTATAAATGGGACTTATCACAGTCTCGAGTCAATTTCTCATTGCTTTGTGGTCTATTATTCAGAACTTTCGTCCTCTCTATCTCCAAACTCTTATTCAGGTGAAGGGTGCTTTCTTCTCTCAAGAGTCATATTCAAATGGCATATTGAAACAATGTGAGGTGAAATGAGTATGTTTTTTTCTCAAGCTCATTTTTAACTGATTATTTGCTATGTTTCTTAATTTGCAATGAACTACTTGCCCTGGAGTTTAAAGCTTTGATTGGTTGCTTTGCTGATATCCAAAAGGTTTTTGGGTTCTTGTATGAGCTTTAAAAATTCGGAAACCAGTTCATGTAAAACTTGATTATGCTATTATTTACAAGCTTGTTCAGAATGTACTAAACAGTTTTCCTACTCTTGATTTGTCAGGTTGAGATTCTGAATTCTAGTGTTGAATCCTTAGTTGGCAACTATGTTTGCAGTTCTTCTGACAGTTTGCTACATTTTGTGAATCTGATGGTGTATAGATCTAGTTAAGAAAAGTTTTAGCTATGTGGATCAGAAGTATCTAACCGCCTGTTAAAAATAAGAATCAATTAGACCTATTTTCTTCATTTTCCATCCAAAGCTATTTGATTCCTTTTCTGAAATGGCAATATCTAGCATCCCAGACCTCACATTATTGTGTAAATAAATTATTTAAATATATATTTGCACAATTTTATAGTATAACATCTTTTAAGCAATTTACCAAACTCCATACATTTTATTAACTTTTATCTTCTCAATCTCTGTTTTCTCCAAAGGGTCAAAATATTTGACGGGAGAAGCACTAGATCTTAAGATAACCATCAACAGTATCTATAAATGTTCTGTCGCAAATCAAGAAAGAAAAGGAACAATGACTTCTTTCTATTAAAAATGCATGTTAGAGAAACACAGAATATTTCTCTCCACGAAAAATGAATTTCATAAACTAATGTCCTCCGTCAGTGATTCCACACATTATCCAAATGATCGCGAAAATGATCAGCAGTGGTGCGTCCTAAAGGAGGGGAGAGAGAAATAGAGAAATAAATTTGATCGCTATCTGGTAGGCTTAGATGTTCTTGCATTGTAAACAGATTAGACTTCTAAATTAATCAAATTAGAAAGGGAATGACATGTGGGATCTGGACCTTTTTCCAACTACTTCATTTTTGGCACAGTAGCCCTTATAGTGAAGAAAGAACCCTTAAGTTTCTTTCTGTCGACGACTCAACATGCATGGGATACCTAATACTTTTCTCAGCATGCAGGATATTTAGATAGAAATCATCTTCATCTTAATCAACAATCAGGGCACAGCAAACAAAAGTGGAAAGAAGATCATATTTTGGATGAATAAACCCGTGTGATCAAGAAAAAGGTAATCATTTTGCGAGTCCTTCTTTGTGCACATGTCAGGAATCAAACCAGATCATTTACTGGTGCACCCCTGTCAACGTGCTCTTGGAAGGAAACATTTAACACCCCCAATTCACACCAAGTAGCAAATTCAAAGTCCAACAATATCGAGCCGATACAGATCAATATACTTGAGGCGCAGTTCTTTTATTTGTTCCCCCCTCCTTTTTTGGTTTTCCAAGTTTGCAACATTTAAATTTTAGTAATTCATTCTTCATAATGAGTAAGCTTGTTTATAAAGGCCACAAGGAAGTTCTCCATTAAAGTGACCCTAAATTGTCATTTCATAGTTAGTTTCAGCAGTCACCCCTCTGATACTTGGGCTTTTAGAGTTTCGCTAGCTCAATTTCTAGCAGATTCAAGCTACCGCATGACTTGCGTTTCTCTCTTTTTACCAGAGTAGTTCAATGGGAAGCAATGAATTTGCAAGGTCAAATACTTGAAACATAGTTCAAAATACAGGGAATGACCAGCGAGATCGAGTAAATTCAAGAGGAGAGGAGGTGAATGAGCCACCCTTCAATTACATACTTCCGCATCCATCATTATGAACATGATCAAACTATGTTTATGACCGAAACACAGAACCTTAGAATTCACCCTACCTACCCAAGAAAATATGGGATTTGAGAGGACCATGGTTCAGAAAGATCTGTATGGAATGTCCTACTACTGCCTAAGCTTTCCAATCAACTAGAGGTGGAATCAGGATTTGAACTTTATGAGTTTGGGATTTTAGGACAGCAACCTCAAGTGCTAATAATTGAGTTGGGAATTTAATATTTGTACATATTTAGTGAATTTCTTAATACATATACAGAGTTTGAGCCAAAGCTACTGGGTCCTGTTGAACCCATATGTTACACTCTACATCCCGCCCCTGCAATCAACCATTTACCTATTTCAGGGACATCTGTATTAGGTAGGCCCCGAGATGAGCATCATAACTACCAGGTGAAGTGACGACCGGAAAGGTCCCTTCCTCCTCTTGGTTTTACCATTGAACCACATTCCAAAACCCTAAATCGTTGAACTATGAATAGTTATTAGTATGGTCACAAGGCGTAAAAGCAGACTCTTTGTAGAAATATGCCCAGTCACCCCATCAGTGAGGTAACATTTCATAAATGGGTAAGCCCTTATTCAAAACATACACTTCGTACAGCTAGAGGCACGTATTCACATAGCAATTGTTAATTTGACAATTTCAATTTATAGCTGATTTAGACATGTAAATAAAAACCTATGATCAACAACAACAATAGGCAGTTACCCCTAGCTATGAAGGTAGAGAGGTTGTCCTCGGCTCAATACAACAAAATGACAGCAATTACGAACTACGGCAAACGAAATAGTAACAGCAATTCGTCAGTGAAAATTGATCAAACTGAAAGGTAAAAAAAGGAGCTGGGGGGAATGAACACTTACGAGACATGAGATAGGACAGTCCAATGGCGCATATGATCAAAAAAACAACTCGCTTCTTAGCTTCCTCTACCAGGTCCCGAACCATCACCGCCGCCTGCCTTTCCGTGCTCATTTTGGACCTCCTTCAATTCAAATCCTTCACGCAACCACGATTATCATCGACCTAATTTACAAGATACACATCGACTACTACTATGTCTCAGTCACAAACAATTGTTGGAGTCGGCTATAAGAATTCGACGGTTGTCTCTTCAGTAGCAACATATTGGGACGCATTCTCATGTGGAGAAGATCATGCTTAGTGGAAGTTTCTGGAACTTTGATGAATTGCAATTGTTAATTATATGAAAATGAATTGGAGGAAAAGGTAACAGAACTGATGTAATAAATAAATTGGAAAATCTCAAGTATGAGTATGAGAGGAACTGATTTATCCAACTAGAAGCTCCCCTCTCACTTGCTCTGTGTGCGAAATGTTGAACAGAGGAGCACTGGTAGATTGTAGTCGTAATCAAAGTTTAACTACCAGTACCAAAATATGAGGGAGATGTTTTGCCAAAAGAAAAAAAACAAGAAAAGAAAATCAGTTTAAATATTTTAAAAAATTTTAAAATTGAAAACTATTTAAACCTTTTCTTGTTGTTTGGCTAAAAACGGTATTTGCAAAATACTTGATTCCGTTTTTTGGAAAAAAACTCTCCTGCAAAAATGTTAAACAAAATCAGCTACTTTAGATCGAATTATATAAAGCATTTCGTCTGCATCAGAAAAGCTTTCGTTTTTTATAAAATAAGTCACAGTTTTTGGTACAAAGTAAACTTTTTGCAAGCACCTTCATCGCTTTAAAAGTTTGTGCATGATGTTTTGAACTGCAATACCACATCCGAGTAATTTGTGTGTTGTCTAATTTTTTGTGTGCACAAATTATAGAAGAACATGGTTCTTCTATGTATTTCTTATACTACTGTTGCGGAATAATAAATGTGAAAAGTAAAGAACACAAGTATTTTTACGTGAAAAATACCTGGCTCAAAAGGTAAAAAAATCACAACCTACTACCCAGTAAGATTTTTCCCAACACTTCACTAAATCACTAAACCAAAAATAACATTTACAAAGCTCTTTGTAAACCTAAGTATTACCTCTAACCCTTTGTGGCAACCAACCTCTAGTTGTTGCGACAACTTCAAGTTAACTCTAACTTGAATACAACATTCAGGGTATCTAGTACAATTGCTTCTAGATAAAGCTAAAAGGTACAACTCAAAAGCCCTACTACAATAAAACTAGAATAAAAGACAAACACTTGTAACTGATTTTTCTATCTGGTTCATGTAGCTTCAGGTTCGCACACTTGAATCACACAAGAATTGCTTGCAAAATGCCTTGTTATTTTGCTCTCAACTCACATTTAACTTCAGCATTTGTGCGTACCTGTACAATGAGAACATTCTTGTAACGACCCGACTTGTCGTTTTGAACATTTACGCTCCTTCCAACTATTTGAAGTCTTGAATAACTTCATATGATGTATTATGACTTGAGTGAATCGTCGGTTTTGATTTTCAGGTGTTTCGGGATTAGTTCGGAAGAATAAATTCCATGTTTGAATTCTTAAGTTGAAAGAGTTGACCAAATTTGATTTTTTTTAGTATTCGACCTCGGATCAGAATTTTGATGGTTCCGTTAGTGTCGGATAGTGATTTTGGACTTAGGCGTATGCCCGGATTTGCATTTGGATAGGTCTAAGGTTTCGGCACTAATTGGTGAAAGTTGAAAAATATTAAGTGGAAAAAGTATCTTAATTTATACAACACTTACGTTTGAACGGGTATAACTCTCATAATGTAAAGATACTTTCCATGAATTTTGTACCTAGAGTGTAGCCCTTTGAGTCTAGTTTCCAACGCATCAAGTCGTTCGTCATTTGGACATTCCTACTAAAAGTTATGATCAAATTACTAAAGTTATACCACCTACTTAATTTGGCGGACAGCGAAGCGAAGCTCGCTTCGCCAGACCAGACGCGGATCTTGTCTTTCCTTACCTGCAGTGGACAGCAAAGTGAGGCACACTTCGCTAGAGTAGACGCGCCATAGCTTCAGCTCTTTTTAAGCCAATTCGGGGTTAATTTCCCCATTTTACTTGGACGGATTTTGGAGCTCTTCTCCACTCTCTCAAGACCATCAACTCCTCTCTTCTTCAAGGTAAGCAATCCCCATTATCTTAGTATGAAATTCCATCATTTCTACACTAGTATTGATGAAATCTACACATAAAATACTTAGATTTTCAAGAAAATTCTTCAAGAACTCAAAGGAGGGTTTTGCAAGATTTCTTTCAAAAAGGTAATCCTTTACCCTTAGACTTACATGTATGGATTTATTATGAGTATGTGAGCAATAAATAAGTATTAACACTTATTGGATGGTGATTGGGAGCCATAAATACTTAAACTAGATTATTGGGTGTTATAGAGATTTTGTAATGAATTATTACCAATAATTGGGTGGATGTGAGTTCATTGATGATTTTAATGGTGCTAAAGAAGGTTGTTTGTAGACAAAGGATGGTTTAGTATCTCTTGTTGGTGGGAAGGAGGAATTGTTGGATGAAGAAACACCATTACTAGAGGTAGTAAAATGCTATGTACTCTAGGTGTTTGATAAAATGCCTAAATGACCAAAAATCTGGAAATTTGTTTACTAATATTGGTGAAATTGTGTTGCATTGTTGTAGATTGAAATTTGTTTAGTGTGCTGGATCATCGTAGTATTATTAAGGGGCGAATTTCAAATTTGAGCCATCCGAAAGTGGCTTTACTCGCGAAGATCATTTAAAGTATTGACTTAGTTTCGTCGAGGTAAGTATCTTGCCTAACCTTGAGCGAGGGAATTACCCCTTAAGCATTGAGTCTTATGTGAAAATTGTGTAATTGAAAACCATGTACGCGAGGTGACGAGTACGTACTTGGTTTATATGTGCAAATTATATCGATTGAAATTCGTAGACGCCCTTATGTATTAAATTGAAAAATTATTAGAACTTAGTAAATCCTTGATTTATCATGCCTCATTCCTTGTTTGTTGAGGTTGTATTTTATATGATAATTTGGTGTGATTGCTACTTGAATTTTTATGTGAATTCCGTATGTTTGTTGATTTGATATTTCTTGAAAATAATCATATTATGGATTTTTTTATCTGCAAATAATTAATTAAATAAGTTTAAATTGAGGCGTTTATATATTTATCTAAAATTTGGATTAAAGAAGGCGTTGTCATATGATGAGTTATTTTCCTATCCTTATGGTTGTTTTTGAGATTTTATATACATTGTGTTGAGTTGTGGACTATCTGTTGTGAAATTACTTGACTTTGTTGTACCTTTGGAATGGTTGTGGCCTACGGGCAATTTGTAAATACGAGTTGATGATATTGTGCTGTTGTGATAATATTCTATGTGAATTGTTGTGTGATTTGGGTTGTTGTTATACGGCGTAAAAGGGTGGCATTCTATTGTTGACATTATGTGGGCATAAGGATGACATTTCACTGTTGTTATGTGTGTTGGAATATTGTCTGGGCAGAGTGATAAGGGAGACTATTAAACGGAGCGATAAGGGAGGCTATTATAGGAGCGATAAGGGTGGCTATAGGAGCGATAAGGCTGGCTATATGAGCGATAAGGGTGGCTATAGGAGCGATAAGGGTAGCTATTGATATTGTCAGGACGGAGAGATAAGAGAGGCTATTATAGGAGTGATAAGGGTGGCTATAGGAGAGACAAGGGTGGCTATTGTCAGGGATGATATGTGATGATGTGGGGTTATTGTGTTGATAATTTTTATGTGATGATGTGGGGTTATTGTGTTGGTAATTTTCATGTGATGTTGTGATTTTTCTTGTGTTTATTTTTATATCTTGTGCAACTTGTCTTGTTGTTTCGGTAAACTTGAATACTTGATGATAGTCTGATCTATATTGAAATTGTGAGCATGTGGCTAGTGCCGAGCGGATTATGTTACATGGGATCGGGTTGCACGCCGCAATAGGTATGATTAATGTTATATGGGATCGGGTTGCACACCGCAACAAATATGAAATATGGGCACGAGGTGCCGGAAAAAATATGATGATTTTTATTATTGACACGTGAGTTGTCCGTGCGGTTTTGATAGAAATATGGGCACGAGGTGCCATAGAAACATGAAAGTGGGTTGAACCCGTGTTACGAAAACATGAAAGTGGGCTGAGACCCGTGTTATAAAAATATAATAGTGGACTGAGACCCATATTTTATGATTATGAAATGAGGTGTCACAGAGTGACTTTTATTTGAAAGAATTTATATTCGAAAGATATTTATTTGGAAGAAGTATATTCGAAAGATATTGATTTGAAAGAATTTTATATTCGAAAGATATTTATTTGAAAGAAGTATATTCGGAAGGTATTTATTCGAAAGAGTTATATGTGAAAGATATATATTTGAAGGACTTGATTAATTGGTTGTACTTGTGTATATTATTTGTTTGAGCAATAATTATGGTGTTCTTGTTGCCTTGCTGTTTATATCACTGGTTGATTTTTGTTGCTATCACTACTAGTTGTTTTTCAGTACTATTGTATTCAGCTATATTGCACAGGTTATTTGACTAGTGAGTGTCTTGACTGTACCTCGTCACTACTCCACCGAGGTTAGTCTTGATACTTACTGGGTACCGACTGTGGTGTACTCATACTACACTTCTGTACATTTTTGTGCAGAGCCAGGTATTGGAGATATCGGGTTCGGACAGAGGTTAGAGTGTGATCGCAAGGATTTAAGGTAGAGTTTCTTGGTCGTCGCAGTCCCTGGGAGTCTTTCCATTTTATTGTACTTTCAACTCTTGTTCGAACAGTATTGTATATTCGATCCTTGAGATCATTGCATGTATTCAGTTAGAGTTCGTGACTCAGTATTACCAGTCTTGGGAGGTTGTTAGAATTATTTCCGTTGTTGGTTTCGACACGTGTATTCGATTATCTATTTCAAAAACAAATGGCATGAATTGTAATTGTAATCGGCTTATCTAGTCTTAGAGACAATGTGCCATCACGACGCCTGTGGTGAGATTTTTTTTCGTGACAATTCTGCAATATATAGAATTAGTAGAATAGGAAATAGCTAGAGTTCTAATGTTATACTCTTCCGTGGTGGAAGAGTTCTAGTTATCTTCAACTTCTAACTCCTCCCTTATCTAGAATAGAGTTCTCTTCGAGTAAGGAGTCCTTCTCCTTATCACTTATGCAACATTTTCGTTCAGGAGATATCAGATATAATCACTTAAGCTTATCTCCTTCACGTGCATGCCTTGTGCTTGAATCTGTCTGTGTCTGTGTATACTATGTATGGACATGGTTCATTCTTGATTTCCTTTGTATCTTCTTCACTTAGGCCAACAAATTTCTCCTTTTTGATGATGACAAACTCTGTGCTTTTCATAAGCATAAGCCCTGTTTCAACTCAGCTCAACATCAACACAATGTTAGAACACTTTCCATTTTAAAGTCACAAATCATCAAGGACCAGGTTCATTAGGTCATAAACATCACAGTCCAAAGTAAAAAGCACAACCTATCTTTCCCCTTTTGGCATCATCGAAAAGTTGCATAATTATGTTAGATAACCAGATTTTAATAGATATTACTCATGGCCACTGAGGCTACTTCAAATGCAATCATGGAGTCAAGAATCATAATCAATCTAATGATATTAACTATCTAAGAAGCATCAACAAACAGTTATAGCACAAAAATAGTTGATTAACATTGATACTACTCATCCACAAAGCATAAAGAAAAATAAAGATACTGGATCATGAGCAAAAAGAACAAAAAGAAATCCCATTTGGGTCACTGGTTTGTCTAACTAGGCTAGAAAGGTTTCAAGGCTGGGAAGGACCAGGTTCTTGGTTTCTGGCCTGAAGTAGCTTTAACATATCATGAAGAATGCCTTCATTCTTCTCCTTCTCATTTGCAAGCTCAGCCCTGAGAGCATCCCTCTCACTTTCTACTTCAGCCAGCCTCTTTTTCAGCCTCTCAATCTCAGCATCCTTAGCCCCACTCTCTTGCACCAAGGCTCTTACTTTGTTGTTCACAGGCACCTTCTTGGATGAACCAGGTTCTTTGGCAGCAACATGGACTTCATAGTCACAAACAGTCAAGGTGTTTGCTCCAAAATGATCGTTGCTTGTACTAACATCCCATTTCTTGAGGGGTACCTTGAAGTGAGAAAATACAGCCGTGAGAATGAAACCATAGGGTATGGCATGAGTTTTGGTGCCAGTTAGAACCCTATCAAGAAGTTGGATGATAAACCCAGGCCAATTGATATGCCTCCCACTATCCATGCATTCCATAAGTACCAGGTCCATGAATGTGGCAATGTGCCTTCTTTCCTGCCTGGGCAGCACAACCTTGTTAACAAATTAAAACAACACTTTGTGGGGTGACTTTATATCACTTTTGTATACAGCCTTGGGCTGAAGCTCTTCCTCATTATCAGCAAACTTCCTTGTAATGGCAAATGAGGTGTAGAGGTTTCCTAGGCTTGGCCATTTTAACTTTTTGTAATCATTGTACGCTTCAGCAGGTACTCCTATAATTTCTCCAAATTCCTTGTCATCAAAGCTCACAGTCACCCCCTTTACCACACTGGTGACTCTGCCATTTTTTATCTTATAATTTTCCATGAACTCCACAATCTTAGTTCTGGAAAGCTTTCCATCCATATGAAGGACCATGTCCTTCCAATCCTGCAGTTGTAATTTTTCCAACAGCATCATTATGCCTTCCTCCTCCAAGTCCCTGAGGAGTCTACCCTTCAAGATGGTTCTTTTTCCAAACTTAACCATCTTGTCCTACTCTTCATCAGATTCCTCTTCTTCTTCACTCTCTTCTTCCTCCGCTATTTTCACTTTTCTAGACTTCATGGCAGACCTGGCTGGTTCTTTTTGCCAAGGTAGAAGGCTCTATAGACTTTGTCTTCGAAGAAGACTTTTTTTTGGAAGTCTTTATTTTCTTTGCCTTTGGAGTCACAACCTCCATTTCTTCTGCCTCCTCTTAATTATGAAGGACTAGATCCATCTCCTCAATTTCAACTACCTCAACAGGCTCACTCACTTTCTTCTTTCCCTTTGCAGCAACTTCTCTTTTACTTTCTTTCAAGGCCTTTTCAAGTTCAGCCTCACTCTGCTTCTTTTGACTCCTTGTAGCTCTTCCTCTTGAGGGAGGATTCTCTACAATAGAAGATGCAGTTTTTCTCTTCTTGTTTGCCCTAAAGTTTCAGGGATTTTAACGAACTCTTCTTCCTTTTTGGATTATAGCTATCAGAAACGTATTTCAGTAGGTCTTCGAGGGGTTCCTGTACTGATGGAACAGGTTCTTGAACATTCTTTCCCAACCTAACCAACCCCTCAGCAGCTTTTCCAGACCCACTACCCCTTTTTTCTCTCAAACTTTCTTCCTCTCCAGCAAATTTCTCGCTCCGCACTACCATAGCTCCTGTTTCTTCAGTCAAACCAACAGGAGTGTGTGAAGATTCAGCCACTCCTTTTCGCATTCCCCTCATATCACCTTGAGAACCCACACTCTCTTTTTCTTTTTTCTTTTTATTTTTACCACCCAGTTTTCCAGAATCAGTTATTTCAACTCCAACCATAGTTCCTACCAAAACAAACTTATTTTTCAGATTTTCAACAACCTCAAAGATTGTCTCAGACGTAATTTTTGGACCAGATGTTACCTGCTCTATTGCAGATGAAATGGTTTCTTCCCTCTCAATTGCAGACTTGAAGGAATCTTTATATTTTTGGGGTTCTTCTGCCTGACTTGCCCTCAATTGCTCATTAATTTTCTTGATTTGTTCTCCTCCAATGACTACTTTGCGAGCAAACATTTTGAATCTTCCTTTCTTAGAGATAGGTGTGGTTGAGGGTGTGGTTGAAGGTGTGGGTGTGGATTCTTTGGGTGGTGATGAGGGATTTTCAGAAATGCTAGCCATTGATGGTTAGAGGATGAGAGAAGATGGGTATATTTGAGTTTAGATGAGAGAAGATAGAGATAATTATTTGGCGGCTGGAAATTTAGAAGTGAAGAAACAGCTAAGGCCAAATCAATATAAAGAGGAAGAATTTAATTGGATAACGACATATTTTTCAGAAGCTTAGAAGTCTAATCAAACTAGGAGTCAGTTTGAAAAGACGTTGAGGACTCTCCCTAGAATCTAAGCACGTATTGCATTTTGGGACTCTCTTTGGGTGAAACTGGTTCATTTTATAACGGATAAGCTCAAGGAAGGTTAGGATTAAATGGGACTTTCCTTTTGATCATAATTCAAATATAATTATTTCAAAATATGCAGAGTGGAGAGTACGTACCATGTAATCTCTATGAACCAGGTTCTTCACTGAGAGATCTCTTGTGTAGTCTGAATTTTCCAAGAAAATAAAGATAATATCATTAGATATTAATGATACATTTTAGCATATGGAACAAGAGTATACTAGTAAAAGTATGATACTGAGCAAAATTTAATCTAATTCTGTATAAAATTCACAAATTTTCTAACCAATTTTTGAGTTAGAACTGGTTCCTTTTAGGTGATCTTAATCATCCCTAATTCTAACTTGTTCCTTTCAAAGTGATATCTACTTAGAGCTTTTGTGAAGATATCAGCTATTTGCTTGTCAGTAGCGCATAATTCCATAGTGATTAAACCCTTTTCATAGTTGTCACTCAAAAAATGGTGCCTAACATCTATGTGCTTAGTTCTTTTGTGATGAACCGAGTTCTTGGTCATACTAATTGCACTAGTGTTATCACAAAAGATGGGGATACAACCTACATCAATTCCAAAGTCCATTAATTATTGTTTGATCCACAACAATTGAGCACAACATGAGGCAACAACAACATACTCAACTTCAGCAGTAGATAAGGCCACAGAATTTTGCCTTTTGGTGGCCCAAGACACAAGACATGAGCCAAGAAAATATTCCATACCTGAGGTATTTTTTCTATCCACAAGAAAACCTGTATAATCAGCATCAACATATCCCACTAAGTTAAAATTACTTGCTTTTGGATACCATAGACAAAAGTTAGTGGTGCCTTTTAGCTTTCTCAATATCCTCTTGACAGCAGTTAAGTGATACTCCTTTGGATTTGCCTGAAATCTAGCACAAAGGCCTACACTGAAAACAATGCCAAGTCTGCTAGCAGTGAGATATAACAAGGAGCCAATCATTCCCCTATACAACTTCTAATCAATAGATGAACCGGGTTCATTTACATCCAATTTTGTGCCTGTTGCTATAGGAGTGTCAATTTTTTTGGAATCTTCCATTTTAAACCTTTTAAGCAACTCTTTCACATACTTCTACTGATGGATCATAGTTCCATTTTAATTTTGTTTAATTTGTAAGCCCAAAAATAAATTAAGCTCACCCACCATACTCATTTCAAATTCACTCCCCATTAGTTTAGTAAATTTTTTACTTAACTTATCAGTAGTTGCTCCAAAGATTATATCATCAACATATATCTGAACTACCAAGAGATCTTTACCTTTTTCTTTCAAGAATAAAGTATTGTCAATTTTAGCTCTCTTGTAGCCATGCTCAAGTAAGAATTTTGATAGTCTTTCATACCATGCTCTCGGAGCCTGCTTGAACCCATAAAGTGCCTTGTCAAGCTTGTACACATGATCAGGACAATCCTTGCTTTCAAAGCCTGGAGATTGCTTGACAAACACTTCTTCCTTTAGATAACTATTGGGGAAGGCACTCTTGACATCCATCTGATGGAGAGTGAATTCCATGTAGGCAGCAAAGGCTATAAGGAGTCTAATTGCTTCCAATATTGTAACTGGAGCAAAAGTCTCATCATAGTTTATGCCCTCATCTTGACTATATCCTTGAACCACCAATCTTGCCTTGTTCCTTGTAACTGTTCCATCTTTGTCAAGTTTGTTTCTAAAGACTCATTTTGTACCAATTATTGATTTGTCCTTGGGTCTTGGTACCAGATGCCAAACTTGACTTCTCTAAAATTGGTTGAGTTCATCTTTCATTACATTCACTCAGTCTGCATCCTGCAAAGCCTCAGCAATATTTTTAGGTTCAATAAGAGATAAAAAAGTATCAAAAGTACAAAGATTCTTCAAAGAAGATCTGGTTTTGATTCCAGAGGTTGGATAAGTAATTATGTTCTCAATGGGATGAGAACTATGATATTTGTAAGGTTTTACAACCAGCTGGTTTCCCTTAGATATTCCTTCAATGTTTTGTTGCTGAGGAACAAGTTCAATGACACATTCCCTCGAGGTTTGAGGATCAGTTCCTCTTAGTTCAATTCCCTCCGCCAGGTTGATCTGGGTGGAAGGACATGTTCCATCACCTATTCCTTCATCTGGTGCAGCTTCAGTCTGGGCTGTGGTTTCATTTGGGTTTCTTACCATCCCAATTGCTTCATCATCATGTTCCTACCTCTCAAAAAGAATGTTAGTTTCGTCAAAAATCACATGTACACTTTCTTCTACAGACATAGTTCTTTTGTTATAAGTCTTATAAGCTTTACTATGTGAAGAATATCCCAAGAATACTCCCTCATCACTTCTGGGATCAAACTTACCTAGGGAGTCTTTACCATTATTGTGCACAAAGCACTTGCATCCAAATGTCCTAAGATGGGATTTATTTGGCTTTCTCCCTTTAAGTAACTCATAGTCATGCACCTATTTATGATGTGGCATACAGTGTTCACAGCTTCTGCCCAGAAACTATGAGGCAGTTTACTAAAAAGAAATATAGTTCTAGCCATTTCTTCCAATGTCCTATTCTTTCTTTCAACTACTCCATTTTATTGTGGAGTCCTGGGAGCAGAAAAATTATGATTTATGCAATGCTCATCACAAAATTCAGCAAACTTAGCATTCTCAAATTCAGTATAATGATCAGACCTAATTGATGCAAGTTGATTACCTAGTTGTTTCTGAGTTTTTCTAACAAAAGAAGTGAACATGTCAAATGCTTCATCTTTAGATGTTAAAAACAATGTCCAAGTAAACCTAGAGTAATCATCAAACAAGCATCATAGCATATCTCTTACCACATCTACTCAATGTTCTCATTGGTCCACAAAGATCCATATGGACCAGTTTTATCGTCCTGGTGGTGCTTACCATTTTCTTGCTTTTGAAATAGGATCTTACCTCCTTCCCCCTTGCACAAGCCTCATAAATTTTATCTTCCTTGAACTTAATGTTAGGCAGCCCTATCACCAAGTTTTTGGTTGTTGAGTTAACTAGACTGGCATGTCCAAGTCTCTTGTGCCAAAGAAGGGGATCATTATCCAACACACTTAATCAAGAGAGTTCATTATCTGAAAGTGTGGACAGATTTACAACATATATTTTGTTCACTTTTTTTTCTTGCAAAACTATCTTGTCAGTGGTAAGATTAATCACAAAGCATTTTGTAGAGGTGAATGTTATCATGTTACCTTTATCACATAATTGTGATACACTTATTAGATTGTACTTCAGTCTATCTATCAAGTAGACATTCTCAATAGAGTGAGAATCAGTCTTACCTACCTTTCCAACCCTAATGATCTCACCTTTCTTCCCATTTCCAAAGGAGACATTACCTCCTTTAAGGTCTTCAAGTGAAAGAAATTAATTCTCACTTCCTGTCATATGCTTTGAGCAGCCACTATCCATGTATCATATTTGGATGCTCCCCTTTACTTGGACCTGCAAAAGGAAATCAGGGGTTAGTCTTAGGAACCCAAACTAGTTTGGGTCCCTTTATATAGGCAAAAGGATGAATCAAATTCTTTTTAGCCCAACTTGGCAGCCTATTTTTCCCTTGAACAAAATCTTTGTTCTTTTGACATGCCTTTTCTTTTGTAGTGCATTCACTTTTATAGTGACCAAAGTTACCACAGTATGTGCAAATCTGGTTCTCAGGAAGTGTAAGATACTTGCTTTTGGGATCCCACTTAGGTGCAGGGTTCCCAAAGCCAAGTCTTCTTCTGTTGCTGCTATGGTGTTCTTGTGCCATGAAAGTGCATCAGAGGATGTTCCATTTACAAGTTCTGTCTAGCTCATGCTTGCCTTGCTTAGATCCTCCTTTGGGATTCTTACCTGTTCATCTTTCTTGTACAACTCATATTTTATTTTTCCTACATTTTCTTCTAAAGTGAGTTGTGTGTGAGCAACTGTCTTTTTGCATGTTCCTAGTTTCAATTTTAGGTTTTCAGATCTAAGCTCTAGGACAGTCGAGTCAAGTGCATGAACCCGGTTCTTTAACACTGTATTTTCACTTACAGTTTCACTAACCCTAAGTTCCAGGTTTTTGCACTTAGCCTTCAAAATCACACATTCTTTAGACAGATGTTTCTTTTCGTTATTTACATCCTCAGATTCATCAATTAGCTCTAGTAGTAACTCAGATAACCTTTCTTTAGACAAAAATTTAATCTTGTCTTTGAGATGAAAGACACTTACTGTAGTTTCTTCATCAGATTCTCCTATGGCCATAAGTGCTTGTTCATCCTCATCATCATCATCTGAGATTTCATCTGAGCTTTCTCCCTAAGCAGCGACCATAGCCTTGGTTGATCCTTTGTTATTGCTTTTCTTGTGTTGAACTTGTTCCTTCATTCAAATATTTCCTTCTTCCATTCAATTTCCCACAAAGGACAATTTTTGATGTGATGATCATGCTTTCCACACTTGCAGCAGCCATCATTGGTTTGCTTCTCTAGAGTTTTTGCCTTGCTGTAGATTCCACTTCTTGAAGAACCCTTTTCTCTCCTTAGGTACTTCTTGAAGTCTTTGGTGATCATAGCCATTTTATCATCTTCCAGATCAGAACCTTCACTGATTCTGAGTGTCAAGCATCTTTCCTTCTTAGGTATATCCATCTTCATGGTTTGTCTCCTAAGTTCATAGGCAGTGAGATTTCCAATCAATTCATCTAGTGGGAGAGTAGCAATGTTCTTTGACTCTTGGATGGCAGTGATCTTACTTTCCCAAGTGATTGGCAAGACCCTAGTAAGTATTTTCTCAACCCTCTCTTCTTCAGGAATATTCCTTCCAAGAGATTTTAGTTTATTTGTCAGTGTAGTGAACCTTGTGTACATCTCTTGAATGGTTTCTCCGTCCTTCATAGCAAAGTTCACATACTGAGAGTACAGTAGAGTTCCTCTAGATCTCTTCACTTGAGTAGTTCCTTCATGAGCCACCTGTATAGTGTGTCCCAAATTTGATTAGCAGTGGCACAGCCTTGGATTCTACTGTACTCATCTGGACCAAGTCCACAAATAAGCCATTTCTTGGCTTTAGCATTCTTCTCCCACTTCTTCAAGTCCTCAACAGTGCAATCCACTCTTGTCTTTGGCACATCTACTTTTTCAGCATTTTTATTCAATGTAGCGAGTGAACCATCAATGACAATGTTCCATAGCTCATAGTCCTCTCCTTGAATGTGATCTCTCATCTGTTCTTCCACCAAGAGTAGTATTGGCCATTAAAGAGTGATGGCATAGTAGTGGATTGTCCTTCCTAGTTTACAGGTGGTGCACTCATCTTGATCTTCTCCTAAGGTGTTAGCCTCTTCAAGGATAATCCACTCTGATACCAATTGGTGTTTTGTACTTTAATACCACACAAGAGGGGTTGATTTGTGTGGTGTTCAATTTTTCGCGTGCACAAATTATTAAAGAACCTGGTTCTTCTATGTGTTCTTTATACTACTGTTGCGGAATAATAAATGCAGAAAGTAAAGAACACAAGTATTTTTACGTAAAAAATACCTGGCTCAAAAGGTGAAAAAACCACGACCTACTACCCAGTAGGATTTTTCCCAACACTTCACTAAATCACTAACAACATTTACAAAACTCTTTGTAAACCTAAGGATTACCTCTAACTGTTTGTGGCAACCAGCCTCTAGCTGTTGCGACAACTTCAAGTTAACTCTAACTTGAATACAATACTTAGAGTACCTAGTACAATTGCTTCTAGATAAAGCTGAAAGGTACAACTCAAAAGTCCTACTATAATGAAACTAGAATAAAAGACAGACACTTGGAACTGGTTCTTCTATCTGGTTCGTGTAGCTTCAAGTTCGCACACTTGAATTAGACAAGAATCACTTGCAAAATACCTTGCTATTTTGCTCTCAACTCACATTTAACTTCAGCGTTTGTGCGTACCTGTACAATGAGAACATCCTGCAATATATAGAGTTAGTAAAATAGGAAATAACTAGAGTTCTAATGCTATACTCTTCCATGGTGGAAGAGTTCTAGTTATCTTCAACTTCTAACTCCTCTGTTATCTAGGATAGAGTTTTTTTCAAGTAAGGAGTCCTTCTCCTTATCACTTATGCAACATTTTCGTTCAGGAGATATAAGATATAATCACTTAAGTTTATCTCCTTCACGTGCATGCCTTGTGCTTGAATCTGCCCGTGTCTGTGTACACTATGTATGGACTTGGTTCATGCTTGAGTTCTTTTGTCAATCATCAAAACAAACTTCACTTAGGCTAACAGTGGATTAGCATATACCAAAAAACTGTTGGTTTTAGTTGATAAGAGAAAAAAGTTTTGGGGTCTATTAAAGTTATGGTGAAAAGCTATGGATAATCATAGAATATCAAAAGAATATCCAATTTACAAACAGAAACCTTGTCGCACTGGTGATGTTACATACTAACAAAAACTAGTATTCACTCCGTTCTAACATAATGAAATTATTGCAATTTAGATAATTAAATAATTTTCTATCTAAAGAGAACTTCTAATTTTTCTTGAATGAAAATAAGTCCAAGTAGAGCAAAATAAATGTAAAAGATTTGTATAATCAACTCAAATAGTTCATCGTTGAGGTCACATTGGTATATGACTTTTTAGACTCTCTTCAAAATATTTGTACAATAAAATTTGTAGTTAATAGTATTTCTCCATCCAGCTTCTAAATATTAAAAATTTAAATAATAAGAATTAAGAAGTCAGTGCTTGATTTTATACAAAAATTTAGATGCGTCCAAATTGTGTCCTTTATTTTTAGTTTAGAGCAACAGTAAAGTTATCTCCGTATAACTTATGGGTCATGATTTTAAACCGTAGAAGCAATACCGCCCTTCCTCAGACCGAGGGGCGGATGTAACGTAACTTCGACGGATTTAATTGAACCCATAATTTTTGACGTGATGCATAAATTTACGTGTAAAAATTTACTAAAATTATAATAACGAGTGGATATGAACCCATAATTTTAAAAATATAACGAGTTCCATATTAAGCTAGCGTTTGGCCATAGATTCCCAAATTTATTCTGAAAAATCTGATTTGGGTGAAGTTTGGTTTGAAGATGAAAATGTGTTTGGACATCTATTTTGGGTGAAGTTTGGTTTGGAAAAACATGAAACATTGTGAGCACCTAATTTTTGACTATATTTGAATTTTTATCACCTTCTACTATGTAAATATTTTCAGAAATTTAATATATATTTTTTAGCTTTGTTACACTTATATATATATATGGTAAAATACACACATATATATATATATATATATATATATATTATAGAAAAAATTATTAATAATTTAAAAGGTCAATTATTACTATTAGTATTATTTTTATCTTTATTTTTAAATAAAATGAATTAAAAACCGAAAATAAATAAAAATTAATTATTATTTTTTAAAAAAACAAATTTCGGATGGGAATAAAAAAATAAAAAAATTAGAAATATAAAATTAAAAAGTAAAAGTAAAAGTAGGTAGAAATTGTTTAATAAAAAAAGTAAAAGAAAGTGAAAAATTTAAAAAATAAAAGTAAAAGAATGTGAAAATTTAAAAAATAAAAAGTAAAATAAAGTTGGAATTAAAAAATAAAAGTAAGGGTATCTAATTTATTTATTTTTTAAAAAGTAAAAGTAAGTGGAAAATTAAAAAAAAAAGTAAAATAAGTGGAAAATAAAAAAAGAAAAGTAAAAAAGTGGGATTTTAAATATATTAAAAGTAAAAAAAAAGTGAGAAATTAAAAAATAAAAGTAAAGAAAAATGGGAAATTATTTTTTTTTTTTTTTAAAAATAAGAAAAATGGGAAGTGAAAATTCTTTTTAATTAGAAGAGAAATGTGATGAAAAAGAGAGGGAGAGAAAGGAAAAAATAGGGAGGAAGGGATTGAGAAAAAAATATTTTTCTTCTTCTAGGATAAGGAAATTTCTATTCGTGTCATTCTTTCTTCCGCTTTCTTTTGAAAAATCCAGCAGCTTCACCACCCCAAAACCACCAGCCCTTGACCACTTTTGAGTCATCATTAACCCCTCCCTCTCCCCCTCCCCCCCCCCAAAAAAAAAAGCTTCCAAAAATAACCACTAAATCGTTAGTTTTGCAAGGTCGATTGAGGTTGCAAATTGAGATTTACAGCTCGAGTTTTTCGTGGTCCGAAGGGTCCAGTTGAGAGCTATCCGATCATTGAGTTGGTTGTAATTTAAATCCACAATCATCAATACAAAGGTTCACTTCTCTTTCTATTTTATTTTTCTCATTAATGTTTTGGGTCACTCTGTTTTAATTTAACTTTGAGTATGATATGATCGAGTTTGCATCTGAGTGTGCTAAGATTAATTTGTTCTCATGTTGAGTATTTGTTAAGATTAATTTATTGTCCTTTTTAGTAGTTCATATGGTTAATTTTATTGATGAATATGTATTAATTCGTTACTTTTCTTGTTTATTCAATGAAGTAATGGCTTTCCATTTTAGCATGCTTTAGTTTCATTTTGATCTCCTATCTTAGTAACTAAATTGGTCCTGCCTGTATCTATATATTCCTACCATAAATTTAGTCTAGTTTCAAATATTTGTTAGCAGTAAAATTATAAGAGATTAGGTTGGGCCATGATTGGTGTAAGACTTTAATTGGACTTCCCTAGCGTATTTATGGGCTAATTGTTGCACATGACCAAAAACAAATAAACATTCACAAGCTAGCCAACTTTTTCCATAATTAATTTACTTCATTTCCTCCATAATAATATACATACCTCATGACCTTACAATAATGTCAAAATTAGTAATTGAATAATATCCGAACACCGTAGCTTGATTTAGGCGCGATTAATAATAAATCACCGTGACTATGGGTACGGTTCCTGTGGTATAGTCATGATACGTAAACCCCAATTCAAGTGCGCGTTTCACGTGACTTGATCATAACTTCAAATAATATAAAAAAAAACATGTTGTAAATTGCGGGTGCGTTTCACGTGGCGCGGTTCGCAATGTGTACCAAAACGATAAGTGTGTGACATCGCGACTTGTTCAAATAAATTCCATAAATATTAAAAGCGGTAAAAGACAAAAATGTACAATGGGTTTAAAACATATAATAAATCAGATAATTACGCCAAGTATTAATTGTTAAGCGACCGTGCTAAAACCATGGAACTCGGGAGTGCCTCACACCTTCTCCCAGATAAACAGAATTCCTTACCCGGTCTTCTGTATTCGCGGACCAAAAATAAGAGTCAAATTTCCTCGATTTGGGATTCTAAAATAAATCGGTGACTTGGGACACCATAAATTATTCCACGTGGCGACTCTAAATAAATAAATAATCCCATTTCGAATAATGTCACTTAAATTAGAAAAACTCCCCTATCCCCTATTCCCTCGGGAAAAAAGGAGGTGTGACAGCTCTGGCGACTCTGCTGGGGAATAAGAACCTAGAATCTCTGGTTTAAGGTTCAGAATTCAAGCTTAGAATAGTTGTTATACTTGGCTTTTATTTATTATCTGATTTTTACGTGTTTGAGCCTAATGTGCTAAATGCCCCTTTTTACAGCTTTGATATTGCTTGAACTATATATAAACTGTTACGAAACCCTTTTCTCTCTGAGTCTTCTAAATCTTTTGGGAAGCGTGCGCTTCGCGTGGCTTCTTTTCTGTTAGAGTCGTACCCTAATTTTAGAACGAGGTTCGAACAAGTTGCAAAGCCGGTGAAGCTTCTGTATTCCCGGTACGCTGCCCTCCCCCCCCCCCCGGCTCGAGTTGTCTGCTCGGGTAAGCCAGGTCTAGAACAACACACCTAGGATCTAAACCTAGAATAACATAGCCTCATGCCGGATCCCTAGTAGGAACGTTTATTTGCATCACGTGCATTTGACTTTGGGAACTCAACATAGGGGTTGGGTCCGTCTAGGACAGGTGTACCCAATATATTAGACTATCTTGATGCATTTTACGTGCTATTTGTGCATATGTTTGTTTCGGCTTGCATGTTGACCGGCTTCTAGAATAGGAAAATGGAACCAAGAAAAAACAAAGAGTGAGGTAAAAAAATAAAAAAATAAAAAAGAATTTTACCCGTTTTGAAAATCCAGGTATTTGAAAAATACTGAAACTCTGGAAAAAAAAGTCATTTTCAAAATAAGTCGTGTTTTCCTCTTGCTCCAAAACCTACCGAACTACGTGGGTTTGATTCTCACTGGATGTGAGATACGTAGGCAACCCCTATCAGGTCCGACCACATTTTTTCAAAACTAACCAAAATAAGAACCTTTTGAAACATGATCATCACCCGGGGTCGTTCTTGTCAAAATAGCCTTAAAATATTCTCCTGGAGCGCCGAAAAGCTGTTTTCACAAGAATAGCCACAATATAAACCCAAGTCAGTCTTTTCTCCTATAACCAACCTCAGTTGGCAGAAACAACCCTAAAAACTTTCCTCAAGTGCTGAAAGGGTTGTATTTACAACAAAAAAAAATTACGAAATTTACTGATTTGGATTTTTAAAATTAACCACTTTGTGTTTTTGGAAAATGTGTCGATTTTGATTTTTGTCCTCAATTTGTGTGCAGAATGAGCACCGTTGAGAATGTACCTTTTCGGGTCGTAGATGAGATTCCACTAGGACTCCACATGTGGTGGAATGACCTGGGGGAGGTCAGCAAGCTTTATGTGACAAAGGCTTTAGGTGGGCTCACCGGGCTTCTGAAAATTAAAACAAGGGTTGATATAATTGAAGCTTTGATACCGTTTTGGGACCCGACGTACAATGTTTTCCATTTCTCTGATTTTGAGTTGACCCCTTTGCTAGAAGAGATGGTAGGTTATGTTGGTCTTGACGGGAATCTCAGGCACCAATATCCAGTAGCACCAAGACCTGTAACTCCTCATAAGTTTTTGGACCTTCTGAGCATTAGCCGGCAGGTTAAAGATGGAAATTTGGCCAAAGAATTTTGCATATTCCACTTCTTATACAGCCGGTATGGGGATCCCCGAGGATTTGAGGCTCCGGACAATAGTTTGATGTATCAGGGAAATAAAAATAAATGGGAAGCACGCAGAGGTTTAGCCTTCATAGTTGCCTTTTTAGGCACTCTGATATGCCCAATGAGTGACAGATATATAGAGCTAGGACTTGCAGGAATGGCCGACTTTATGGTGAAAAAGGCCAACGGCACTCTTATACCGATGATTCTCGCAGAAATCTATCGAGCTCTAACTTCCTGTCGAGCTGGGACAAAGTTTTTTGAGGGTTGCAACTTGCTTTTGCAAATGTGGCTGGTGGAACATCTTTGCCATCGCCCGAGGTACATGAACTACGGTCTGACCGGACTCGATTGTATTGAAGAATACGAAAATTGGGTAAACGGTCATGAGTTACCGGAGGGTACTGAGGCTTGGTTCACGTATTTGGGTTTTTTGACCGCAAACCGAATTGAGTGGACTTTCAGTTGGCTCACGGTCAATGAGGTTATTTACATGTCTGCCGGAGTGTGCTTTCTTTTATTGATGGGACTTCGGAGTATTCAGCCATATGCTCCGCATCGAGTCCTACGCCAATTAGGAAGATACCAAACAGTCCCTTATGATGAAGATTTGAGTCCACAGGTTATTGAACTATGCCCAAAAGCCGCATTCCCAGAAGAAAAGGTTCGCCAGATTTGGCACCAATGTAGGTTTCTGGAGCCACAGACTCAAGTACGGGATTGTTCCTCGGGTGAAGTAGAATCTAACTACACAGCCTGGTATGGTAAGAGAGTTCGAGTCGATCAAGAGATAGAACATCTTGCCAAAAGACCCCATGTCCAACAATTCACTGATGGAGCGCGAGAACAGTGGGTTTGGTTAGCTAAAGAAAAGGAATACCGGACCACCATAAGCAAGCTAGAGGATCAAATCAAAAACCTCAAATTTAACAGTAGTTTGCAGGCTGCTGAGGATGAAGGAGAAAAGAAAAGGTTGGCCCGAGAAAATGAAGCCCTCCGAGCTCAGATTCAGAAAATGAAAATAGTTGTTGAAAACCCGGAAAAAAATGAAAGACTCATAAGCAATCTGAGACGGAAAGTTCATGATTATGGGTTTGATTTGACAAAGGCCGAGGATGAATTGGCAAAAGCTCAGGCAAAATTGGCGAATAATGCAGAAGAACGGGCAAGGTGTGTTCAGCATTTAAAGCAAAATTATGATAGAGGGGTCGCGATCTTAAGGGAAAAGCTGACTAATCTCGAAAATAAAATGGTCCAACAGACAAAGGATTTCAAAGCTGAAAGAGAGCATTGCTATAAATCGATTTTCCGATTGAAAGAAGTCATACAACAATTGCAAGACCAAAACCATACGGCCACACAAGTATTGGAGGCCCGGTGTCAGCAAATTGGACGCTTGCTCCAAGAAAAGGGCGTCATTAGAATGAGGATTAAAGAAATCATTGATTACGTCGTAATGAAATGCCATGAATGCGAAGATATGACCAGGTCTATGTTCTTTACTTCTGTGATGACTTTTGTCCTTCATGTGATGGATGATTTAGAGTACCTTCAAGAAGAGATTGCACGCAGGCCCACGTCGAGACCGACTGATGTACCACGGGGCCCCGGAGTAGTATTAGAGGCTCTTATGTATTCCTGATTTTTTTTATTTATTATTTTTGGCTTTGAGTTTGTATTTTTTACCTTTTCGGGTCTGTTTTTTTTTTTTTGAGTATGTATGTTTAATTATCAGTATTTCCAAAATCTTTTTAATAGAAAAACCCAAAAAGATTTTATTTAATGAAATGTTGAAAAAAAACCAAAAACCAAAATTTTCTTTTCTTTTATTCTGCATTTATTTCCTGAACTACGTAATGATCTGATTCATGCAGCGTCATGATACGTAGGCAATCTCCATCGGATTCGATCGTAGCTATAGATAATCTGAGTGAAAAATAAAGAAAAAGAGAGAAAAAGAAGGAAAATTGAGTGAACAAGAAAGAAAAAAGAGTGAAAAATAAAAGAGCAAAAACAGCAATAAGGGAAGGAAAAAGAAATAAGGATTCAAAATTTGAGAAAAGAGATAGTAAAACCGGGATAAAACATACAGCCGTTGCAAAGACATTTAGAAACATTTAATTATTCAAGTGCATTGTATCCCCAATATGCGATTCCTTATCTGTTAAATATCTCAAACTAACCAGGTTGTTGTGTGTGCAAATATCAAAGGTCTTGTTTAGATGGTTGGTTTTGTGGTAATCTGGCTTCTCATCCTTACTTCACGAGATCTAAAGGCAGTGTTCCTATGGCCTCTGAAAGTCATCTACCAATTATTGAGCGTGAGGATAGTCCTGTATCGGCTATTCCATAGTCAAAGTCCGCGGCCACTGAGAAAAATATGAGGCTGCACGTTCGCATGTTAGAAATGTGGGACGCTTGGTCTAATGGCAAAGAACCGCCCAGTATAATCCCCGGATTTCCTGAACTGCTTCCTAGGACGAGTGGAATCTCTAATGTCCCCATCCCCGTAACAAACCCATTCATCCCGTTTGGGTACCCCCGCTATATCGGCCAATTTCATTGGTATGCCTTCTGAGGTTCGCCCCCAGGCACCGTTTTCAGGGGTACCTTCTACATTATTCACCGCACCACCAGTCTCTATTACGGCATAACCAACAGTTCCCAGGCCATGCTTCGAGCCTTCAGCTATCACTTTTCAAGTCCCGTAATTTCAGCTAGACAACGCTCTTGTTACCCCAAACTCTTACCCTAAGCACCCACAGTTTGAGTCTCCTATGGAACAGGAAAGAGCTATGAGAAACCCCGAGAAAGAAGAGATGGTTCGGAAGATGAAAAGCCTCGAAAAAGGTCTGAAAAACATGCAAGGCCTGGGTGGCCAAAAGAGCGTCTCCTACTCTGATCTGTGTATGTTTCCTCATGTTCATTTGCCCGTTCGTTTTAAAACGCCAAAATTCGAAAAGTACAATGGGCACGGAGACCCGATCGCTCATTTGAAAAGTTATTGCAATCAGCTGAGAGGGGCAGGTGGAAAAGAAGAACTTTTGATGGCCTATTTCGGGGAG
Organism: Nicotiana tabacum; assembly: GCF_000715075.1. Taxonomy (NCBI): domain Eukaryota; kingdom Viridiplantae; phylum Streptophyta; class Magnoliopsida; order Solanales; family Solanaceae; genus Nicotiana; species Nicotiana tabacum. The sequence continues at coordinate 119,915,299 of NC_134094.1, read as the reverse complement.
AGCTTGACGGGAATTGCGTCAGAATGGTACATAGATCAGGACATCTCCCATTGGCATATATGGGATGACTTGGCCCGAGATTTCGTCAGGCAATTTCAATACAATATTGATATAGCTCCAGATAGGAATTCTCTGACCAATTTCAAGAAGAAAACTGCGGAAAGCTTCCATGAATATGCTATCAAGTGGCGTGAGCAAGCATCCAGAGTGAAACCGCCTATGGATGAGGCAGAAATGGTCAATATTTTCTTGCAGGCCCAAGAGGCCGATTACTTTCAGAACATGATGTCTGCAATGGGCAAACCTTTTGCAGAGGCCATAAAAATCGGAGAAATGGTAGAAAATGGCTTGAAAACTGGCTGAATCATAAGTCATTCTGCTTTGAGAGCCACCTCCCAAGCCATCCAGAACGGCTCTGGAGGTTAAGCAAATCGAAAGAAGAGGGAAGCAGGAGCCATAATGACTTCAGGTTTGAGAGGCCCCCATCGATCCCGCAATCATTCTTACCTGCCTTCCAGAACCCCACAACACTACTACCCCCATCAAGATGCAGCATATGCCGTGGCACTGCCTCCCTATGCGGTGATGAATGCCCAACCTTATACACGGCCACAACAATACTACAACCAAAACCGAGCTCTACCTCCCAGAAATAACCATCCTTACCAAGCTCCATATAACCCTCGTCCCCCACAAAACAATTACCAATATAATACACGCCCTCGTGAGCTTCAAAGGAGAAATGACTTCACCCATATTGGTGAGTCCTACTCTAGCTTGTTTCCAAAATTAGTCCAGATGGGTCTATTGCAACTTGCGCGTCCAAACCGGCAAAATTCGGAATCTCCATCACACCGGCCCGGTACTAGGTGTGCCTATCATTCAGGGGCAGAGGGTCATGATACGGAGGATTGTTGGACTCTCAAGAGAGCCGTTGAGAATTTGATAGAACAAAAATGAGTGGTGCTGAGGGACGAGGAAGTCCCCAATGTGACTAACAATCCATTACCGACTCACAACAACGGGACGGTCATTGGAATAATTTGTGATGATAAAGAGTTTTATCCAGCTTTGAAAGCTATCATCGCCATTGTCGATTCAGAGGCAAGACCTAAAGCGGCAGTGAAACAAGCCAGAAATGAGAAAAAAATCACTCTAACTCCTCAAATTGCAGAAACAAATACTGCAGCAGCACCTGCTAAGGACACAATTCTCTATGTTCCTAGGGCCCCAAGGAAAGAAGAACTCATGTTGAACACTCCCAAAATATTTGAGCAGAGGAAAGTCACGCTAAATGTGCCAAAGTTGTATGTGCCAAAAGGGACTTATGTGGCGCTGGGGCCGGTAATTTCACCAAGGCTGAATGAGCCCGTGGTTATTAGCCGCGCACCACAGAGCCCTATGAGAGATCCCACTGCAGTCCCCTGGAATTATAGCAAAACAATGGTTACTTACAAGGGGAAAGAGATTATGGGGGAGGTGAACGAAATGAACCAACCTAGGAAGTACCATAACCCAGAAGAGCAAAAGATGTTAAAACTGAGCAAGGATAAACGGTTTCCGCCTAAGAAGCCTGTGAGTTCTAAGGAAGCAGAAGAGTTTTTCCGAAAAATGAAAACTTCGAAATATGCAATAATTGACCAGCTCAGGAAGACTCCTTCCCAGGTTTCACTTTTATCTCTTTTTATTAGCTCAAATGAACATCAGAAGGTACTCTTGAAAACATTGAACGAGGCATATGTCCCGGTTGAAACTTTAGTTGAACAACTGAAAAGAATGGCTGAACAATTCTTTGAAGTTAATAGGATTTCCTTCAGCCGTGATGATCTGCCCCAAGAGGGAGCCGCCTACAACAAAGCCCTTCACTTGACTGTCAAACGCGGAGGTTATTATATGAAGAGAGTCATGCTAGATGGTGGGTCTAGGGTCGACATTTGCCCTCTTTCAATGCTCCAGAGGATGAAAATTAGAACAGAAAGAATCCGACCAAACAATGTATGTGTGCGCGCTTTTGATGGTGTCAAACGAGACACAATAGGGAAAATTGATTTGATTTTAACCATTGGCCCTATGGATTTCGAAGTAACTTTCCAGGTTCTGGACATGGATACTTCATATAATTTTCTCCTAGGAAGACCATGGATTCACACTGCAGGAGCTGTGCCCTCCACTCTTCATCAAATGGTCAAATTTGAACATGAAAACCAAGAAATTGTTGTCCACGGGGAGGATGAACAGTCAATTTACAGGGACCCTTCAGTCCCATGTCTCGAAGCTAGAGAAGGAAGTGAGCACATTGTCTACCAAGCCTTCGAAATTATGATCGCTGATCAATGCGAAGAAGGGGCCCCGTTCCCTCAACCTTGCTTATCTAATGCCTCGGTCATGGTCGCCACTGAAATGATTAAACATGGGTATAAGCCCGGAAAGGGGCTCGGGGTATATCTACAAGGAATCATAGAGCCTGTTACGTCAATCGCCAATGAGAAGTTCTTCGGCGTAGGTTTTCGAGCTACAGAGGCTGATAGAAAATGGGCTGATGAGCGCAAGAAAAATGGGTGGGTCCTGCCTCAGCCCGTTCCGCATCTCACCAAGTCATTTATTGATCCCAAATATGTAGAAGAAGAAGAAGAAGAGATCTTCACAGCTGAAAAGATTGAGGATATTTGTGAAGCCATGAAACGAATGTTGTATGAGTCCCACATGGTCCAGCCGGGGGAAGGAACGAGCACTGCTGAGGTGTTATACATGGGGCCAAATGCCAAGCTTCAGAATTGGAAAGCTACCCCATTCCCTATCAGGCGGGAATCCCGGTAGTCCAGTCTTGCCATCTTTTCTACATTACGAGTTATTTCAGGGTGTAACTCGAATGTTTTTATTTTATTGTCTTTTGATTTTGATGTAAACCCTTTTATCTTCAATTCAATGAAATGAAATCAATATTTCATCATCAATGGATGTTTCCTTTTTCTTTATTCTAATTTTGCTATTTTTCTTATCTTTTCCTTTTCAGTTCTAATAATGCGGACTTAAATAACATGACATGCTTGCGGACTTCATGCCCAGATCCTAAAACGATGTCTAACTGTGAAATAATGAATCAAGATCCAGAATATGATGAAGATGAGGCTTTTAGGGAAATAAATCGAGAATTGGAACAATTTGAGAATAAGCCTAAGCCAAACTTAAATGAAACCGAGCCAGTTAATTTTGGCAGTCCAGAAGAGATCCGAGAAACCATGATAAGCATTCACGCCTATGAAAGAACTAGGGATGTATTGATCCAACTTTTGTTTGAATTCAAGGATGTGTTTGCATGGTCTCATGATGATATGCCAGGTTTGAGCATTGATTTGGTAGTACATAAATTACCAACTTATCCCGGTTACCCATCCGTACAACAAAAGCAAAGAAAGTTTAAAACGGAAATCAGTGATAAGATCAAAGAAGAAGTCTCCAAACAATTAAAAGCTGGTGTGATTCGGGTGGTCCGATACACCACGTGGTTGGCTAATATGGTCCCAGTGCCAAAAAAAGATAGGAAAACCTGAGTGTGTGTTGATTATCGGGATTTGAACAAAGCAAGTCCCAAGGACAACTTTCCACTGCCAAACATTCATATTCTTGTTGACAACTGTGCCAAACATGAGATACAGTCTTTCGTGGATTGTTATACTGGGTATCACCAGGTTTTGATGGATGAGGACGACGCAGAAAAGACGACTTTCACCACTCCATGGGGCACTTATTATTACAGAGTCATGCCATTCGGTTTGAAAAATACCGGGGCAACTTATATGAGAGCCATGACTGCCATCTTCCATGACATGATGCACCGGGAAATTGAGGTGTATGTGGATGATGTGATCATTAAATCCAGAACATAAGAAGGCCATGTGCAAGATCTAAGAAAGTTCTTTGAGCGTCTGCGCAGGTATGATTTGAAATTGAATCCAGCCAAATGTGCATTCAGAGTTCCATCTGGGAAACTTCTGGGATTTATAGTCAGCCGGAGGGGTATTGAGTTAGATCCAACAAAGATAAAGTCTATTCGGAATTTGCCACCTCCGAGAACCAAGAAAGAGGTCATGAGTCTGCTAGGGAGATTGAATTACATCAGCAGGTTCATTGCTCAGCTTACTACCACGTGTGAGCCCATATTTAAGTTGCTGAAGAAAGATGCAGTGATCAAATGGACAGATGAATGTCAAGAGGCTTTTGATAAGATCAAAGAATATCTGTCAAATCCGCCAGTGTTGGTTCCACCCGAGCTAGGAAGACCTTTGTTCTTGTATCTGACAGTCTTGGAAAATTCCTTTGGCTGTGTCCTGGGGCAACATGATGTGACCGGGAAGAGAGAGAAGGCCATATACTACTTGAGCAAGAAGTTTACCATTTATGAAGCCAAGTATACTTTGTTGGAAAGAACTTGTTGCGCCCTAACTTGGGTCGCCCAGAAGCTCAGACATTATCTTTTGGCCTACACCACATATCTCATAACTAGAATGGATCCTCTGAAGTACATATTCCAGAAACCAATGCCCACGGGAAGGTTAGCAAAATGGCAAATCCTGCTCACTGAGTTCGACATTGTCTATGTCACCCGTACAATGATGAAAGCTCAAGCCTTGGTGGATCATCTAGCTGAGAACCCGGTTGATGATGAATACCAACCCCTAAGTACTTACTTTCCGGATGAGGAAGTAAATTCAGTTGAAGTAATTCCAGAAGACACCAATGCTTGGAAAATATTCTTTGATGGAGCTGTAAATGCAAAAGGTGTCGGGATTGGGGCAATTTTGGTTTCACCCACTGGTCAGCACTACCAGGCCACAACCCGGCTTCGGTTCTTCTGTACCAACAACACCGCTAAGTATGAAGCCTGCATTATGGGCATGAATATGGCAGTTGATCTGGATGTGGAAGAATTGCTAATCATGGGAGATTCAGATTTGATCATTCGGCAAGCCCAAGGTGAATGGGAAACTCAAGATATCAAGCTTATCCCATATAGGCAACATGTGGAAGATCTTAGCAAACGATTCAAGTCCGTCGAGTTCAGGTATATTCCTCGATTCCACAACGAGTTAGCTGATGCATTAGCTACTTTGGCCTCAATGCTGCCATATCCGGGCAATGTCCATATTGACCCGCTGGAAATCCAAATTCGAGAGAGGCATGGTTATTGTAATACAATTGAAATAGAACCAGATGTTCAGTCATGGTATCATAATATCAAAAGGTTTATGAAAATAAAGAAATATCCTGAACAGGCTAGTGGAGACCAAAAGAGACCCATTAGAAGGCTTGCCAGCGGTTTCTTCTTGAGCGGAGAAATCTTGTACAAAAGAATTCCAGATCTGAATTTCTTGAGGTGTGTAGATACCCTAGAAGCTGAAAAGATCATGAACGAAGTGCATTCGGGAGTATGTGGACCTCACATGAACGGATATGTCCTTGCAAAGAAAATCCTTCGGGCAGGTTATTACTGGATGACCATGGAAAAGGATTGCTTCAGTTTTGTCCGGAAGTGTCATCAGTGTCAGATACACGGTGACCGGATTCATGCACCGCCTTCAGAGTTACATCCTATGTCAACACCTTGGTCATTCGTTGCTTGGGGTATGGATGTCATTGGGCCAATCGAGCCGAAAGCTTCAAATGGGCACAGATTCATCTTGGTTGCCATTGATTATTTCACAAAGTGGGTTGAAGCAGTCACTTTCAAAGCCGTCACCAAGAAAGCGGTGGTGGACTTCGTGCATTCCAATATTATTTGTCGTTTTGGTATTCCTAAAACTATCATTACAGACAATGCTGCAAATCTGAACAGCCACTTGATGAGGGAGGTATGTGAACAATTTAAGATTACGCATCGTAATTCTACCCCTTATCGGCCCAAAGCTAATGGCGCTATTGAAGCTGCAAACAAGAATATCAAGAAGATCCTCAAAAAAATGATTCAAAGTTCTAGACAGTGGCATGAAAAGCTGCCTTTCGTATTATTGGGATATCGCACAACCGTGCGCACATCAGTTGGGGCTATGCCTTACTTATTGGTTTATGGCACTGAAGCCGTAATACCTGCAGAAGTTGAAATTCCCTCTCTTCAAATCATTGTTGAAGCCGAGATCGAGGGTCTCCATTCCCTAGTTTGATTTTCCAACATAGGGTCTCTATTCCCTAGTCTGTTTTTCCAACATAAGGTATCCACTCCCTAGTTGATATTTTTAGACATAGGGTCTCCACTCCCTAGTCATTTTTCCAACATAGGGTCTTCACTCCCTAGTTGATTTTATTTTAGACATAGGGTCTCCACTCCCTAGTCGTTTTCCAACATAGGGTCTCCATTCCCTAGTTGATTTGATTTTAGACATAGGGTCTCCACTCCCTAGTCTCTTTTCCAACATAGGGTCTCCACTCTCTAGTTGATGTTTTTAGACATAGGGTCTCCATTCCCTAGTTTGCTTTTCCAACATAGGGTCTCCATTCCCTAGTCTGTTTTTCCAACATAGGGTATCCACTCCCTAGTTGATATTTTTAGACATAGGGTCTCCACTCCCTAGTCGTTTTTCCAACATAGGGTCTCCACTCCCTAGTTGATAATTTTTAGACATAGGGTCTCCACTCCCTAGTCGCTTTTCCAACATAGGGTCTCCACTCCCTAGTTGATTTTATTTTAGACATAAGGTCTCCACTCCCTACTCGTCTTTTCCAACATAGGGTCTCCACTCCCTAGTTGATTTTATTTTAAACATAGGGTCTCCACTCCCTAGTCGATTTTCCAACATAGGGTCTCTATTCCCTAGTTGATGATTTTTAGACATAGGGTCTCCACTCCCTAGTCTTTTTTCCAACATAGGGTCTCCACTCCCTAGTTGATGATTTTTAGACATAAGGTCTCCACTCCCTAGTCTTTTTTTTCTAACATAGGGTCTCCACTCCCTAGTTGATAATTTTTAGACATAGGGTCTCCACTCCCTAGTCGCGTTTCCAACATAGGGTCTCCACTCCCTAGTTGATATTTTTAGACATAGGGTCTCCACTCCTTAGTTTGTTTTTCCAATATAGGGTCTCCACTCCCTAGTTGACGTTTTTAGACATAAGGCCTCCACTCCCTAGTCTGTTTTTTCAAACATAGGGTCTCCACTCCCTAGTTGATGATTTTCCAACATAGTGTCCCAACTCCCTAGTTGATGATTTTTAGACATAGGCTCTCCACTCCCTAGTTTATTTTCCAACATAGGGTCTCCACTCCCTAGTTGATGTTCTTAGACATAGGGTCTCCACTCCCTAGTCGCTTTTGCAACATAGGGTCTCTACTCCCCAGTTGATGTTATTGTAGACATAGGGGCTCCACTCCCTAGTCGTCTTTTCCAACATAGGGTCTCCACTCCCTAGTTAATTTTATTTTTGACATAGGGTCTCCACTACCTAGTCGCTTTTTCCAACATAGGGTCTCTACTCCCTAGTTGATTTGATCTTAAATGCAGGGTACACTATTTTTCGATATCTTTGCCAATATAGGGTATCCCATTCCCTGGCCACATTTTCCCAACATAAGGTACATCAATCATTAGTTGAGACATCCTTTTGACAATAAAAGAACACAATCCAAAAATAAAAATAAAAAAAAAATGACATTTTCAGGGTACACCACTCCCGACCTTTTATTGCTTTCAATAAAGAAGTAATTTAGAATTTTGTTACAATAACTCACAAAATTTTCCTAGTGCAAACTGGGGCAGAAAAATTTTGTTCGATTATTTATTTTGGTATCTGAGTAGGTTTTACCTCGAGGCACAGGGTTCGAGATGACCAAAAAAGAAGAAGTCTCAATTCAGAATAAAAGAAAAGAAAAAAATAAGTGAATCCAAAATGCAAAAGCAATTGAAAAGATGTGGAATGCTAAGACATGACTGAAGCCACGAGCATTGGAGTCCCGTTTTGATTAGAAGAAGCTATAGAATAATGAACTAGAACCTACAGCTAGCGAGCATCAAGGTTTATAGCAGAGTTTGCATGAAGAACCAGTCAAGACTCAAGATCAAGTTTCTGAAGACTTATAAATAGGAATCTTGTAACTCATAATTGATAGGCTTGTTTAGTTTCTTTTTTTATTTTGATATAATAGCAGGACCGCGGACCGGAGCCTCGACGGAACCTCATTCGACTCCTCAACTCATCATTCCACCATTCTCCTTGAACTACACGCGACCTGATTCCCCTATAACCCGAGATATGTAGGCTGTCCAAAACCAGGACTCGGTTGCACCCTATCTTTTATTTCTTTTCCTTTTGAAGAATAATGGTTTGGTCAAAAATTAGTCACGTGGCTCACCTAGTCTTTGCCTGAAAACTCTTCATGTTTTCAAGCAAAGAGGGGCAGCTGTGAATACCTAATTTTTGACTATATTTGAATTTTTATCACCTTCTACTATGTAAATATTTTCAAAATTTAATATATATTTTTTTTAGCTTTGTTACACTTATACATACATACATACATATATATATATATATATATATATATATATATATATATATATATATATATATAAAATTATTAATAATTTAAAAGGTCAATTATTACTATTAGTATTATTTTTATCTTTATTTTTAAATAAAATGAATTAAAAACCGAAAATAAATAAAAATTAATTTTTTTTAAAAAAAAACAAATTTCGGATGGGAATTAAAAAATAGGAAAAGTATAAATATAAAATTAAAAAGTAAAAGTAAAAGTAGGTAGAAATTGTTTAATAAAAAAGTAAAAGAAAGTGGAAAATAAAAAAAATAAAAGTAAAAGAATGTGGAAGTTTAAAAAATGAAAAGTAAAATAAAGTTGGAATTAAAAAATAAAAGTAAGGGTATCTGATTTTTTTTTAAAAAAAAGTAAAAGTAAGTGGGAAATAAAAAAAGAAAAGTAAAATAAGTGGAAAATAAAAAAAAAAAGGTAAAAAAATGGGATTTTAAATATATTAAAAGTAAACAAAAGTGAAAAATTAAAAAATAAAAGTAAAGGAGAGTGGGGAATTTTTTTTTAAAAAAAAAAAATAAGAAAAATGGGAAGTGAAAATTCTTTTTAATTAAAAAAATAAAATAAAATAAAAAATCTGAAAATTCCGAATTTTTTTTCTATAAATAGAAGAGAAATGTGATGAAAAATAGAGGGAGAGAAAGGAAAAAATAGGGAGGAAGGAATTAAGAAAAAATTATTTTTCTTCTTCTAGGATAATGAAATTTCTGTTCGTGTCATTCTTTCTTCGGCTTTCTTTCGAAAAATTCAGTAGCTTCACCACCCCAAAACCACCAGCCCTTGACCACTTTTGAGTTATCATTAACCCCCCCCCCCCCAAAATCTTCTAAAAATAACCATTAAATCGTTAGTTTTGCAAGGTCGATTGAGGTTGCAAGTTGAGATTTGCCGCTCGAGTTTTTCGTGGTCCGAAGGGTCCAGTTGAGAGCTATCCGATCATTGAGTTGGTTGTAATTTAAATCCACAATCATCAATACAAAGGTTCACTTCTCTTTCTATTTTGTTTTTCTCATTAATATTTTGGGTCACTCTGTTTTAATTTAACTTTGAGTATGATATGATCGAGTTTGCATCTGAGTGTGCTAAGATTAATTTTGTTCTCATGTTGAGTATTTGTTAAGATTAATTTATTGTCCTTTTTAGTAGTTCATATGGTTAATTTTGTTGATGAATATGTATTAATTCGTTACTTTTCTTGTTTATTCAATGAAGTAATGGCTTTCCATTTTAGCATGCTTTAGTTTCATTTTGATCTCCTATCTTAGTGACTAAATTGGTCCTGCCTGTATCTATATATTCCTACCATAAATTTAGTCTAGTTTCAAATATTTGTTAGCAGTAAAATTATAAGAGATTAGGTTGGGCCATGATTGGTGTAAGACTTTAATTGGACTTCCCTAGCGTATTTATGGGCTAATTGTTGCACATGACCAAAAACAAATAAACATTCACAAGCTAGCCAACTTTTTTCATAATTAATTTACTTCATTTCCTCCATAACAATATACATACCTCATGACCTTACAATAATGTCAAAATTAGTAATTGAATAATATCCGAATACCGTAGCTTGATTTAGGCGCGATTAATAATAAATCACCGTGACTATGGGTACGGTTCCTGTGGCATAGTCATGATACGTAAACCCCAATTCAAGTGCGTGTTTCACGCGACTTGATCATAACTTCAAATAATAATAAAAATAAACATGTTATAAATTGCGGGTGCATTTCACGTGGTGCGGTTCGCAATGTGTACCAAAACGACAAGTGTGCGACATCGCGACTTGTTCAAATAAATTCCATAAATATTAAAAGCGGCAAAAGATAAAAATACACAATGGGTTTAAAACATGTAATAAATCAGATAATTACGCCAAGTATTAATTGTTAAGCGACCGTGCTAAAACCACAGAACTCGGGAGTGCCTCACACCTTCTTCCAGGTTAACAGAATTCCTTACCCGATCTTCTGTGTTCGCAGACCAAAAATAAGAGTCAAATTTCCTCGATTTGGGATTCTAAAATAAATCGGTGACTTGGGACACCATAAATTATTCCAAGCGGTGACTCTAAATAAATAAATAATCTCATTTCGAATAATGTCACTTAAATTGGAAAAATTCCCCTATCCCCTATTTCCTCGGGAAAAGGAGGTGTGACAAACATGACTTATACCTACAAGTTATAAAAACTATCACGAATACCCAACAGTACAATTATCAATAACATTCATTATATTATCGCAAATCATAGTCCTGAACTTAAATAAATTTGATACAAAATTATCATTTTTATAATGAACTACATGATACACTATCAGATGACCGAGAAGACAAAGTAATATCGTTACAAAATAATAAGTGGTGAGCTCTTTTATAAAATACAAAAGTTTGGAGCAATTTTTAAAAAATATAATAGTGATATTTTGGTCCAAAACTAGCTATTGAGTTGGTTTTGGGATTTGGTCAAAATGTAGGCAAAATCTATGACCAAATATGTGTTTGACAAATAAAACTCAAGATTATTTTGGCAAACGGCAAAACAGGTTCTAAGAATCTTTAAAGAGTTTAATATGATACCCTACTTAAATGCGGGAAACTTTGTGCAATTTTCTTTACTTTTTAATTAACAAAATTAACATGAAAAGAGGGGTGAATACCGTTTAAACTCCAAGGAGGAGAATTTGTGTCCACCCCACCCCATTTCTTCTAACAGCTGATAATACGAAACTTCAATTTCTCAAAGACCATTTCAATTTTACTGTTTTTTATTCATTTTTTAGCTCCGTTTTTACCCTTTTTAACAAAAATAATGGCAGCTCGAAGGCGGATGCTTCTCAAGGTCATAATCCTAGGCGATAGCGGGTAAACTTTTCATGTTTCTCTTCTCACTTCTCCGATCTCATTCATTGGTTCCCTAATACAGTTTTAAGAATTTTAATTCCGATTTGGTTAATGCAATACCTAAATTAATGGTTATTTTATGCATATTTTTAAAAAAAAAAAACTGGTTGTGAAACTCAATTCTATAATTTGGATTCGTTTGCTTCGCATTAGCTTTAGATTGGGAATAGCATAATATAACGTTGTTATTGCTACGTAGTTTGATTTCTCTTCGATGAATTGTGTGAACCACCTAATCTGAATTTCTTTATTCAACATTGTATTAGAGTAGGCTGAGATCAAGGGTTGGAATTCATCGCCATCCGTCCCCAAAGATATTTTCACGTACTTGGTCCTAGAAAAGAATTAAGTCCTGCACTTGTGGGGCGTGTTGTAGACCTAATATAAGTTAAAAGGTGTCTTTTTTAAGCTTTAACATGACGGTGACAGTCATAATTTTCACCAAGGGATTCAAAAAATAAAAAAGGTAAATATGCTGAAGAAGCCGGGGGATAGAAGAGGTACCAAATGGGCGGTTTGGGCTGAACTTGGGCGGGTCAAAATGGGCTAAACCAATAAATGAGTCATTGCCCAATCAAGCCCAAAGTTCACTTGGGCTAAGATGGGTTGGTTAAAGATGGGCTAAACAATGGGTCATAACCCAACCCGCCCAACTTGACCCTACTTTTGCAATATTTATCAGTTGTAGCAAACAACAAAGAAAGCTGAAATATAAAAAGTTGAAATTCGCTAATTGATATTTGAATACTATACATAGAGTACTGTAGATATGAAAATCTATATGAATGTTAAAATGTTTTTTTTTGTTTATCGGATATGAATGTTGAAAACTTGAAATATATCGAGCATTGAAAATTCCAAAATAAATAAACTCTCATACAAGTTGCACATATGGAGTAATAAATTAAAATAGATTTAATTGGTGGCAAAATGACTTGATTGATATTAAAGAAACCAAGATGAAAATTTACTGGACTAGAACAATATCCTTAGAAGTTTAATTTGCTGAACACATAATTGATCAATTGTAAAGACTATAGCCGCAATACTCAGTTATATGATTTGATTGAATAGTATGCCCATGAAGTGTAAAAAAATTGGAAACATATTTTATTTCATTTTATTTTCCTGTAGTCATTTTGTAAAACTAAGCACAACACTGGAATGAGTAAGGCAAAAATAGAAGTATATTCATGGGTTCAGAGAAAGCTGATTGCAAACTGAAGTTTTGAGTCTGCCACGGGTTGGGTTTGGGCACTTAACGGGTTGAATTTGGGCTAATTCAATTTTACGGGTCAGTATGGGTTCTGCCCAAAACAGCCCATCAGGAAAATCTTCCATGCCCAACCCATTAAATACTGGGCGGGTTGATTGGGCTTGGGCCAATTCTGCAGCCCTAGGATAGATGTATATTAAATTTTGACCTTATACACAATGTAATTTTCCGGCAAAGGTGTGAACCCCCTTTGCGCCCCCATAGCTCCACCCTTAATATATTGCAATAGTTTTTTTTTGTTTTTCCCTTGCTTTTATTTCCTTACTTTTTCTACATATTGGAAGATACTAGTTGACACCAATAAGCAACTCTTTAGAATGGAAAAGCCTGAAATTTCGCTAAGGCTGTTCAAAAATTAATATACATGTATAAAAAGTAATATATGATCTATATATACAATATAATTTTTGAGCAACGGGGGTTCAGCCGACAACCTTTCGGCCTATGTAGATATGCCCCTAGCTCTTTAGATGTTGTAGAATGGATCTGCACTTGTTCTTTGAACATCAACTGGACAAAATAAAGGGAAAAAAGAATGTTAAATGGATAATGTTTCCCGCTTTGGTTTCTTGACAAAAAAATAGTGGGCAAGCTTGAAAACCGAGTGTGTAAATTTAGCAATTTGACTGCTTCTAGTCATTAATCGGGTTTGGAATCTTTGACATCTTTGCTTTTCTAGGTTTTCTAGGTTTCCTCATTTTTTACCTGTTTGAATATATTTTAGTAGACTAGGTTGTGGAACCTTAAAATCCTTCTCAGCTGATTTAGTATTCCTTGAATCCATAAACTGAACCAGATGGATGTGAGGCTCTTATCTGTTTGATGTTTAATCAGTACATTATTTTACATTAGCATACCATCTAGATTTAATGACTGACTTCCCTGTTGATCCTTTTGTAGGGTGGGAAAGACATCTCTGATGAACCAGTATGCTCACATTCCTCTTTTTTTAATTCCAGCAAAATACATACTTTATTTTTTTTCCTTTTCAGGTTTTGTCTTACCTTATACATCTCTTTCATGATTATTTTTAGGTATGTGAATCGCAAGTTTAGTAACCAATACAAGGCCACAATCGGAGCTGATTTCTTGACCAAAGAAATTCAGTTTGAGGATAGGTTATACACATTGCAGGTAAGATTCAAGAGTCAGAAGCATCTAATGAGTGCTATTACCTCATCCCTCTTCTTTTTTTTCTCGAGATTAGTTTGTCCTTATGTTATTGTTTACTTTCACTTAATTCTTATTCTGGATTGACCCTGTTAAATAACATGATATCATTTGTAAATAAAATAACGTTCGTGTCAATCATGTGATTGGATTTCAGTAGAATAGTGCTTGCAAAAAGTTTATCAAGTATCTAATGTATAGAGGACTTATTTTAAAGTTCTGGTCAGGTAAATTTTCATTTATTTTAAAGGATGGTGTATTAGTTGTAAGGCAGTGTAGTCTGCATAAGGAAAGACTGATTATTCCACATTTAGCAATTAGAATTGATTTTCTTGAGAAGGTTATTATAGAGCAAATCAGTTTTCTGCAGATTGGCTGGAATCACAAACAGTCCAAGGTGGACATAGTACGAAAACATAAAAGGCTTATGGGGAACATAGGACCGAACTTTTCCTTCATAGAAATGTTGTTTGTTTTTCGCCATAAACACTGCTCGCATGAAATACTCTTGCACTTGTCAGATTCTTTTTGCTGGAATGTTTGATCAAATATAAGCAAGTTTAATACATTAGTGAGATGACTGTTACCATAATGTTTGATGCATATTGCTATTTCTCTAGAAAATGAATTAATTCCTATAAAAGTCCATTCCAGATATGGGATTGTAAGGTGATTTATATTGTCATTGTGTCATAGGACTACAGGAATTTGGAGGCATATGACGGGCAAATCGTGACTTCTAAATCTCTGTAGGGATTATTGGGTGGTTTGGAGAAACTAGTTTAAAACCCCTAATTTGCCTTGGAAGACAAATTACTTGATATTGGAATGAAACAATCTTGAATGGAATAGATACATAAATACAGATAGCCGAGTCCAACTAGTTTGGAATGAGGCAAACGTTGATTGATTGGTCGATTATCAGGCCAACTGTGTTAAACACTAAGCATATGTACTGCTGGGTTTTGTTCAATGATTGACATCTTGATCCTACTGATCAAAAAAATAAAGTTTGACTTCCTGGTCCTGTCACATGGTGCCAGTTCAAATGTGTTCCTTTTGCCCCAAAAGAAAAGGTTCATGTGTTTGCACCCAGAAACTATGTACACAACATTTAAATTTTAAATTCACCTCTTTATTACTTCCACTCATTTTTTCTTTTCTGCATGCTTATAACAACAATAATATAGGTATGGGACTAAAGAAATGATTACCTTTCTGTACCATTAAAAATATATTCACTTAGGTATATTTCAATGACAGGATGCATATAGGTCAGGTTTTCCGTGTTCACTCCTCAGGAACCTCTTACTAAGGGTCTCTTTTCAAATTCACTTTCTCGTGACCTTTTCCAACTTGATGATTGATAAAACAAATCTAAAATCATTTTCTAAATATATTCTGAAAGATGATTGACAGAATGTTTTGATGCATTGGTTCAAGGAAACATATGTTAATTCTTGGCTCTCACCGATTTTGTCTTCTACCTAACCAAGATATTATTGAATTTGTCTAATACAATACGTCCAACTATGTATGTGATTGACAAGATGCTATTGTAGTTAGTAAGTTTAAACGGAACGAACAGCCAGTTTCTATAAGCAATATTCTTCAAAGCCAATGCTATTTTCTTGTAGTCTACTGCAGATGAACTGCTCCTCAACCAATCAATTTCTTTTCGTGTATCGCGAAAAGTAGCTCTGCTAAATGTGCGGTTTTCAATTTAGTTTGTATTTATGACTTGTGGAATATCACAAAGTATACAGTACCCATGGGAGATGGTTGGAAAAAACTGACAGTTATTTTGCTCACCATCTTCACTTCTAATCTGCCACATCTTACTCTGC
The DNA here is from genome assembly GCF_000715075.1 of Nicotiana tabacum. Taxonomy (NCBI): domain Eukaryota; kingdom Viridiplantae; phylum Streptophyta; class Magnoliopsida; order Solanales; family Solanaceae; genus Nicotiana; species Nicotiana tabacum. The sequence goes on along the minus strand of NC_134094.1, from coordinate 119,899,563 downwards.
TTCAGATATGGGATACGGCTGGGCAGGAAAGGTTCCAAAGCCTGGGTGTAGCTTTTTACCGTGGAGCAGATTGTTGTGTTCTAGTATATGATGTGAATGTTATGAAGTCATTTGAGAATCTTAACAACTGGAGGGAAGAATTTTTAATCCAGGTAATATGGATCCATAATTTGCCAAAGTGTTTTGATATGTGTAGAATATATAGCTGATAAGTTTTGCATTTAATGTTCAGGCAAGCCCATCTGATCCCGAGAACTTTCCATTTATCGTACTGGGGAATAAGATAGATGTTGATGGTGGCAACAGTCGAGTGGTAAATTAATTTGTCTTTTGATGACTCTTCTCATGATGATTCTTCTATTTATTTTTTCTTTTCAAATTTGGCATCTAGGAATGGAGTTGTTTTTTGCTCTAAATTGGCTGCATGGGTTGCAGGTCTCTGAGAAGAAAGTAAAGGCATGGTGTGCTTCCAAGGGAAACATACCATATTTTGAGACCTCGGCAAAAGAGGGATTCAATGTGGATGCAGCTTTCCAGTGTATAGCCAAAAATGCTCTGAAAAATGAACCTGAAGACGAAATGTAAGTACCTCTTGCAAACAGAAACTCTACTATGCCAACTTATATGGGCATTAATTATATGCATTCAGTTCCCAGTATTATAAATGGAACTGTTTAAGCCAGAGTCGGTTCACCCAATCCTCAAATTATGCTTGAAAGGTTCTCTGTTCTTTTTTAAGTAGAAGCGCCTTGAAGAATTAACTGGATTTTATCTCCTGTTTTGAGAAAACTGTGTCATCTTCTGAGAAATGTATTTGATGTTTCATGCAATTAGGTGTAATTTGGAGAAGTTGCCCTAGGTTTTGTAACAAGTACTCTTTCGAGTGATCTGTTATCTGTATCCAAAGTCATAGAACTGTGTGCATCATTCGATCTTTAGTCGTGCTGAACGTTCTTTTTCTACATCTACCGAGTTGCTGTGTGGTTTGACAACTATTGTTTTTCTTCTTGATGCTTATAGATACCTTCCGGATACTATTGATGTTGCTGGTGGAAGTCAATCCAGATCAACAGGATGCGAATGCTGAAGGGCTTCTCTGTTGGATTGTTTCATCGAATGAACGGCAGATTCTCTGATTTGAATCCTCTGTTGATATTAATTAAGTTTATTACAGCACTGTTAGTTGAAGTCTGTGTATTTGATTTTACCTTCCAAATTGCAAAAGTATGATTATATTGATGCTGGTGTTTTTTTACTCCTTGTATAATACTTCATTTTGCTTCAACCTTAATGATATTACGAGATACTAACACTATACATCCAAAACTACCTTTATCATGGAATTTTGGAATACATGGAATTCGTTTTAGCTGTGGGAGCTTCCTTCATTCTTTTTTTTTTTTTTTTTTTTTTTGAAATGCCGGATTGTTTAATACTATGTTATTCTATAGTAGTACTTTTTCAATCGTCAAATCCAGATTTACTTGCGTAACTAAAATTTAAGTTTTGATGTGATTTATTTTTTAAAACTACCTTAGTAATTGTTTTAATAATTACTAGTAATGTTTTGTACAACTAATTTAATGTCTTAATCTAGTGTTTGGACAACACGTGAGTTAGAAGTTGGAAAAAAAGAGTACTTGAAGTTGAAGTTGAAGTTGAAAAAGTTTGTAGAAGTTGCAATTTGTATTTGATTAAGTATTTATATCGAATAAAAAGGTAACAACAAATTAATATGGGAAAATGATACAGTATAATCGCTTTCAAAATAATAGCAAAATATATATATTTTCTTTGTATATTTTTTGTGTGTATATATATTTATGTGTTATAAATAAAAATTATATGAATTTTATATACTTTTTCAACTATCAAATATAAATAGTTTTTGGCGCGTGCTTAAAAGTAAAAAAATTCAATTAATATTCTCGGGATTCCAAGCTCCGCGTCTGCAGCAGAGAAGTAAACTCTAGGCAACGTGTTCAATTGTAGAACTACTGGCGAGTAACAACATCACTACAAAGCTTCTGAAGTAGTCAAATAGAGCTAGAGCAGGTTCAGAATTTTAATCGCTTTTATTTACTGAGTTTTAAATTAATAGGAGTAGTTTAGATATATTCAATAAATATTTTAAAATAAATACAGGATTCGAACCAAAGTTATTATATTTGGCCGAACCCGCTCCTAGCACTCTAACTCCCCCTATAGTCAATGATATACATTTGTGTGCAACAACAATGAGGTGAGTGAAAATTATGAGAAATTAGAATAATAATCACAATAAATATCAAAAAATGATATGTGATTTCTTTTCATATTTTTAAGTTTTGGTGGATAAATTTATACGACAAATAAGTTGTTAAGAAGTAGCAAAAATAGTCAACTTGCATGAAGCTTACTCGAACATCGTCATTATTGAAAATTACATTTAAGCATAAAAAACAAAAATAAGGGCATAAGATATGGTACAACTTGATGGTTCTTTTACATTTAAGCATAAAGAGCAAAAATAAGGGCATAAGATATGGTACAACCTGATGGTTCTTTTTGTTTGTGAACAAGTTATACTGAGATTATAATGTGAGTATTACAATACAAAGATTAAATAATGACAAAAATAAGGGCATAAAAAGTGTGTATTGAATATATTTTTAATCGGTACATTCTTAGTTCATTAGATTAAAAAAGAACATAGGGTATAATATAAAACATGCATTTGATTTGCACTTAGTAAACTTGGATAAATTTTTATTTTTAATTTTAACTTTGATTTTTCTAAAGGACTTTCAGAGTAGAGCTTTATAAATACATCTTTATCATTTTGCTATTTATCCCTGGATTGTTATACTATATTGATGAGTGTGATATAAAAATAATACCATAATTGTTATATAAATGATCCAAGATTTTTTACACCAGAATCAAAATTCAATTAAATGCGTAATAAAATAATTTTAGTCCAAAATTGCTATTTCTTATCCTTGTAATCAAACTGCGTAGGCTCGTTTGGTACGAAGAGTAAGAGATAATTAATCCCGAAATTAAATTTGAGATAGTTTTGGTTGAGACCTCTTAACTACACCTAGGAATCTCAATGCTTCTATTTCATGCTCTAATAAGCTCTATGTTCATTCAGTGAAGAAGTCACATTAATGTATGAGCTTTTATGCATGTCATGTCCATCATTATGTTCTATGATTAATTAATTGCACGAAAGCAAAACAAAAATTCGAAACGTTTAATAAAGATAAAGGAAACATCGATTGATTTCACTGAAAATATTCTGCGAAGATTTGAATAGGGCTGTCAAATTTGGCCCAAGCCCAAAAAACCCGCGTAATTTACTTAAGGTTGGGTTGATTATTGTCCCGTCCATTTATTAAACTCAACGTATCTCAACTCAACCCATCTCAATTCATTTAAAATTGGACTGATTTTTAGCCCAAATTGATCCATGAGTAACTTTGCCAAATATCTTAGAAATAATTTTTAATTTGATATGTTATATATGACCATAATAAAAGAAAAAAGTCTTATTTAGTAATTACACAATTCATACAAAAACAACACATGTTAATTAAAGCTTGGTAAGAGTTGGACGGGTTAGTTTATGACCCAAATTTTGGCGCAACTTGACCCAACCAATCTCCGCCCAAGTAACTTTTAGACGGGTCAATGACCTGCCCATTTATTAACTCAACTCTTTTAACCCGCCCTAAATAGACTCAACCCGCCCATTTTACACCCCTAAATTTGAACATAGTGACAAACTGAAAGAGTGAGAAAGCAAGAATATGAAGCCCGCTCAACTTTTGTGAGAAAAGAATTATCTTGACAAAAACACGTTTGAAAGACTAATCACATTTTCAAGAATTTAGAGTGGGAACACTTTAAATGTATTTTCACTTCCGTCCAATCATCAATATTAGAACGGTTCGATCTTCTTTTCATTTGGTTTATTTTCTTTTGATTTTAAAATAATAAGTAATAATATATGTTTGTAAAAAGTAAGAACCACATGTTTGTTTTAAAACCAACAAAACTTAAGTATATGGTGTAAACTAAATCAAGTCAGTAGCGTATGAGACTAAACCAACAAATTGTATTTTAATTCAGGTCAGTCAGTAGGCTATCAATTTAACCTACAATTTGTATTTTATTAATTCAGGTCACTCGGTAGGGTATCAAATTGAACTATCAAAATTAAAAGAACTTTTAAAGTGGGATCCAATGCAATCTAATCTCAAAATTTCCTTTTCTGGATAGGATTTAAGTGGTGGATGTTGATGAGTTGATGTATAACCACTCAAAAATAATTAGAGTAAAAATGGCCTTAACAATAACAACAACAATAATCCAGTAGAATCCCACTAATGGGGTATGGAGAGGGTAGTGTGTATGCAGACCTTACCCCTACCCCAAAGGAGTAGAGAGGTTGTTTCCGAAAGACTATCGGCTCAAGAAAACAAAAAGACAAAACGATAAGAGAAGACAACATTAGTATCACCACAACAATCATAGAAAAAATAGGAACACCATGAAATGTAGAAGAAAGATGCAAAGCAAAAACGATAGCTAGTAAATAGGACATACACTGAAAAGCGAAGTAGTAAAACACAACATTGTCACTAGCTACCCTAGACAAAAACCCTACGTGGCCAGTCCCACAATGGTACGAAGTAAGTCAAGACTCAACTACATCCTAACCTACAACTCTAATAATCGACCTCCACATCTTTCTATCAAGTGTCAAGTCCTCGGAAATCTGGAGCCTCGCCATATCCTGTCTAATCACCTCTCCCCAATACTTCTTAGGCCGCCCTCTACCTCTTCTCGTGCCTTCCACAACCAACCGCCCACACCTCCGTACCGGAGCATCTGGGCTTCTCCTTTAAACATGTCCGAACCATCTAAGCCTCGCTTCCTGCATCTTGTCATCAATGGGAGCCACGTGCACCTTCTCCCGAATAACATCATTCCTAATCTTATCTATCCTAGTGTGCCCGCACATCCACCTCAACATCCTCATTTCTGCTACTTTCATCTTCTGGATATGTGGGTTCTTAACGGGCCAACACTCAGCCCCATACAATATGGCTGGTCTAACCACCGCTTTATAGAACTTACCTTTAAGTATTGGTGGCACTCTCTTGTCACACAGGACTCCAGATGCTAACCTCCACTTCATCCATCCTACCCCAATACGGTGTGTGACATTCTCGTCGATCTCCCCTCCCCCCTGGATAATAGAACCAAGGTAATTGAAGCTGCCTCTACTCGGAATGACCTGTGATTCAAGCCTCACATCCACATCCACTTCCCCTGGCTCAGCGCTGAATTTACACTCCAGGTATTCCGTCTTCGTCCTGCTCAACTTGAAACTCTTAGACTCAAGAGCCTGTCTCCAAACCTCTAGCCTTTCGTTAACACCGGCTCGCGACTCATCAATCAGAACTATGTCATCGGCAAATAGCATGCACCATGGCACCTCCCCTTGAATATGGTGTGTTAACGTGTCGATCACGAGGGCGAATAAGAACGGAATAAATGCAGAACCTTGGTGTAACCCCATTACAACCGGAAACTGCTCAGAGTCGTCTCCTACTGTCCTAACCCGAGTCTTAGCTCCATCATGCATGTCCTTAATCGCCATAATGTAGGGAATTGATACACCTTTTGCCTCGAGGCATCTCCAGAGAACTTCTCTAGGAATCTTGTCATACGCTTTCTCTAGGTCAATAAAGACCATATGCATATCCTTCTTCCTCTCTCTGTACAGTTCCACCAACCTCCTAACAAGGTGTATAGCTTATGTAGTCGAACGACCCGGCATGAACCCGAACTGGTTATCAAATAAAGACACTGTCATATCTCAATAGTTATTGTCATCAACTAATTAGACAAACTATACTACTCCTGCAAGTAAATACAAAGCAGAAGACAAGAGGGGTTGCTCAACACCCTTCGCCTACAATCCTAGGATCGTGAATTCGAGTCAAAGAACAATTCAACCCCTTTATAAGTTATAACACAGTCTTATCCAATTTGACTTCCAATTTAAGATAGAATAATAAACCATTTCACTCCTACTAGTGTTTCGTAAAATTATCTCTTTATATATCTAACTCAAATATTGAGAGATATTGCCTTTCACTCTATAATGATGCCAATTCTGATTGGTTTTATTAAGTTTTGCACTTCTATAGTCTTTATTTTCATACTTAAAGCACTAGCTGCAACTTTGATGTCATATAGCCAAATATAAGATACCCCTTTACTAAAAGTTTGGATGGATAATTTTGCCAAATCAAGCGTTATTTGCGGTGAAAAGAATGAAATCTACTAAACAAACTACAATTGTAGTTTTCTTCCATTAAACTTGGATTTTTAAATTTTTTTAATTAGTTTTAAAATATGTATGTACTTTAAAGAGTTTAATTCTTTGTTGGTACAGAATGAATTTATTAGTAATAGCTTTTATAAAAAATATTAATTAATTAAATATTTATGTTTTAATAATACAAAAGGTTAAGAAATAATAACTTTTTTTTTTTTTGCGAATTTTTTGTGTATAACAGTCAAATAAGATCTAAACGTCAAATGCTATTATATAGCTATAATAGTAGCCAAAAAAATTCGAACAAGCGATGACATTATAGATAGGTCTAACTATAATTTAATCTTCGTACTACTAATAAATATACTTATTTTATATTATCCCAAATAAAATAATACATAACTTAAAGTGAATATCTATATATTATTAAAAGGAGAGGGAAAAGTCCTCTCCTTAAGCCAAGTGGCATCCTAGAAAAAAGCCACATGGCATAAATAGTTAATAATTAGTTGTTTAATTAATAATTATTTATTAATTATTATTTTTGAATTTAAATATCTATAAAATAATAAAATAAAATCTATATCTATTTATCTATATATAATAAAAGGAGAGACAAAAGCACATTATTAAGACAAGTGGCATAACCAAAAAAAGCCAAGTGGCATTATTAAGACAAAATAAACTACCTTTTTAAATTTTAAATTGATTGGTTACTCTATTTAAATTAATAAATATAGATATCTTATAATTAGCTATATTAAAAAAATAAAAAAATAAAAAAAATAACTACGCATTCAAATTGGGGAGTAGTTTCAAGTTGAAGCTTTAAAGTTATTTTAAAATTAAAAAACAAAAAATAAGAAAAATTAAAGTAGCTACAATTAAAAAAAAACGAAAATATTAATTTTTAAAAAAAATTACCTATTCAAGTTGGGGAATAGCTTCAAGTTGGAATTTTAAATTATTTTAAAATAAAAAACCAAAACAAAGAAATAAAAAATTGCCAATTCAAATTGGGGTGTGGTTTCAATTTGGAGTTTTAAAATTATTTTAAAATAAAAATAGGAAATAAAGAAATAAAAAATTGCCAATTTAAATTAGGGAATAGTTTCTTTTTAATATAGTAGTCTTTATATATATACAAAAAGAGAAGTAAATAATTATATGATGCCAAGTGGTATAACCATAAGACGCCAAGTATAAATTTTTAGGACAAAGCTCCAACAAATTTGGTGTATTAAAATTATTTTAAATAAAAAACGATATTGAAAAAGATAAAACATTTTCAATTCAAATTTGGGAGTAGTTTCAAGTTGGAGTTTTAAGAAAAAATAAACTACCTTTCTAACTAAAAATTCTTACGAATTTTAAATTTTGAATTAATTAGTTACTCTATTTGAATTAATAAATATAGATATCTTATAATTAGATATAAAAAAATGAAAAAAATATTACCCATTCAAATTGGGGAGTAGTTTCAAGTTGGAGTTTTAAAAATATATTAAAATAAAAAAAATAAATGAAAAAATAAAATAGCTATAATAAAAAAATGGGAATATATAAATAAAAGAAATACCCATTCAAATTGGGGAGTAGTTTCAAGTTAGAGTTTTAAAATTATTTTAAAATAAAAAAATAAAATAACTTTCAATTAAAATAAAAAATACAAAAAGTCAAGTGGCATTGTTAAGACAAAATATTTTTCAAGTGGCATTCAAACGGGGGAGTAGTTTTAATTTGAAGTTTTAAAATTATTTTAAAATTAAAAAATAAAAAATAAGAAAAAATTAAATTAGCTACGGTAAAAAAATGAAAATATTAAAAACAAAAACAAAAAAAAAACTATTTGGTTACTCCCTTTATAACTAAAAAACTTTGAATTTTAAATTTTGAATTAATTGGTTACTCTATTTAAATTATAAATAAAGATATCTTATAATTAGCTATAATAAAAAAAGGAAATAAAAACTACCCATTCAAATTGAGGAGTAGTTTCAAGTTGGAGTTTTACAAATATTTTAAAATAAAAAAATCAAAAAATCAAAAAAATAAAATTAGCTATAATCAAAAAATGAAAATATATATAATAAAAAAAGGAAAAAAAAAATTACCTATTCAAATTGGGGAGTAGTTTCAAGTTGGAGTTTTACAAATATTTAAAAAAAAAAAATATAAATTAGCTATAATAAAAAAATAAAAATATATAATAAAAATTATCCATTCAAATTGGGGAGTAGTTTCAAGTTGGGGTTTTACAAATATTTTAAAATAAAAAATAAAGAAACTTTCAATTCAAATAAAAAATACAAAAATATAAAGATACTATTAGGATATTATACATAAGATAAGCATATTATATATATATATATATATATATATATATATATATATATATATATATATATATATATATATATATATATATACTTTTAATGAATTCAAAATTATAATTTAGTAAAAAAATATTACATTATTTAAATTTTTAATAAACTACAAAATTTAAAAACTAATTAAATAAGTATTACAGTAGAAATGAATATACGAAAAAAGGAGGATAGAGATAATTTTATGATATTTATATTTTACATTAATTAAAAAATAAAAAATAAATAAATAACACTCAAGAAAATTATCAATAGTACTACGTACTTGCTAATTCAGTAATAAAAATAAAAAGGATCAAACAATTTATTTGATTACTACATGATGTGTATCCTTTCATTTTGTATAGATTGTGTTATATTTCTGCACACTATATTAAATAATAAAATATAACTAATATTTATAAGATTAATATTCTGTCAAATTATTCGCGCATCGCGCGAATTCTTATACTAGTTATTTTTAATATCGTCAACCGAAATTTGCATACAGTTATGCGGTGATGTTTTCCCCTCATTCCTCAAATTAAACCCAGTATTATTTTATGCAAAATTTTATACAGAGATTGTTTTTTTTGCCCCTCTAACCAAACGACGCCCTTAACTTTCTCTAATCACCGTTTAGTAACAGTAAGGACTGTATATAATTTGAAAATTAAGAAAAAGTATTTGAAGTTAAAATTAAAAAAATTATCTAGGTTGAAGTTCTGTTTAAACATGAATTTTACTGTGAAAAAAGATTTGTGAGTAAAGATTACAAGTTCACTTAAAATACACTAAAAATAACATTACAATATTTCACTTAAGCTAAAATATTGAAGCTCATATTGTTACTACTCATGAGCAATAGATCTTTCAATCCTTAATTAGAAGTTTCAGCTTTGAGTTATACAAATGAAAATAATTTCTAGTAAATACCGAATAGAGGCTTATAGCGTATTTGACCAAGCTTCTCTAATCCTAAAAGTATTTTTTTCTTTAAATTTTTTTTTTTTTTAAGTTAAAGTGTTTGACAAAGATTTTGAAAGAAATTTTTTTTTTTTTAAGAAGAAACAAATATAATTTTAAAGAAATAGAAAAAAGTAGTTTCTATGTTTATTTTATGATTTTTTTTTTTCCCACAAAAATGCTTCTCCAAAACTAGCAACCTACCACAGACTTCGGATGTTGTGTACTGTTTTTTTTTTTCCAGCACGTTTAGCGATTTACTTTAAAAGATAACCTGATCTGACCTTTTAAGAGAGAGAGGTGAGGGGAAAGCGGGGGTAGGGGGAAAAGTTCAACATCTCCCTGTTTGAACATTTAATTTAACATTAATTGACTGTACCACTAAGTTCTTACAAATTAAAAACTAGAGCATGTAGCAGACTTATACTATATATAAATAAAGGTCAGAGCCAAAGAAAGTCATTAAAGAGCTGTAGAAGGAGCTTTTTTAAACATACCCAAATTTTAAATCTTACTCTTAACATTGGCTGTAGGCTTTTCAGCCTCAGCTTTTATTAAGTACTGCTGTAAAGTTGCTGCTTCATTTTCAAAATATTTAAAGTCCGAAAGTTATTGCCTTTACATATTTAAGTGGGGTAAGTGTAATAATCTTGATTTCTTGCTTCAAGTTTTAACTTGTTTTAGAGGTTTCTGACTTTGTCAAATAGTATAATCTTGCATAATATTGGAAGAAATTGAATTTGTAAGTTGCTTCTTCTATTGTCTAATATATAGTCCAATGAGTTGATGTCTTTACATATTTACTTAGGTAAGTTCAAAGATCTTGATTTCTTGCTTCAAGTGTGCCCTTTCTAGATGTTTATTACTTAGTCAATATACTCTGTATCAGATTGGAAGACTTGATTTCTGAAGCTGCTTTTTTAATATATTGTTCATAAAAGTTAGCTGCTTTTACAACTTAGTTGGGGGTAAGTGTAATGATCTTGATTTCTTGCTTCAAATGTGCACTTCTAGATGTTTCTTACTTGGTCAATGTACTCTTTCTCAGATTGGAAGACTTGATTTCTGAAGCTGCTTCTTCTTTTATTATATATAGTTCATAGAGTTGCTGCGTTTACATGTTTAAGTGGGGTGAGTGTAATTATCTTGATTTCTGACTTGTGAATGTTCTAATCTTGATTACCTCAGAAGTGTGGTGGTTATTTGGAGCGAAAATAGGGAGGGGATTTACCAATTGATGGCTGAAATTGGATTAAAGTTGAAGGCTTTGACAAGATATGTAGTTGGGGTGATTGGTTTTCTTGTTCTAGCTTTTGCCCTTTTCGCGTCTGCTGAGCAAATTGGAAATAGACGCTCTTTGGATAAAAATGGAACAGCTGTTGACTTTGAATCAGGCTACTTTGTTAAGCTATTCAATCTTATGTTACAAAAGGGTAAAATGCATTACCATCATTTTTGGCCCGTAAGTTCGCTTCCATATCAGAGTACTTTCCTCCCTCTTCTTTCCACAGCACTGTAAACAATTTCAAAGTTTAAGTTTTCTATTTTCAGTGGCATAGCATATTAATGCAATTAAAGGATAATAAAATTGATGCTAACTTTTTTGAATGGATATAGCTTGAAGGTGAAGCCGTCTATATCTTAGGGAAAAGGGCGTTGCTTGAGTTTTTCGGAAACATGTTGATGCCTTGTAGTAGATGTTATTACTGAAGTGTGATATGTATTTCAGGAATTCGAATTTGGGTGGAGAGTAATTGTTGGTTCAGTTATTGGATTCTTTGCTGCTGCTTTTGGGAGTGTAGGAGGTGTTGGCGGTGGTGGTATTTTTGTTCCTATGCTTACTTTGATCATTGGGTTTGATCCCAAAACATCAACTGCAATATCAAAATGTAAGAATCTAATTTTACCGTTTAATATCCATATTTGTCATTGTTTCTCTTCTTTCTATACTCATTAGTGAATGAAATTCGATTTTTAAAAGTTGAGGGGCTTCTTGAAATATATAACTCCCAAGTGCATGTTAGATGGTTTTGGTATCAATCTTTGCTAATGCTTTTTGTTTCACTCAAGCTTGCACAACGCTTAGTTGTGGCCCTGTAGAAGGGATTCAAAATAGGAAAAAGTGGGAAAGAATCCTTACAATTTATGTGATGCCAAAGAAAATTCACCATCATCCTTTGGTCCACGCTCCACGCTATAATTGAGCGTTCCGTTTTTTTTTGGCCAGGTATGATAACTGGTGCAGCAGGGGCAACTGTGTACTACAACCTCAAGCTAAGGCATCCAACACTTGACCTGCCCATCATTGATTATGATCTAGCTCTTCTTTTACAACCAATGCTGTTGCTAGGGATCAGTATTGGAGTTGTTCTCAACACACTTTTTGCTGATTGGATGGTTACAGTCTTGTTGATCGTTCTTTTCATAGGTAATGTGTTAGGATTTTGTATTGATTTTCTTTCCATATTTGGATTTTACCTTTCCTTGAAGGAAGGTAATAATTTGCCATAATTGATTTTACTTTTCTAGAAGGAAAATATAGATATCTTCCTTATTTGATTTCTTAAAGAGAATGGCTGTGACCTCTATAAATTGATGATCTCTCCTTCACAAAAAAACACAATACAATAGCATCCACAATGTAGTTATGAAAAGAGTCTTGTTTAGGGGAGATTATTCTCTCGATAGTTATATATATATTAGTTTTCTCATATGTAGGTCAATTGAACAAAACCATATTATAGTATATTATACCGTTTTAGTATAATTCTCTTTGTCATCGGATTTATCATCACCAAGGTTTGTTTTGTTAGCTTCCGCTAGACGCCTTGTTATTTTCGATCCCAACATAATGATGATTCAGCTGTGATTCTACCCGTATTGTCGATAGTAGTTATTCTGATTGGTTAAGGGTTTTGCAGTTACATCAACCAAGTCATTCTTCAAGGGTGTTGAGACATGGAAAAAAGAAACTATAATTAAAAAGGTTGTCACTTGGACCTTTCTAATTAATGTACATTAGAAGTTTTGTTTCTGATAAAGTTTTCTCTAACGTCCAGGAGGTCTCTAGACGCTTGACATCTCGCAGTGAGTTTCCTAATTGCCTACTCTTATCATATAAATATCCAGACAGATATTTGACCAGTTAGTAATATGTGGTATTTTGAAACTGCAACAGATGCTGGTGCCGAAGATGCTACATACAAACTTCTACCTGGAGGTCCAACTAATGGTGTCAGAGTTAGAATTGAAGGATATAAAACACCAGAGGTGATTTATGAACCCGGCGGCCCTATTCGCCTTACCACTTACATAATCAATGTCCAAAATTTCATAAACATTAGCTCATGTTATTTTGACCTTGATGTGACTTTTCTTTAACATTCTATCCTATGTTTTTCCACATATTTTATTCATTATATTAAAAATGCCTCTAGTTTTCTAGAATAACATAATGATGATTTTAATCTTAATGGTAGCCAAAATGGGAGACCTATCAAAATAGTTTTTAGGAACGCTATACTCGAATATTGACTTCCTGAGCTTCTACAGGTCTCTATTGTTGAGAATGTGTATTGGAAGGATTTCACCATAATTCTTACCGTGTGGGTTATTCTCCTGCTTCTGCATCTCTTCAAGGTTGTTTGCTTTAAATTGCTTGCCTCTTTGTAATGCCTTCACATTTTCAGGACTGACCTCTGAATATTCCTGCACTATTACATTCTGATTAGAAGCTATCATTTTTTCGGTGCAGAATTATACACCAACTTGTTCAACAGCATATTGGATACTAAACCTCTTACAGGTACTTTTTGCTTGAGATTGTAAAAGAATTATCTTTGTGTTTTCTCCAATTGTTATTCACATTCATATCTTTTAAAACCTTATGAACAACAAGGCTCTTCTATCAATCCTATAAGTACATACGGAATTAACTTGGACTATTTCGAAGCTGGAAACATTGAACTTTTCAGTTATCCCAAAGACCAAAAGACAAAGGAGTAAAACAAGTTGCTCATACGATAGAAATAATTTGATGTCAAGCTTACCAACCAATAGCTACAAAATATTCCACTCTATCAAATTGATTCATTTAGCTTAGCAAACCATGTATGCTTAGCACTTTGCATTTAGATTTATCTGGCACTAAATTATTTCTGTAGCTCTAGATATATTGAACGAGACTCTATAGATGTGTATATCTCTTCCTTTTGCCTATTCAAAAGATAGTTTACTGTGAAAATTCATGAAGAAAGCCGGTAGAAACAGCATTTACTGCTTAGAGATACCAAATTCGTGGTTAGGATAATATCTGGTGGGTAAACAATTTAATTAGAACGTCATTGTTATGACCTGCCCTTGTTATGATTAGTACACAAACTTGAGCTGTTGCTTTGGGTCGATGAAGGAGGTATTTGCTTCTCCCTTGTTTAACAATATTTTCTGCTAATTTTCAGGTTCCTGTTGCTGTAGGAGCTTCTGCATATGAAGCAGTTTGCTTGTATAAGGGAACGAGGATGGTCATGTCAAGTGGCGAAGCAGTACTAACCTGGAAAGTGCATCAGTTGATTCTTTACTGTTGCTGTGGCATTTTGGCTGGTATTGTTGGTGGGCTGCTAGGTCTCGGTGGAGGATTCATTTTGGGTCCGTTGTTTCTAGAGCTAGGGATTCCTCCACAGGTGCATCTTCATTTCTCCTGATACCTGTTGTTTTAGTCCATAACTTTCTGATTTAGCATTTGAGTTTTGCTTAAGAGCTTAATATCTTAGATAAAGGATTTTTTTGAGACGTGCAGCTATTGATCAAACATCATTAACTTAGTTGTGTGACATAGATGTGACCCACATGGAAGTTGTTGGCATACTAAATCATAATTTTTTTTTGTAAATTCAGGTATCTAGTGCCACTGCTACCTTTGTGATGATATTCTCCTCCTCCATGTCTGCCATTCAGTATTACCTGCTAAAACGCTTTCCAGTACCATATGGTAAGGAAAACTCGGAAGTCTTTCATTGGTATTTGTTGTTTCCACTTGAGCAATCACAAACTTGGAGCCTGTTGGTTTTGTTTTTCATTTTCTTAAATGCTCTATTCTATTTCTATCTTGCAGCCCTGTATTTTGTTGCTGTGGCCACGGTTGCTGCTTTGGTAGGACAGCACGTTGTACGAAAAATAATAAGTATAGTTGGTAGAGCGTCTGTGATTATCTTTGTTTTGGCCTTCACAATCTTTATCAGCGCACTCACATTAGGCAAGTTCCTTCTCTATTCATTTCCTTTACATATTTTGAGCCATTTGAAACTGTTACTATATAACTCATTCCCAAACTAGTCAAATCACTGGTTTTATTTAACTCATTGTCTGTACGTATTCGGTGCAGGTGGCTTTGGCATAGCAGACACGATTAGGAGGATCAAGGAAGGGCAGTATATGGGGTTTGATAACATCTGTGCATATAGTCCTTAAGTTAGCTTTTGTATTACCAGTCTCTTTCTGGTTTTCTTGTAACAGGTTTTGACTTTAGGTGAGTCACATATGTTACATTTGGATGATTAAATCTTTGGTAGTCAACAGGAGTTTGGTTTCAAACTTGTTTTACCTTGGCACTTATCAAAGGATGGCAACATGGTTACCTCCAAGCAGGTACTGACATATGATTAAGAAAAAATTATCCCACTTAGTGTTATACCAAATCAATAGATGCAAACAATGATTAACTGATATTGTGTATTCTCATATTAATTTCTAACTTTTATGGTCAAATTGCTTGCTTTTGTGTAAACACTGGGTGGGGGTAAGTACTATCAATGAGATATTCTTGAGATAGCGAGTCCTAGTTTCTCACCCTCCCCTGTAGCCTTTCATAAAAATGTCTGAACTTTCATCCATGACATGAGTAAAATGTTTCAGCATCTATGATGCGATGGATACGCATAACATTGCTTCATTTCATTGTACTTTCAGCAGTAATTCATGCAAAATAGGTTGCATTAGTAGCTTAGTAAGCTGTAAAATATGCTGCATTACTCAGCTTCTCACCCTCCCCGAAAACCTTTCATGAAAATGTTAACTTTCCTCCATTTATGCGAGTAGTTAAGTTTCTTCACCGATGACAGGGATGTACATAGCTCCATTCTTTCAACTTTCGTCAGTAATACATTGTTTAAGAGCATAGTTACACATCTACATGTTTACCAGAGCTCTACTTGGAAACTATAAATGCTCATCACAATCAATCTTCACAGTCCATCTCCATACTCTGTGTTTCACTTTCCAATTGCACTCTTTCTAACACATTGTGAGAAACTGCTTATGGACCACATGCATTTGTATAAAACATGAGATACCCTCTTGGCAGTCAATGACTCATTATAAGTGAGGAATGCTACATTCAGCCATTGTAATTTGTAAGATTGACAAGAAAAAATGATGCAATTGTTTCCTCTTGGCCAATCTTTCCATTTGCTTGCTGGTAGTTTGTGCACCACATTGTGTATGCAGCGGCGGAGCTGGTATGTCTCTTATGGGTTCAGCCGAACCCAATCACTTCAATCCAAATCCTATATTTGTCTAAAGAAATCCCCTAAGTGTACAAAACCATTAACTTCAAATCCTTACTTCGTCTCTGTTGTATGCCTTTTTGATATATAAAGAACAACACAGAACAATCAAATCAGTGTATGCAATATCATGATTATTATTCCGAAACTGCAGTGTCTTGCAACAACTATACAAATTACATTGTGATATACAAATTACATTGTGTATATCAATATACATGTTGCAACAACAATACAAAGATTCATTCATTTGAACTAGAATAGCGGAAGGGGGTTCATACGTTGAAAAATTACCTTGTGTATATCAATTTTTTTCATGTATATATATTAGATGTTGAGTTCTCTAGGTGAAAATCCGGTCTTCGCTACTGTGAACAATCAATATCTTGCGTACAAGCTAATACATGTTTGATTTAAATTAATTTACATGAGAATGAGAGCCCTGGAACAACGGTAAAATTGTCTCTGTGTGACCCATATGTTACGGGTTTGAGCCATGAAATTAGCCACTAATGTTTCATTATGATAGGCAGCTTACATCACACCCTTTGAGGTGCGGTCTTTCCCCGAACCCTGCGTGAATGCTAGATGCTTCGTTCAGTGGGTTGCCTTTTTATTTATTTAAATTAAATTCTTTAAAATGAAGATATAAGATTCCCTATAATGTCTTCCATTCTTGAGAATTTAATTTGTATGCCAATTCGTCAAGAAATCTAGCAACCACATAAGAAAATGAGATTATTCTCATCATGCCTCACCCCACTTTTAATTAGTATTTAATCTGTGCAAAATAATACAAACTTTTAGAAGAAATGATGTTTTGAGACTGTTCAGATGATCAATGTCTTACCTACAAAGTAATAAGCTCGTATATGAGTAATGAATGATACACTATCATTTACATAGTTAATATTTCGAGCATGTGGGAGGAGTAAATGCATGCCATTATCAACAACTAATTGAATACAAATATAAGTGTTTTATTAATGATGGTATAATAAATGTTTATTTCCATCAATGCTCAAGATGTATGGCGGGATGTGTTGGGTTTTTAGTTCAATAATTGAGGTGAGTGAGAAATGAAGGGAAAAATGAAAATTTGATTTTTCCTCCTTTACAAAGAAATATTATCTCATATCGGAGGAGGAAAGCTCACTTGTTGGGTATATATATAGTTACACTTCTTCTAGCTCATAAAGAGTTGATAAGAACTCAAGACTCGCATCCTTGTTGTCGTCACTCGCATCCAATGAGCTTGGAGTAAAATTCCTCCACCATTAAGTATCAGAGATATCCGGTTGAAATTGACCCTGATCACGCCCAATTATGCCTTATAAAAAGGATTAAGTGGTCGTTACAAATATATTCCGACTAATAAGTCCGGAGTCGAATCCCACAGGGATTAACCTATCAAACACAACTACTAGACTCGCACGAACTCACGCAGTCAATCTTCAGAAATATTTAAGTGACAATTTGGATGTTTACTAACTAAATATTACGTAATGAAAGTGCAACAATTAATAACTAACTACTACGATTTCTAGACAAGAATTGGAATGATCTAAGGTTATGATTTCCCCTATTGTCGGAATCCTTTTCGCCACGTCTTCTATAAATTTGCCTAAGTCTTCTCTATCTATCATGAGCACTCTGACTGTCGTAACTCTCTCCCGAGTAATTATCACAATTTACTAGACATATTCTCCCGAATTACGCTAGCTGGAATTAATTACGGCTCACTCGGATCGTCCCAAGGTTTCTTTATCCCTAATGCTACCTTTAAACCCTTCGTATCGATCCCTCATATACGTTAGGAGTGATATTGTTCAACAACTATCTAAATATGCATTCTCTCCCGAGTAATACATACTAAATAGGCACAGTCGATTGAGGGCCTTTTAATCAACAACAATAATACTAGTTGAACAAATAGAGAAAATACTACGGCAAATCTATATTAACGTAACAGGAAAATCATCCTCCAATAAGTTCCATCAAACCCCTAGATTATGAGTTTAGCTACTCATACTCATAGTTACAATATCCAAAGTATTTTGCATAATTAAATTACAAAGTAAGGATAAAGGGATGTAAAAATCGATGATTCTAACTCCCAACGGGTGTTCTACGAGCTATCCTTACCTCCAGTTGCATAAGTCCTCAAAAGTGGCATTTTTAGGTCTATTTATATGTGTAGGAAAACACCTAAACGTGTAGGCCATGTCCTAGTTAAACCAGGAGACGAAATAAGTATTTAAAACTCGGAATGTGCACGCCCAGACCTGGCCTCGCGAGGTCTACCGCCAGCTTGAGCTCGCCCCAGGCCTGGCGTCGCCAGCTCCAAAGCCTGGTGGACCTCGCGTTACCCTTCGCCTGGCCTGCTCCAACGCGTGCTAAAGGCCTGGCGTCGCCTGCTCTAACGCCCACTTTAGGCCTGGCTTCGCCAACTTCCTCATTCGTAGGCTGCTAACTTCTTTCTTTCTTCTTTTCAGCTGTTTTCGAGCACACTTTAGACTTTAAGTATTCCTTTTGCTCTACTTTCATCTCCAATTCACCTACACATAAAATAGACTCCGTTACGCATAAGTAAAGTGCAGTTTATTATTAAAGCATATAAAATGTAAGGCAAATAATGTACGAAACTATGGAATTATAGCCACACATCAATACCCCATACTTAAATATTGTGCGTCCTCGCGCAATCAAACCACACTTACAGACACAACCTCACTAAGCAATTCTCTTAACTCATTACACCAAGAATATTTAAAATAGTCTAAGCACCAAGGTGTAACATCCTCGCCTCAAGATTTGACTCACAAATACCATGACTTATTTACAATTCACTTACTTACTCTAACATGAAGGTCAACGACATTACCTTTCCTTAATGAATCACGTGCCCTTACCCAACAAAGAGCTCAGTTCCACACACAATGAATTTTAAGAACGTAGGAACGCAAGATAGGAAAAATTCACTCGCTCTCAGAAATAACATTCATATGCCACAAATGATGCATCATAGGCTTGCCCGTAGTGTAATACTCTACTAATCAAGCTCATTCAGTCTAAGATCAAGTATGACTTTGATTGGTTGTAATGTAGGCTGCGGGTCGGGTAGGATACATTTGGATATAAGTGACTATACCTTCCTTAAGCACTTTAATACATACACTTTAACATTCAAGCCCATACTTATATCAAACCAAAACTCCACCTTAACTTCACTTTATATTAGCCCCTACTTCTTTAAGCACCAATATATCACTAGCCACCACCATCAAGAATTATTTTTCTTACAATACAACTATTTATATATATTTTTCTTTTCTCTTAATCCAAGTGGCTTTTATTGATATTTTTTTTAAACGGTGCACATTTCTCCTTATTTCAATCATTCCACTCAAAAGCTAACCCACCACCCCACACTTTAACTTTTTCATAATTCATCACAATTCAAGTGCTCGTGTGAGGTGACAAGGTTCAAATATATGGTCGATTCAAACAAAGGGGTACGTCTTGTAATGTAGTTACTAAAGAAACAAGATTATAGGCTCAAAGGGGTTAACTACGATACATAACTTTTAGGTGGGTAAACTATATATATATCTGGCTTAATAAAGAAATGCCTATATCACTTCCTAGACTGAACAAGACTACTTTTTCGCTTTGCATACACACGAGGAAAGTTCTAGATATCAAATGCAATGCACATAATACACATAAAAACTCACACATACATGGCATATAACTCACTCAGGATTGGTTTCATCGCGATACTCTAGTCCAAGCAGTTAAGCAAAATAAAGAATCTATGATTTAAGGTACTTATACTAGAGTCAAAAACCGAGCCTAAGCGTCACAACCAAAGTACTAACTATTCTCAAGGCATAACAAAGCTAAGAGATATTGATGCAATTAAATTCATAGCTCCGTGGTTTCTACTCCTAAAAATTAAAACTAACTATACCCGGTTCAACTAAAAGCCCTTGGAAAAGAACCGCGGCCCAAAGAAAAACCAAGGGGGAATTACTACACTACCTACAAAAAAAATCTTTTTGGTATTTTTTTCTAGACTTACTTCCCTCAAGAAAACTGTCTAGGAGATCCATCGCCGGGAGGAGTCCAGTTTATATATATATATATATATTAAATATTTTCTAACTATAACAAATAACAAAAACAAATCACTAAAACCGAATCACTAAAACATATTCTTAAAACAAATAACTTAAACAATTATCTAACGAAAACGACACTTACTAAAACAACAAAAACAAGCAACTACAAGTAATTTTTACAAGTCCCCACCCCACACTTAGATCATGCATTGTCCTCAGTGCATGCATAAATTGACAAAACAAGAAAAATGAGTAGGGTGCAAGGAAACTCCCTGATCAAACTGCGTCCTCATCCTCTGAGGCTCTCCACTCTTCATCTTGTGCTTCCTCCTCCTCCTCCTCATCGTCCTAAGTATCTGGCCTCAACCCATGCGGCGCTAGGCTTAGCGCCTTGTGTACCTGGCCTTACCCCAGGCGAGGCGAGCTCTATCGCCAGCTATACCTGGCCTCAACCCTCACAAGGCGAGCTCCCCCTCCTGGTTTCCTTCATGTGACGCTGAAAACGCTGCTCGACTTGCCCAAAATCACCTGCAAACTTGTTAGTACCTAAAAATGAAAAGAAAAATTCGAACTACACTAAAAATCAACTACAAATTGGGTTGCCTCCCAACGAGCACCTTAGTTAACGTCGTGGCATGACGGATACAACAGTACAATGGGTTGCCTCCCATGAAGCGCCTGATTTAACGTCGCGGCACGACGCCGGTGAGCGCATTTAAGGCTCGCTCAACATTGGTGGTGCGAGCAAATGAGTCACCGACACTATTTTCGCATCATCCATGCCCAAATAATGTTTTAACCTGTTCCCATTGACTCTGAATGCGTGAGAGTCATTTTCCGCAGCAATCTGTATGGCACAGGTGGGGTAAATCTCTACCACACGAAATGGTCCTGACCATCTTGACTTTAATTTACCCAGAAATAACCTCAATCTTGAATTGTATAGCAATACCATATCTCCGGGTTTAAAACTTCGCTCAAGGATATTTTTGTCATGCATCATCTTCATTCTCTCCTTGTATAATCTTGTGCTCTCAAAAGCGTGGTAGCGAAACTCATCAAGCTCGTGCAACTCTGTGACTCTACTTGAACCCGCAGCTTCTATATCGAGATTAAGCTACCTCAATGCCCACAAAGCTCTATGCTCCAACTCCATTGGTAAGTGACACGCCTTCCCAAATACCAATTTATATGGCGACATGCCAATCGGAGTTTTGAAAGCGGTACGATAGGCCTAGAGTGCATCATCTAACTTTCTCGCCCAATCCGTTCTTGTAGCATTCAGTCTTTGTCAAAACTCTCTTTATCTCTCTGTTCGAGACTTCCACTTTCCCACTCGTTTGTGGATGATATGGGGTGACAACCTTGTGGCGTACATCATACTTTTCTAATAATTTTGCGAAGGCTCGATTACAGAAGTGAGTGCCTCCATCACTAATTATTGCCCTTGGGCTTGGAGTGCCAAATCGGGTGAATATATTCTTTCTAAAAATAACAATTACCCCATTTGCATCATTTGTAGGGAGCGGTGCAGCCTCCAC
The DNA here is from genome assembly GCF_000715075.1 of Nicotiana tabacum. Classification (NCBI taxonomy): domain Eukaryota; kingdom Viridiplantae; phylum Streptophyta; class Magnoliopsida; order Solanales; family Solanaceae; genus Nicotiana; species Nicotiana tabacum. The sequence goes on along the minus strand of NC_134094.1, from coordinate 119,877,669 downwards.
CCATTTTGACACGTAGTCCATAGCTACGAGTATGTACTTGTTGCCATATGAGCTGACGAAAGGCCCCATGAAATTGATTCCCCATACATCAAACACTTTTACCTCCTGAATTGGGTTCATAGGCATCTCATGTCGGCGGGAAATATTCCCAGTTAGTTGGGATTCGTCACAACCCTTCACCCATAAGTGTGCATTTTTGAACAATATTGGCCAGTAGAAGCCCAACTCCAGCACTTTCGCAGCTGTCCTTACTCCCCCGAAATGGCCACCATATGGTGACGCGTGACAAGCCTGCAAAATATAAGATTGGTCTATCTCAGGGATACATCTCCGGATCATGTTATCAACACAAATCCTGAACAGATAAGGCTCATCCCAATAATACATGCGACAGTCACGAAAAAACGTTTTCTTTTGAACAGAGGAAAGGTCATAGGGAACAATACCGCTTGCCAGGTAGTTTGCAATGTCTGCATACCATGGCGCTACCTCAAGACTCGTGGTTAGTAGTTGTTCATCGGGGAAAGTATCGACAATCTCTTCCCCCTCAACCTTCTTTTCGGCTCCTTCCAGCTTAGACAAATGATCTGCCACTTAGTTCTCCGTTCCCTTTCGGTCACGGATTTCCAAGTCAAATTCTTGCAGCAGTAGCACACATCGAATCAGGTGCGGCTTTGACTCCTTCTTATCAATTAGGTACCTGAGAGCAGCATGATCAGTATAAACAATTACCTTCGAGCCTATCGGGTATGACCTGAATTTGTCAAATGCGAACACCACTGCTAGCATCTCCTTTTCGGTCACTGTGTAATTTAGTTGGGCACCACTCAAAGTTCTACTTGCATAATAAATTGGATGCATGACTTTGTCTTTGCGTTGCCTAAGCATTACTCCCACAGCATAGTCGCTTGCATCACACATCAGCTCAAATGGTTGCTCCTAGTCAGGTGCAACTATGATAGGTGTTGTCACCAGCCTCTTCTTTAATTCCTCAAAAGCTACCATGCAGTCATCAGAAAACACAAAAAGGTGATCTTTTTCAAGCAATTTACACAAGGGGTTAGCAATTTTGGAAAACTCTTTTATAAACTGTCTATAGAACCCGGCGTGGCCAAGGAAACTTCTTATTGCTTTGACGGAAGTGGGTGGTGGAAGCTTTTCGATCACATCAACCTTTGTACGATCTACCTCAATGCCCTTACTCGACACTAGGTGCCCCAAGACTATACCTTCATGTACTATGAAATGACATTTTTCCCAATTGAGTACCAGATTAGTCTCGACACATCTTTTCAGCACTCTTTTCAAATTCTTTAGGCAATCATCGAATGAGTCTCCCACCATCGAGAAATCATCCATAAAGATCTCCATGATGTCCTCTACCATATCAGTGAAGATGGCCATCATGCACCTTTGAAATGTGGCGGGTGCATTGCATAGACCGAACGGTATCCTCCGGAAGGCGTAAACGCCATATGGACAGGTGAATGATATTTTCTCTCTATCTTTCGGGGCAATGGAGATTTGATTATACCCCGAGTATCCATCCAGAAAGAAAAAGTGGGACTTCCCGTCCAATCTATCTAGCATTTGATCAATGAACGACAAGGGAAAATGGTCTTTTCGGGTGACCTTGTTCAATCTTCTGTAGTCCATACAAATTCGCCATCCCGTGATTGTTCTTGTTGATATCAACTCATTGTTCTCGTTTTGCACTACAGTCATCCCACCTTTCTTAGGCACACATTGGGCTGGGCTGATCCAGTTGCTATCGAAGATGGGGAAAATGATCCCCGCATCTAACCGCTTTATCACTTCCCTTTTCACAACTTCCTTCATGTTGGGGTTCAGCCTTCTTTGATGTTCTCTGGAAGGTTAGTGTCCATCTTCCAGTAGAATCTTATGCATACAGAAGGTCGGGTTGATCCACTTAATGTCTGCAATGGTCCAACCAATTACAGTTTTGCACTCACTCAATACCTGCAAAAGCTGTTCTTTCTGCACATCTAACAAACCAGATGAGCTAATAACAGGTAAAATTGAGTTAGGTCCCAAGAAATCATACCTGAGTGAGGTGGTAGCAGTTTCAATTCCAACTTTGGTGGCTCTTCTATCGGTGGCTTAGCTGGAGGAATTTTTCTTTCTTCTAAGTGCAAAGGCTCAAATTCGAGCTCTCTTTTCCAAAACCCTTGGCCTACAAGAGCCAACACCCACTCTGCCAAGTCCTCTCTATTTACTTCATCTAAGTTCAAGAGACAGGTTGCTAGAGGGCCTTTAGTGTTCAAGGTCTCATCTTCCTCCTCCAAAATTACATCCATGACTTCTATTAGAGAGCAATTAGCAAATTCACTTGGTCGCCGCATAGATTTTTGCACGTTGAATGTTATCCCTTCATCATTTAGTCTCATTTTGAGATCTCCAGTTTCACAGTCAATTAAAGCTCTCCCAGTGGCCAAGAATGGTCTTCCCAAAATTATGGGAATCTCCTCGTCAACCCGGCAGTCTAGAATGACAAAATCTGCTAGGAACACAAACTTCCCAACCTGGACTAATACATCATCAAGGATACCAGAGGGCCTCTTCACTGTCCGGTCGGCTAGCTATAGTAACATGGACGTGGCTCTAGCTCTTCCTATGCCTAACCTTTTGTAGATAGTCAAGGGCATCAAGTTTATGCCTTCCCCTAAATCACATAATGCTTTAGCAAAAGCATAGCTGCCTATCGTGCACGAGATTGTGAAAACTCCCTGGGTCTGATAACTTCTCAGTTATGGGTCTCGTCATGACTGCACTACAGGTCTGTGTCAATGTAACAGTGGACAGGTCTTGGAAGTCGAATTTCTGAGACATTAAATCTTTCATCATTTTGGCATACCCGGGCATCTCTCGCAACACATCAATCAGTGGAATGTTCACTTGTATTTGTTTCAACATCTCCATAAATTTCTTATATTGCTTGTCCTTATGATATTTTGCTAATCTCTGCGGGAATGGTGTTGGAGGTCACTTCTTTTATGTGATTTGAGTTTTATATTGCTCATGCACTGCTTCTACTGTCGTTTCTTGTACTACCTCAATCTCCTTCGCAACCTCTTTTTCTTTGCTTGTGCTCTCTTGTGCATGTTGTACCGTCATTTCAGTTAACCCTGTTGAATCATCATTCTCAATGGGTACTAGCATAAGTGTTTTAGTAGGTCGGCTTTCGCGAGAAATCTCTTGCTCCAGATCTAGGTCTCTACCATTTCATAGACTCACTGCCATAGATTGTTTCGGGTCCTGATCTTTTGGATTGATTTGTGTGTCTGCAGGTAACGTCCCTTGGGGATGATTGTTTAGAGCCATAGAAATCTGTCTTAATTGAACCTCAATACCCTTTATCGCTGATTCATGTGAGTCCACTAAGTCTTGCATTTTTTTTGGTGGACCCAATCAGTTGTTGCAGCATTCCCTTAAGTTCAGCAAACCCATCATCTTGTCTCACAATCTGTTGTTGTTGAGGTTGTTGATAAGCCAGCTGCTGATTTTGCTGGTTGTAACCTTGTTGCCTTTGGTAAGGCACCACTTGACCCTAGCATAGCTCCAGGATTGTTGCTATTATTGTACTGCTCTTGTGCTGGTCTATATTATTGATTCTGTTGACCCCAATTCTGACCACCTTGCCTTTGTCCCCCATAGTTGGCTACATAGTTCATATCTTCCTGATAGTGCTGGTTGTCACCTTCCGTACTCCACGAGTATACATAAGGTTGGTTAATGCATGGTGTACATAAGCCCTCATTAGTTGAGTCAGCTATGTGTACTTGTTGCTTCTGACCTGATTCATCGATCTTTTTGGTGAGGATACTCATTTGCGTCATTAGAGTAGCCATATTTTTGGCTATAGAGTTATTTGGGTCCAAAGCCACAGAGTGAACTACAGGAGTAATCGTAGAGTCTCTTGTCATCCATCCTGAGTTTTGAGCTATTTTATCGAGTAGGATCTTGCATTCTCTTAATGATTTGCTCAAAAATGCTCCACTCATTGAGGCATCAACATTAGCCTTTAAGCTGTCTGCCAATCCCATGTAGAACCTCTGCCCTAACATTTGCTCTGGAATGCCATGATGTGGACACTTAACAATCATACCCTTGAACCTCTCCCACATTTTTTGTAGTGTTTCTGTTGGTCTTTGCCTGAAGCTCAATATCTCATTTATTTGCTTGGTAGTCTTATTGGGTGGGTAGAACTTGTTTACAAATTGCTTGACTAATTCCCTCCATGTAGTGATAGAGTTTATGGGGAGTGAATTAAACTAAGTCTGAGCTTCTCCCGTCACCGAGAATGGAAACAATAACAACTTTATTGCGTCCGGTGTCATATTAGGTTGCCTTTGTGTGACACATATCGACAGAAAATTTTTCAGATGCTACTGAGGATCTTCAATGTAAGACCCTGGAAACAGTCCCTTGTTCAGCAACAAATGTAGCATGTTGTTTATGATTTGAAATGATTCCGCTTGTATTTGAGGGACTGCAATTGCGGTCGCTAGATTTTTGGCGGTGGGTTATGCCCAATCATTCAAGGCTGCTTCTGGCACAAGAAGCGCCACACCCTGATTGTTCGGGTCATTATTTCTGTTATTTGGATTTTCTATTACGTCATCCATGTCTATTTCAGTTCGTTCTGTTGAGTTCTGTTGATGTCTGTCCTTCTTGTTTGCACGATTCAATGCCTTGAAAACTTTCTCAAGATCTGATAATGCTTCAAGCAATTCACCAGTTCTCGAGGAGTTCCTAGGCATGCACTTGTAACACCCAAGACTACAAACGTTAAATTTTTAATGTATTTGGTTTAAAAAATGAAGAAAATTGACTACACTAAGAATTCTAGCAATTCTTTTAGCTGCAATTAATACACCGTTAACTCCCCGACAACGGCGCCAAAATTTGATCACGCCCAACAATGCCTTATAAAAAGGACTAAGCGATCGTTGCAAATATATTCCGGCTAATAAGTCCGGAGTCGAATCCCACAGGGAATTAACCTATCAAACACAGCTACTAGACTCGCACGAACTCACACAATCAATCTTCAGAAATATTTAAGTGACAATTTGGATATTTACTAACTAAATATTACGTAATGAAAGTGCAACAATTAATAACTAACTACTACGGTTTGTAGACAAGAATTGAAATGATCTAAGGTTATGATTTCCCCTATTTTCGGAATCCTTTTCACTACGTCTTCTATAAATCTGCCTAAGTCTTCTCTATCGATCATGAGCACTTTGACTATCGTAACTCTCTCCTGAGTAATTACGATACTTTACTAGACATATTCTTCCGAATTACGCTAGCTGAAATTAATTACGGCTCACTCGGATTGTCCCAAGGTTTCGTTATCCCTAATGCTACCTTTAAACCCTTCGTATCGATCCCTCATATACGTTAGGAGTGATGTTGTTTAACAACTACCTAAATATGCATTCTCTCCCGAGTAATACATACTAAATAGGCACAGTCGATTGAGGGCCCTTTAATCAACAACAATAATACTAGTTGAACAAATAGAGAAAATACTACGGCAAATCTATATTAACGTAACAGGAAAATCATCCTCCAATAGGTTCCATCAAAACCCTAGATTATGAGTTTAGTTACTCATACTCATAGTCACAATATCCAAAGTATTTTGCATAATTAAATTACAAAGTAAGGATAAAGGGATGTATAAATCGATGATTCTAACTCCCAACGGGTGTTCCACGAGCTATCCTTGCCTCCAGTTGCATAAATCTTCAAAAGTGGTATTTTTAGGTCTATTTATATGTTTAGGAAAAAACCTAAACGTATAGGCCAAGTTCTAGTCAAACCAGGAGACGAAATAAGTCTTTAAAACTCGGAATGCGCACACCCAGACCTGGCCTCGCGAGGTCTACCGCCAGCTTGAGCTCGCCCCAGGCCTGGCGTCGCCAGCTACAAAGCATGGTGGACCTCGCGTTACCCTTTGCCTGGTCTGCTCCAACGCGTGCTAAAGGCCTGGCGTCGCCTGCTCTAACGCCCACCTTAGGCCTGGCTTCGCCAGCTTCCTCATTCGTAGGCTGCTCACTTCTTTCTTTCTTTCTTCTTTTCAGCTGTTTTCGAGCATACTTTAGACTTTAAGTATTCCTTTTGCTCTACTTTCATCTCCAATTCATCTACATATAAAATAGACTCCGTTACGCACAATTAAAGTATAGTTTATCATTAAAGCATATAAAATACAAGGCAAATAATGTATGAAACTATGAAATTATAGCCACACAGCAGACCCTTAGTAAGGAGCTCATTACCTTCTTAGTGAGATTTACCTAAACGCGAATCCAGACTAGTGAAGTGAGATAGTTTCAAATATTGCCATTATTCTATCTTTCTTGAGCTCTCAAATCGACCCCATTCATGCCTCATTATAATTTCTTTTCTTGCAATCTAAAGGAATAAATGAATTGGGTCTAGGAGACCATATGAATCATTTGACCTCAAGTCAACATCCATCTTTTCCTTTTTGGTCTTTTAAGATTTAACGACCCGATTGTCCATAGATGTTTTTATAATTTTTTTGTTCATGAAATCTTAAAGAATATTTTGAAAATGAGTTTTTCAAAAATTTAAAAGTGGGTTTGACCATTTTTTCAAAATTTTCGGAAATTGTAATATTTTTTCAAGTGAAATAATGTCCAAATATAATTTTAAATATTATTTTTTAATTTAATTTCAAATATTACTTTTTTGTCAAAAATTGTAATTTTTATGTCGAAATATCTACTAAATAAATGAAATTTATAGCTTTTTTCTGTTTTGTTCATTGGCTCTCAAGTACACAATGGTCATTTCCTCGAGAGGGACAGAGATTGCAGACAGCTGTGTTGAGATCGCATCTATATATTAATATAAAATAGGAAACAAGAATGCCTATGTGGCATCGCATCTTAGGCTTGGAAAGACATTTATCTTTTTTTGTCAATATTTTGCTTTTTTCTTTTATTTATTTACTTTAAACATCTATTTTTTTCTTATGTTTAACCGTTCCAACACTCAAGACATACAATTCGATTACAATTTGTAATTATACTAGGCTATTATTAAACTTGAATTCTCTTGCAATTTTTGCACAAATTTCAGTTATAATTCTATAATCCATTTAATTTTGTTTCTCTATTCAAATTCCATACATAAATTTTCAGTTATAAAATAAGTTATCATCTTACCGAATCTTCTTTTTACCTTTACCCATCTTCTTTTTGCTCATTTCCTCTTAAATCCTTTACTAACCAAGTCTTTCTTGATACGGCCATGGTGACCAGCCATATGTTATTGATTTGTCATTTTCATCTCTCTTTGTTATCCATTTTAGCTTATAATTTCGCTTTCTTATGCCAGATTGACGTGAATAATAACCCAGATCACTAAAAAGGAAAAAAGTTTTTGAAAGTTCTTCAACAATCCATTTTTCAACAAGGTGAGTTGCTCTGATGGGAAGCACCCTCCACTTCCAACCAAGAAGTTGTGAGTTCGAGTCACCCCAAGAGCAAGATGGAGAGTTCTTGGAGGGAAGGATGTCGATGGTCTATTGGAAACAGCCTCTCTACCCCAGGGTAGGGGTAAGGTCTGCATACACACTACCCTCCCTAGACCCCACTAATGAAATTATACTGGGTTGTTGTTGTTCAACAATCCATTTTTCCTTTGAGGTTAATAATTTTCTTTATGAAGTTGAAATTTATATTACTGATTTTAGTGCTTTAATTTACTAATTTTGAAGTTTTCATTATCTTTGATAGTTGTCTTACTTTTGGGGATATATATGAAATATTGTGATGGAGAAATACTCTACGAGAATTTGATTGTTTGTTATTATAGTTTGCTTTATTTTTGGAGTTAGATCATACAATATATTTTATTGGTATTTTAATTTATTCACGACAATTATACCTGTCTCCATGAATAATTTATCAATATTGTAGTTTTTTCATGATGTTATGGTCAGTTATTGTTGAGTTTATTTATATTCATCAACTCCATGTTCTAATGTTTTTTTATCAGAATGCCAAGAAACTTTCTTGAAACCCCTTTATGGATAAGGTATGAAGATTTGTGCAATTTTCTTGCTCTATTTCTAAGATTAAACTTTTTTTCTTCAAAATTCTATGTGCTATAAATTCTTTATCTTTTTTATATCAACTAAATTTAAAAATGAATTATCTTACCGTGCGAAGCGCGGATCAATTAACTAGTTTATTTTATAATTTTGGTTATCCTCTCAACCTTAGAGCCAAAATTAATGGTGGTTTCACCCTAAATTACTCCTTCCGTCTCAAATTATTTATCGTATTTCTTTTTTATACGGCCCTTAAGAAATATTAATTAAAACAAATTTTGATTATTTTACTCTTATTTATGTCTTACGATATAATTTTTCTTCATTGAATATTTACTCTATTTATGTGTCATTTCCATACTACTAAGGGTAAAATGAGAAAAAATAATTAATTTTATTTTAAAATTCTAAAATAACGATAAATCATGATAAATAATTTGAGACGGATCCAATACCAGTCAATAATTATCATTTGAGATTTGAAGAGAGAGAAGTGAGAAGATTTGAGGGGTTGCTCAGATGGTCAATACCTCCCATTTACAATGGTTCGAGTCACTAAAAGAGCAATAGCTCCAACAAAGGGGATCAAAGGGGAGGGTAATCAAAAAAGAAAAAGAAAAGAAAAGAAAAGAAAAGGAATTGGTTATTAATAATGTACAAGAGGAGGTTCGTAGATGAGAGTTAGATTACGTACAACACGTTTTTGTTAGTATTATTTTTCTGTACCTAAAAAAGGTTTATAATTATCATACAACTAAGTACTACTACAAAATATAAGTAAAATATCCTATGAAATATTCTCCTATTCAAGTTCATTGAACATAATTACGATATTAGAAACGTGCATATATTTTGTCGTTAATGACATGGATTTACGTTATATGCACCCTAATGTAATTTTGTGGTAATAGGTTGTATATCCTCTTCTCTAAGTTATCAATGATATCTAGTTGGATTTAACAACTTGTTTGGATGGTTGTTAAATATTATTTTATAATGTATCGTATCGTATTATATTGTATTGTACTGTATTGTTTGATTAATATAATATTTAGATAAATTGTATTGTTTGTCGTTGTTTCATGATATCACGCACCATCAATATGAAGAATAAATTTTCAATATTACAAAGAAAAATTATGATACGAGATAAAATTATTATATAATAAGATAGGGTAAATGATAAAATAAAATTATTTAATAATAATGAAGGGTGAGATGAGAGAAAGAGACAAGGTAACGACGCGACCACACCAAATTGACCAAATCGATCGTTACATAAAGTGACACATTTCATCATTACGTAACAACGAATTTAACGATACGATACAATAAAATTTTAACGATACGATACAATAAAATTTAAGTAACAATCAAAATAAATATTGTATTTAAAATAACAATACGATACAATACAAGGTAACGACCATCCAAACAAGTTGTAAGTAAATTAACTAAACTTCGACTATCAATATACCAAGTCAAAAAAAAAAATAGACAAAATTAAATTGTAGTAGCTTCAGTCAAGTAACCTCAGATGGCTGATTTCAATTCCTCAATAATGAAAAATCAGGGGAACTGGAAATAGTTGAGCCATCTTAAGCTGACTAAACATTTACATAAAACAATTAAATTATAATAGTTAAAAATTAAGATGAGCTTACGTATCATTTAATTTTAATTAATTGATAAATCGTAAAAAATACATATATATTATAAAATAAAGACAGTAAAGTAAAGACAAATATAGAGAGAAACTGATATATTATTCAAACTTCAAACTTATGTACATAATGAACTGAATTCTCCTCTATTTATAGAAGAAAGGAAGCTGTTGTGTAAGCTGCTACTGCAAGCTGTTGTGTAAGTTGCTTGTAAGCTGCTGCTGCAAGCTGCTACTTTAAGTTGTTGTGCCAGATATAGATAATCTTCTACCATGGGTAATATTTATCCATAACGGAGTACCGAAATGATAAGCTTCTTCAGGAAGCTTATTTCCAATAGAGTACTAAATAGATAAACATATTTACGGTGGAGTCCCATATGGATAAGCTTCTTCAGGAAGCTTATTTACAACGAAGTACTAAATGAACATCCATAATATAATATATTTATAACACTCCCCCTTGGATGTTCATTAAAAGATAATGTGCCTCATTAAAACCTTACTAGGAAAAAAAACCATGGAAAAAATCCTAGTGAAGGAAAAAGAGTACACATATTTAGTAATACGCATTGTTAGCTGCCTTATTAAAAATCTTATAAGGAAAATCCTGTGGGAAAAAACCTTAGTAAGGAAAAAAGAGTACATCGCATATTTTACTCCCACGGATGAAAACCTTGTTTTAAATATTTAAGTCTCCGCATTCCAATCTTGTATACCATCTTCTCAAAAGTTGAAGTTGTTAGAGATTTAGTGAATAAATCTGTTGGATTGTCACTTGAACGGATTTGTTGCACATCAATGTCACCATTTTTCTGAAGATCGTGTGTGTAGAATAATTTTGGTAAAATGTGCTTCGTTCCATCTCCTTTTATAAATTCCCCCTTCAATTGGGCTATGCATGCATCATTGTCTTCGTATAAAATTATAGGTCTTTTCTCACATTCCAAATCACATTTTTCTCGAATAAAATTAAGTATTGATCTCAACCATACGCATTCCCTACTTGCTTCATCAATAGCTATTATTTTAGCATGATTTGAAATATAGCAACAATAGATTATTTTGTGGAGCGCCATGATATGATAGTACCTCCACATGTAAAAACGTACCCGTTTTGAGATCTAACTTTATGGGGATCAGATAAATAACCTGCATCTGCATAACCAACAAGATCTGCACTATCTTTGTTAGCATAAAATAAACTCATATCAAGAGTTCCCTTTAAATATCGCAATATATGCTTAATCCCGTTTCAATGTCTCCGTGTAGGAGAAGAACTATATCTTGCTAGTAAATTAACAGAAAATGCTATGTCAGGCCTTGTAGCATTAGCAAAATACATTAGTGCACCAATTGCACTGAGATAAGGTACTTCGGGACCAAGGAGTTCCTCATCCTCTTCTGGAGGTCGGAACAAATCTTTATTCACTTCAAGTGATCGAACAACCATTTGTGTACTTAATGGGTGCGCTTTGTCCATGTAAAAGCGTTTTAAGTCCCTTTCTGTATAGGCAGATTGATGGATAAAGATCCCGTCTGCTAAATATTCAATTTGTAGACCAAGACAAAGTTTTATCTTTCCAAGATCTTTCATCTCAAATTCTTTCTTAAGATATTCAATTGCCTTTTGGAGCTCTTCTGAAGTTCCAACAAGATTTATGTCATCAACATAAACAGCAAGTATAACAAATTCTGAAGTCATTTTCTTTATAAAAATACATGAACAAATAACATCATTTATGTAACCCTCTTTCAACAAATATTCACTGAGGTGATTATACCACATGCGCCCAGATTGCTTTAAACCGTACAAAGATTTTTGTAATATGATTGAGTACATTTCCCGAGATTTTGAATATGCTTCAGACATTTTAAATCCTTCAGAGATTTTTATCTAAATTTCATTATCAAGTGACCCGTACAGATAAGCTGTAACCACATCCATTAGATGTATTTCAAACCTTTCACGTAAGGCTAAACTGATGAGATATCGAAATATTATGGCCTCCATAATTGGTAAATATATTTCTTCATAATCGACTCCAGGTCGTTGTGAGAATCCTTGTGCAACAAGGCGAGCCTTGTATCTTTCAACTTCATTTTTATCATTCCTTTTTCGCACAAAAACCCATTTATGACCAACTGGCTTTATACCAGCAGGTGTTTGGACTACTGGTCCAAAGACCTCTCTTTTAGCAAGTGACTTCAATTCCGATTGAATTGACTCTTGCCATTTTGGCCAATCGGATCTTTGTCGATATTCTTTGACAGATTGGGGTTCAAGATTCTCACTATCTTGCATAATGTTAAGTGCAACATTATATGCAAAAATATTATCCACCACTATTTCAGATCGATTTAAATTAATCCCATCACCAGTAGAACTTATTAAAAGTTCCTCACTCACTTGAGTCTCGGGTTCATTGATTTCTTTAGGAATCTCAGAACTAATCAGATCTTGGGTCTCTTCAGGAGATCCCTTCATAATATTATTTTGATCATTTGTCGATTTTCTTTTTCTAGAATTTCGATCCTTAGGACCCAAATGTCTATCACACTTCAGGCGTGCTTTAGGTTCACTAGCTCTCATGCCAGTAGATGGTCCTGCTGGGACATCAATTCGGATAGGCACATTCTCTGCAGAGGTATGCGACTTAGTTATCCATTTCAAATCAGTAAATGTGTCTGGCATTTGATTTGCTATATTTTGTAAATGGATGATCTTCTGGACCTCCTGAGTATATATAGGAGTACGTGAATCAAAGTGAGATAATGATGAAACCTTCCACACAATTTCTCTTTTGATTTCCTTTTTCTCTCCCCCTAATTGTGGGAAATTTGTTTCATCAAATCGACAATCTGCAAATCGAGCAGTAAATAAATATCCCGTCAATGGTTCAAGATAGCGAATAATAGAGGGTGATTCAAACCCAATATATATTCCTAACCTTCTTTGGGGCCCATCTTACTGCGCTGTGGTGGTGCTACTGGCACATATACAGCACATCCAAAAATTCGTAGATGGGCAATATTTGGTTCATGACCAAAAACTAATTGTGACGGAGAATATTTATTATAATGTGTTGGTCTGAGACGGATAAGTGATGCTGCGTGCAAGATAGCATGGCCCCAAACAGTAGTGGGCAATTTTGTTTTCATAAGTAGTGGTCTTGCTATCAATTGCAGTCGTTTAATAAATGACTCTGCAAGGCCATTTTGAGTATGAACATAAGCTACCGGATGTTCAACTTTTATCCCAACTGATAGACAATAATCATCAAAAGCTTGAGATGAGAATTCTCCAGCATTATCAAGGCGAATAGCCTTTATAGGATAATCTGGGAATTGTGCCCTTAATCGAATTATTTGGGCTAATAACTTTGCAAACGCCAGGTTGCGAGATGATAGTAGGCAAACATGAGACCATCTTGAAGATGCATCTATTAGGACCATAAAATATCTAAACAACCCACTTGGTGGGTGAATAGGTTTACATATATCCCCATGTATACGTTCTAAAAAGGCAGGGGACTCAATGCCAACCTTCATTGGTGATGGTCTAGTGATCATTTTGCCTTGATAACAAGCATCACAAGAAAATTCATCATTTGTAAGAATCTTCAGGTTCTTTAATGGATGCCCACTCGAATTTTCAGTAATTCGTCTCATCATTATTGATCCAGGATGGCCCAAACGGCCATGCCAAAGCACAAAAGTATTTGAATCAGTAAACTTCTGGTTTACGATAGAGTGTGCTTCAACTGTACTAATCTTTGAATAGTATAAGCCAGAAGATAAAGTTGGTAACTTTTCTACAATGCATTTCTGGCCAGAAATATTCTTTGTAATACAAAGATATTCCACGTTCATTTCATCTATTGTCTCAACATGATACCCATTTCGGCGGATATCTATAAAACTCAACAAGTTTCTTCGGGACTTGGAGGAAAACAATGCATTGTCGATAATAAGTTTTGTTTCCTTAGACAGAAATACAGTAGCTCTTCCGGAGCCTTCAATCAAACTTATATTACCAGAAATTGTTGAAACATTTGCTTTTTCCTTATGCAAATAAGAAAAGTATTTCTGATCTTTGAATATGGCATGAGTTGTTCCATTATCAATTACACAAATATTTTCATGATTGGTCTTTGATCCAAACATAATTTGAGGATTATCCATATTCTTCAAAATGACATAAACAATATAAATATGATATTAAACATCATTTTCAAAGTATAACTTTTATTTATGTACAACAATTACATAACCATACTATCTACTGCAAACAACAAAAATTAAAATATTTACATTTCTACAGATTCACTACCGATCACATGACTTGTTTCTCCTTCTGGGAGTGCAAAATAATCAGCTACATCCAAATGCATGAAGTCTAAATTATCTTCAAAAATAAATTTTGCTTCAGCATTTTTCTCTGTCTTCTTCAGGAAGGCTTGATACAGCTCAACCAGGTGCTTTGGCGTACGACATGTACGTGACCAGTGCCCTTTTCCTCCACATCTATATCATGCATTTTCTGGCTTTGCCGCTTGCACCGCTTCATGATTTTATTCCTTCCTTTTCCACAGCTGGTGGTGAGGAGGGTTCTTTGGTACATTGTTATTACCACGATTAGAGTTTCCTCCCCGACCACGACTGGGGCCACGTCCTCTTCCACGCTTAGCTTGGTGAAAGTTCGCCTCATTCACTTCAGGGAATGGACAAAAACCAGTAGGTCAGTGATGTTTGGCATATTTCGATATGTGTTGATGTTACTTTACCCATGTTTTAACCATTTTTTGATGTTATTTGATCTTTAAAATACCCAACATGGTTTAATTATTGGTTTTACGACTAATTGAGTTGTGTGTGGTGAATTAGGGTGTTTGGAGTGTAAAAATATGAAGAAAGGGTGCTCTAGGTAGAGGAAGAGAGATTGGATGCGTCACATCCAATCTAGAAAAAAAAATCAGATTTCGTGCACCCTTAGCAGTGAAGTCGGCCCATAGCATCCGCCATAGCATCCGCACCTGGGCAAAGCTGAGATGGAGGAACAAGGGTTGGATGCGTCGCATCCACCATCGCATGCAAAGCTGAGAAGTAGAGGACGAGGTGGATGCGTCGCATCCACCCTCGCATGTGAAGCTGAGAAATGGAGGACGAGGTGGATGCGTCGCATCCACCTTAGCATCAATCCCTGAAGCCGATTTGGACTAGGAATAGGAGAACTCTGGCCCACGACTTTTGTACGCAATATATAAGCCAAAAACGCCTCCTTTAGGTCATCTAACATATTGGGAAGAGGGAAAAAGCCACGACAAAGCCGTGGAGGCCGGAATTCATCAAGTTTCATCTTTCTCCCACCAAACTTAGTAATTTTTATGTTTCTTTGTATGATTTGTTGTTTGGCTACCATGTCTATATGAAGCAAAACTTCACGTTCTAGGGTTGTGGTTCTTTCATGACTATTGTTATTCGGATATTGATTTTGACTTCTTGATTTATCATATTAGTTTATTTATTCAATCTTGCGCTTAATTATTTAATTACTTGATCACCAATTGAATATAATCTACGAATCTAGAATTGAACTCGACAGTGGGAATTCTATATTGCATATAGGATTGAGTAGGGCAAGTTCTTGAACTCGAGCATCGGGGAACAGATTCGTGGTTAGGATAGATATATACCTAATTGCCTTGCTTGGTTGATTTACAGGAATTATAAATGCGTTCTTGTTGATTCTAACTCCATAGACATATAGGCGTTAGGTTAGCTTGAATAGGCGAGTAAGAACTCGACAGATTCTTATGAGCAATATTAACCCTGTCAACCAATAAGCTAGATAAATTAGTCGGTCAATTCAATTGAAGAATACAATAGGATTGTTAGATAGCCCATAACCCTAGATCGTTTTCATTACATTGATATCATAAAAATCCGATCTTTCTGTGTTCAAAGTTCATTATTTATATTTTTTTATTTTATTAGTTTAGAATCAAATATTTTTAGGTTTAATTCTTGTTTAGATAATTAGGATAGTCTAATTTAGTTAATAGTTAATCATAAGTCCTCGTGGGTTCGACATCCGACTTTTAGTCACTTTATTACTTGACGACCGCGTATACTTGCGTGAGTGTGTTTGGTCACAACAAGTTTTTGGCGTCGCTGCCGGGGACTTAGAAATTAGCTATTTTTCTAGATTAGATATTTTTTTTTTATCTATTCATTTTTTTTAGTTTAGTTAGTATTTGTTATTTATTTTAACATGGTATCTTGGAATGAAAATTATTCGAATGATGGTTATTCTTATTTTCATGATCCTTGTCCATATTGTGGAGGACCCCACTGGTGAAAAAATTGTCAGAATATTCCTGAGACCGATTTGTGCGCACAATCTCAATCCTTTGAGTGGAATATTTGTAATATGTGTGGTGGTCAAGATGGCTATTGGGATGGTTGTCCTAATCCTGTTCATCCTTCTTTGAGCCCTTATTATGATCTTTCTAATGATGTTTCTGAGTTTGATAGGGGCAATGAAGTGCAGGATATGGAACCTGATGCATATATTAGGGATATTCTTAGGCAAGTAGCAGAGCAACAGGATGAACTCAAAAAAGATATGAAAAGAATGAGGGAAGCAATCACAAGAATGAAGGCCAATATAGAAGAATTAAATAAAGAGAGCGAGTACCAGCAAGAAGATAATTTTGAAAAAGTGGAGATTTTGAGCCATATGTCGCTGGTGGAACAATCTGAAAGATTAGAAATATATGAGGCTCAACGTGAGGAAATTACAAATGAGATGAGATACTTTATAGAAGGAAGAGCCGAATTGGGACAAGAGATCAATAAATTTGGCACTACTATTCACGACTTAGAGGCTCAATTGAATACAAAGGTTGATGCGTCTAACACCCAACAAAACAGTAATGAGTTGTGTAAAGCTGAAAATGAGCTTATACGCCAAATTGAGGAGCTAAAAGTGGAGAGCCAATCACTCGAGCATATTTTTGTTGATGATGCCCATGTTGAGAAAAGTACACTAGAGCCATGTGAGGAAGTAGATAATGTTATATTTGAAGATTCTTGTGTATGTAAATATGAGGATGTAAAGAGTAATACAATTCTAGAGTTAGGGCGTATTGGTCCTCATTCCAATCATTTTTCCACATTGTGTTTAGATAGTAAGATAGTAATCAAGCCATCTGAGCCTATGGGGGAGTCAAAGAGTGAGGATGAGAGTGCTTGTATTCTTGAATTTGTCATGCCAAAAAGCAAAAAATACATTCCTCATCTAAAGGCCGAGAAGTGTAGAGTGAAAAATTTATTACTTGGCCTGGTTATCATTGTAGCCCCACCACTGGAGCATAGCCGCAAACTGGATGCCATGTTAGGGGCTCAATTCATAAGTTCGAGGTGGAGGCAAAAAGTGGTTCACGTCGTGCCGCTACGTTAAATCAGGCGCTTGTTGGGAGGCAACCCAGATTTACTGTTTTTTTTATTTTTGTTTACTTTTTATTTTATTTTATTTTTATTATTTTGTAGTATTTATTTTTATTTTGTAGGATTATGAGCATAGGAAGCAAAGCCATTAGAAGAGTGCAAAAGCGAGCTAGATGGTGAGGACTAAGTGGGGGGTGCCCACACAAAGGATGATTCCTGGGGAAAGTCTGAGTACCTCGTGAGCCGCTATTGCTTCGGCCTTTGGCCTACCAGGGAGTCTCGTTTACCCTCTTATTATTTATAGTGTGCATTGAGTACATTGCAAAATTTTAAGTGTGGGGTGAGGAGATCGTTTGGATGAGTTTCTGTGCTATTTTAGCTTAGTTGTAGTACTCATTCTTAAGTGTAGTAGCTTTTGTGAAGAAAAATAAAAAAAAATTGGACTTTTCTTGACGATTGATCTCCTAGACAGTTTTCTTGGGGGATTAAAGTCTAAACAAAAATCCAAAAATATGTCTTTTAGCTTTCTTTAGGTAGTAATAATCCCCTGTGGTTTTTCTTTGTGCCTCGGTTCTTTTCCATGGGATGTAGTTTGAATCGGGTAGTTTTTTTTTCTTTCCGAGTAGATTAGGAATTTAGAAAATGAGATGGAGGAAGAAATATGAGATTCCTAGGGGACTCTTGACTTGTTTGATAGTAGCATATTCAGGCTTTGGCATGTGTAGTGCCTTTCCTATGTTTTAAAATTGATCATGAAGCCTTTATAAATTGGATAGCATGTTTTGTGACACCTATGTCTCGTTTATATGACTTATGTTCACTTTGTGCTTAATGCTTAATATCTCGTTGCTCCGTGAATACTTACATTGTTTGAGAGTCGGAATGTGATCATCCTTAGTGAGTCATGTGCCATGTGGGGTGAGGTTTTTGTGTTGTTCATGTATTGTACTTGTGTCTAGAACTTGCCCGGTATGTGAGTTGAAGCGAAATTTGAGGTGATGCTCGGTTTGAAAAATGATTTTAGGCTTTCTTTGATCTTTTTGAGCTTATTGCTTATCATAAATAAAATTTATCCCTAGTTAACCAATTTGAGCCTATTGACTTTTATTTGGTACCCACATTACAAGCCTATACCCTTTTTTATTCTTAATTGACATTGTTTTGATCCTTTTACCTCTTGAAGCACTTTAGTTGTTAGATGAGCGCTAAAAGAAGTAAGAAGTAACTAAGTGTGGGGTGACTTTTGAGTGGAACCAATGAAAGGAAGAAAGGTGCACTTGTTTTGTAAAATAATACACCACTAGCGAAAATTGAAAAAATAGTTGGAAAAAAAAAGAAGGAAAAATATAGATAAATAAATTATTGTCTTGTTCTTGCTAGTGGGTATGAATTAAAGTAGTCCTTAAGGAAAGAGAAAATATTGTTGGGGATGATATTATTTTTGAAATTGAAATGGTGTTGAAGAATTTGCGCTTAAGTTATTTGGTAATGTGTTAAAGTGCTTAGGAGGTTGAATCACTATTCCTAAAATATATCTTACCCGTCCCTTAGCCCACATTACAACCATGAAAAAGTCCTAATTGATTCTAGATCGAGCGAGCTTACATTAGTAGAGATTTATATTAAGGGCAAGCCTATGGTACCAATTGCATGCATGTGACTTCTTTGTGAGAGTGAGCGGTTTTCTTTGATATATGTGAGTCATTAAAATATATTTGATCATGAGATTCGAATGTGTGGATTGAACTCGCTCTCTTGTTCTTGTTGTGAGGGCACATGGTTTCACGAGGGATATGTAACGTTATTAGACTTCTCTATGGTGTTGGGTGTTCAAGCTATGAGTGCATAGTGACATTGAGTCGGTTTTTGAGGTTAGGATTGTTGTGAGCATGTTGTCTTTGTTTGAATATTTTTTAAAGAATGACACAAGTAAAGGTAAGTGCATATGATGCATATTCTAGAGCCTAATTGTGGCAAATGACCATGGTCATAGGTATGGTGTGCTTTGAATGATAAGATCTTAATTTTATTTTGTCTACTATAGTGATGGTTTGTTCGAGGACGAACAAAGGTTTAAGTGTGGGGTAGTGATGTTTGGCATATTTCGATATGTGTTGATGTTACTTTACCCATGTTTTAACCGCTTTTTGATGTTATTTGATCTTTAAAATGCCCAACATGGTTTAATTATTGGTTTTACGACTAATTGAGTTGTGTGTGGTGAATTAGGGTGTTTGGAGTGCAAAAATATGAAGAAAAGGTGTTCTAGGTAGAGGAAGAGAGATTGGATGCGTGAAGTCGGCCCATAGCATCCGCACCTGGGCAAAGCTGAGATAGAGGAACAAGGGTTGGATGCGTCGCATCCACCCTCGCATGCAAAGCTAAGAAGTAGAGGACGAGATCGATGCGTCGCATCCACCCTCGCATGTGAAGCTGAGAAATGGAGGACGAGGTGGATGCGTCGCATCCACCTTAGCATCAATCCTTGAAGCCGATTTGGACTAGGAATAGGAGAACTTTGGCCCACGGCTTATGTACGCAATATATAAGCCAAAAACGTCTCCTTTAGGTCATCTAACATATTGGGAAGAGGGAAAAAGCCACGACAAAGCTGTGGAGACCGGAATTCATCAAGTTTCATCTTTCTCCCACCAAACTTAGTAATTTTTATGTTTCTTTGTATGATTTGTTGTTTGGCTACCATGTCTATATGGAGCTAAACTTCACGTTCTAGAGTTGTGGTTCTTTCATGACTATTGTTATTCGGATATTGATTTTGACTTCTTGATTTATCATATTAGTTTATTTATTCAATCTTGTGCTTAATTATTTAATTGCTTGATCACCAATTGAATATAATCTACGAATCTAGAATTGAACTCGAAAGTTCTTGAACTCGTGCATCGGGGAACGGATTCGTGGTTAGGATAGACATATACCTAATTACCTTGCTTGGTTGGTTTACAGAAATTATAAATGCGTTCTTGTTGATTCTAACTCCATAGACATATAGGCGTTAGGTTAGCTTGAATATGCGAGTAAGAACTTGACAGATT